>NC_059118.1:9191250-9497500 GCF_020740685.1 Jaculus jaculus
GTTTAACTTACTTCCTGTTAGCATGTGTATTCATTCAAAATGCTGAGGGAAAAGATCAGGTGACGTGACTCTCTCTATGTGACAAATATTCAAAGTGCATGAGCAGTATTTTATGTAGCTTCTGGGGATTGAATGCAGAGCCCCTAAGGTCCTCATCCTTGCATGGCCAATGCTCTTCCCCACTGAGCCGTATTCCCAGAGCCCCTTCATCCAACATTATATCTTGTCTTATTTTCCTTTTCCCTTCGCCATTCACCATCATCTGTAGCCAGTCAATAAGGAACAACACTAAAGAGAATAGGAGATGCGGAGTCTATTCAAGGGTACTCTGCACCCTCTAGATGAAGTCTGATCTCCGTAACCAGGAGCAGCAAGGAACCAGCAGGAAGACACATGCTCATAACTTTAATTGTAGCTAGAAAGCAGCCTCGAGCTAGAAAGCTGTGAAGCCGCCATGTGTCATCTGCTCCCAATTTAAAAAGTTGCATCTTTACCAGTGACATAACACTAATTTGGCCAAATTCTCCCTAAAATTGAGCAGCGTGAGTTATGACTCCTGGATCTTGAGCGGCGGGGCTGACCACTGACTTGATTTAGCAATGAAAGGAAAGGAGGGCGGCCTGCCCCAGGCTCTGCTTGCCTTCCCACAGAGAAGTCACAGCTTAAGGAAGCAAGAAGTTAATTTTGCACTTCAGAAAGTAAAAAAAAAAGAAAGATTTTAAGTGGAATTGGTAGAAGTATTTCAACTACCACGATTTACCCCTTCTGGGAAGAAGACTTCCAGGGAAACCTCTTTAAAAAGTTTCTAATAGACATTAATGAGATGAATATCCCTTCTGGGGAGTTAATTACCCATCCACACAGCAAAGTATTAGTCAGAAGCTGACAAATCTTTAACTAGATATTTCTTTACTACCTTTATTTTTTTTCTAATTTCTGGAAAAATGAGAACATTACAACTGCCCACTTAGGCCTATTGTGGTGTGACAAATTATAAAATGTGACCTTTGCTTGCTAATCGTTTTTCTTTTAGATGCACTTAAAAAAAAGAAAAAAAAAACTTTAGTTCTTTACCCCACCAAAGGGTCTTCTTGCTACATATGGAAAATAAGGGTCCATGGCCATAATGACTCAGAAAGGACTTTCTCCTTGGTATCACATGAGAAAGCACCCAGAGATTTCTGTGCTGAGTAACCTACACTGAGTTTGTTTTCTCAGTGCACATAACTAAAATAATAGTAATAAAAATAATAACCCTGGAGGAAGACAGCACATGGCTATTTTTATTTAGATGTAATATAATGGTTCTCTAACTGATATGAAGCAGAAAAATACTCAAAGAGATTGATACTTAAAACATCCACCAAAATAAATTGCTGGAATTCAAGGATAAAGAGACAATCTTGAAAATGGCAAGAAGGGATTAATTCAGCCCACAAAAGAGAGATCAAAAGATGGACAGAGGATTTTATGTCAGAAATTATGGACACAAGAATGCAGTAGGGAGCATACTTACATAATGCATGACTTTAAGTTAACTGATCATGGTAGTACACACTTGTAAAACTCAGGAGGTAGAGACAGAAGAATCAGGACTCCAAGGCCAGTCTTGGCTCCATAGTGAGTTCAGGGCCAGCATATTCTATATGAGATCCTGTCTCAAAAATCCCATAATTGGGCTGGAGGGATGGCTTAGTGGTTAAGGAATTGTTTGCCTACAAAGCCAAAAGACCCAGGTTCAATTCCCCAGGACCCACGTTAGCCAGATGCGCAAGGGGGCGCACGCATCTGGAGTTCATCTGCAGTGCCTGGAGGCCCTGGCGCGCCCATTCTCTCACTCTCCCTCTTTCTCTGTCAAATAAATAAATTAAAATATTTTTAAAAATCTAATAATTAGGGTTAGAGTGATGGCTAAGGCACTTGCCTGCAAAACCTAAGGACCCAGGTTCAATTCCTCAGTACCCACATAAGCCAAATGCACAAGGTCCCTCCCTGGCTCAGGGGATAGGTGAGGTACAGACACAAAACTCTCACCATTTTGACCACAGGATAATTTTGGTGAGATAGATTGGCTTCCTTGCATCTTGCTAGGTTGGCGACGGCTTCCTTGACTTTCATAAAAGGTCCACTTTTTCCCTCTTCCCAACTCTGCTCCGTCTGCCTTCCTTACAGGCTGTTGTGGTTTGAATGTGAAGGTCCCTCCCTCCGCCACCCATAGGCTCATGTGTTGGAACACTTGGTTCCCAGCGGGTCATCATGGAGCCTTGAGGAGGAAGTGGCTTACTGAAGGCAGGCCTTGAAGTTTCATAGCCTGGCTCACTTCCTCTTTGCCCTCTGCTTCCTGACTACTGAATGTGCACAGCTCAGCTTCATGCTCCAGCAGCCCCACCTAATATGTAACGATGGGAAAGACTGCCTGGAGCTGTGAGCTGAAAGAAACCCTTCCTTCTTTCTGCTGCTTCTTGTCAGGTATTTGGTCACAGCAACAAACAAAGTAACTAGTATAAGTGTCAATTTCTAATAAACACCTTACACAATAAGCTCTGCCTTGAGTTTGTCTCTGTGAACCCCAGTCACAGAGTAGATGGAAATAATATATGAAAATAAGCTAAGAGGAATGAGATGTAGAATCATGATTGGAAGAAGGAAGAAGGTGAAGGACAGCAGACAAGATGGACACTTCAGAATTCTACAGTGCAGGATTGCAAAATAAAGAAAAAAAAATAGAACAACAAATGTCCTTCGGACTATGGGATCGCATAATGACTGAACCTCATGAATGTAATAAGTGTAGTGATGACAGCGAGCCTGGTGCCACCAACTTTGGTTTGGTAGGTTTATTTAGGTGACCTCGGTGAGGAGGTTCCCCACAGATCACAAACACTACATCCATTCTGCCTGTCTTCCTCACCACTGGGCTGGCTCAAGCCAGGATGTTAGGATCACCAATTCATCAGGATGACTCCCAAAGTATGTCGTAAATGTGGCAGATTAGATTTTATATATTTTAGCTTCACAACTCATAATTTATGAGTCCTCCCCATTGAATACAGAGTGATGGAGAAATATAGGGAAACGGGGAGAAAAGGGTTAGATCATCTCATTTGAATCAGACAAATGAGGACCTTCTGAGAAGACAGTGTCCACAAATTTATGGAGTCAAAACAAGAAATAATTACAGTGTAGAAATGGCTGATGCTGGGTGAACCTGCTTCCTTCCTAATGTTGGTTGGCAGCTTCTCATCCTGATTATTCCATCTGGAGATAATTGTGTGATATCATCCATAAAATTAACTTGTAAATCAACTCAACTAGTGAACAGGCCAGCAAGCTGCTGAGAAAACCACACATCAGGGAGGGGAGGCTACTCATAAGACCGGGAGATATGGGAGTGGAATGAAGGGTGAGAGACCATGGAAAGGGTGACCCTCAGTGTGTCCATGTGCTCTCTGCTGTCAGCAAAACCAGCTTGTGCCCCAGTAACACCAGACAGACAGCATGCTTGTGAACTGGCAATTTGTGACCAGAGACTCATGTTCTCTGTTCATGCATTTTATTATTATTATTTATTTTAGGGAAAGCTGGTATGAGCTATGGATATCTGAGCCACAAACATTTATTTCTTTTCTTTTCATTAAAGTGGACCTTTTTTGAAATTATTTATTTGCAAGCAGAGGGAGAGATAGAGAGAAGAGAGATAGACAGAGAGAGAATGGGTACGCCAGGGCCTCTAGCCACTGCAAATGAACTCCAGACACATGTGTCCCATGTGCATGTGGCTTACGTGGGTCCTGGGGAATCAAACCTGGGCCCTTTGGCTTCGCAGGCAAATGCCTTAACCACTAAGCAATCTCTCCAGCCCAAGCATTTGTTTCTTTTCTTGATAAATTAATAGTCATGGAAAAAAATACTGTCCATATAACAAAGTCATCAATAATAGTTTTTGATCAAATCACTCCTACAGGCTCGCTTTTGGAAGATATGACTATTTGAAGAGTAGAGTGCAGATTTTGTCAGGAAGCAAATCTGCCCTTCTCAGACAGTAAGAGCTGCACAAAACCCAAGCCGTTAATGACGATTCATGAAGAGGTGAAGTCATTAAGATAAGACAACCACTCATGGGTACATGACCGAGGGACTCTAAGTAAATGTAAGTCAGACAACTGCCCATTCGTGCTTATTGTTGCATTAGTCATTTCAGCTGAGAAATAGAACCAGCCTAGATAACCGATAAATGGAGGAAAACACTGTACTTGTACAAACCAGATGTCTTAACTTTGTGTGCCTGTGTTCAGGTCTCTGCCTTCGTCAGCATGCATATATGTGTGCCCATAGGCGTGCACACGCCAGCATGTGCCTATGGAAGCCAGAGGACACGTTTGGGTGTCATGTTCAGGAATTCCATCTATGTGGTTTTGAGACACAGTCTCTCATTGGCCTGGAGCTTACCAAGTAGCCCAGCACGCCACAGGGACGCTTCTCACTCTGCTTTCCCGGGGCCAGGACGACAGGCATGCATCACTCCAGGCCTAGTACCTAGTACTGTCAGGTGAGTACTAGAGATTGAGCACTGGTCTTCACATTTATAAGGCAAACTAGCACTTTACCAACTGAGCTATCTGCCCAGCTCCTACAATGGAGTTTCAGTTTCATTGATTTTGTTTTCAGCCAGCCATAAGGAAAAATAAAATCATTACATTTGCAGCAAAAATGAATGGAACTAGAAATCACTATTAAGAGAAATAATATTCAGAAAAACAAATGCTACATTTTCTGTCATTTGTGGATTGTAGATTTAATTGTGTGTGTGTGTGTGTGTGTGTGTGTGTGTGTGTGTTATTAAAGTAGAATTGTGGCCAAGAGAGAAGAGGAAGTTATCTTAAAGAGAGTGGGGGCTGGATAGATGGCTTAGCAGTTAAGGCATTTGTCGGCAATGCCAAAGGATCCTGGTTCAATTCTCCAGGACCCAAGTAAGCTAGATGCACAAGAAGGCGCATGCATCTACAATTTGTTTGTAGTGGGTGTAGGGCCTGGCATGCCCATTCTCTCTCTCTCTCTCTTTCTCTCTCAAATAGATAAATAAAATATTTAAAAAAAAAAAAAGAGGGTAGAGGGCTGGAGAGATGGCTTAGCGGTTAAGCGCTTGCCTGTGAAGCCTAAGGACCCCGGTTCGAGGCTCGGTTCCCCAGGTCCCACGTTAGCCAGATGCACAAGGGGGTGCACATGTCTGGAGTTCGTTTGCAGTGGCTGGAGGCCCTGGTGTGCCCATTCTCTCTCTCTCTCTCTCTATCTATCTTTCTGTGTCTGTCGCTCTCAAATAAATAAATTAATTAATTTAAAAAAAAAGAGGGTAGAGAGGGAAAAAGACCTGGGTGTATAATTCCTCTGATATGAAAACAGAAAGGAAGTGAATAAGGGGAAACCAGGAGGGGGAGGGACTGGGGAGCGCAGGGCAAGAGGGGCCATAAGAACAAGGCATGACAGTACACGTGTATGGAAATGCCATAGTGAAGCCCTCTGCTTTGTAGAATAACTTTAATAAGAAGAAAGATCCAGAAAAACAAATATAAAGCCAGACGTGTAGTGTAAAACTTTCCCGTTACTTCGCACAGGTTTGCCTGCCATGACCAGCAAGTTGGAGAACTTCCAAGGTCAAAAGCTAGCCCAGGGTCTGCAGAGATGGCTCAGCAGTTAAAGGCACTTGTTTGCAAAGACTGTCAGCCAGGGTTCAATTCTGTAGTATCCACATAAAGCCAGATATACAAGGTGGCGCGTAACATCCAGAGTTCATTTACAGTGCAAGCCCTGGAACACCTATACTTCCTCGCTCTTTCTCTGTCTGTCTGTCTGTCTGTCTGTCTGTCTGTCTCTCTCTCTCTCGTAAGCCACGTTCTCTCAGTCTCAAATAAATAACTAATTCCTTTTAAAAGTTAGCTTCGTTTCCCTAGTAGCTCAGGTTGGAGCACATGGCCACAGGGTGGATGCTTGTGTTGAATCACTTGCGATACACAACCTTACCAAATTTAGAGATCTCATGGGGACCCCAACAATGCAAGGTCCAGCTATATGCAAGAGTCTCAGAATTTTTGAAACAACAACCATACCGGATGCTGGGAAGCTGGCTGCTCAGGAACATCTGTGGCCAGGTCACCGAGCCACCGAGCTGTCATGTGAAAAGAACAGCAGGGAGGCTGTGCTCTTTCCTGTCTCCGAACAACAACAGGAACCAGAGAGCAAGTCACCAGCTTTGAGAAGCACATCTTTTGTTTTCTTAATTGTATTGAGTCCATACAATGCACACAGACTGCACTCTATGCATTTATAAGTGTACAGACCTAGTTGGTTTGGGACAAATCTAAAATGCGTATTGATCAGATGATGAAAAACCTTCATCGAAATCAATACGATTCTGCTCTTCTTTAATTATCTCCTCCTGTCCATCTCCTGCTTACCAGGAATCTTTGTCTATTCTGTCCCCTTCGGTCAGGCTTAAGTAGAAATTAGACAGGTGCATGGATTTTGTAACAATGAATAGCCCTACAACCCTATTTTCATTATTCTCATTGGATCAGAAATCTTTCCATTGGAAACGTTAGGGACTCAATCTAGTCTTTGCAAAAGAAAGAGTCGATTATGAAAAATGGATTCACATTAAAATTGAGACAGCTTTCTCTGGCAGAGGACTATATCAGTCCTGTAACCTTACTATTCGCGTGCATGTTACACCTTTGGGTGCACTTGTGTGCAAAATGTATGTGCATATGAGTATGTGCGTGCAGAGGCCAAAAGATGAGCCTGGATGACATTCCTCTGGAACTGTCCACCTTTGTCCAGTGAGATGGGATGTATCCCTGGACCGGAGTTCTTCAGACAGGCAAGGCTGTCTGGCCAGCAAACCCAGGGATCCTCCCTTCTCTGCCTCCCTGGAGATGGGTTTGAGGCGTACACCCGCACACTGGCTTTCATTTCATATGTGGGTTCTGTCTGCAGATGGACCTCACTCGGGTCCTTGTGTCGGCACAGGAAGCACTTTACTGGTTAATCCATCTCCCCGGCCCACTTCTCCTAGTTTCTGTGCCTTTCCTTCTTCCTAACTCTGCATCCATCTCTATCTTGGCCAACTTGTGTCTCGATTCCATTTTTCTCCTTTTGATGCTATCCTCAGCTATGAGGGAACAGCCCTGCTTGCTCCTCGGCATCCATGACTTCTGAGATCACGAGAGCACCTCTTTCTCAGGGATGCCAGCAAATAGTGCAACGCGCTGAACTGTGTATCAGGGAAATGTGGGAGACAAGGCGAGTCTCCTTGATGGGACCCAGACCACATGTCATGTGTCAGTCCTGTAATGATGAACTTTATAAAGTGCTAATGCTATGAAATGAGGCACGGAAATCTGCTTTATAAGGATTCCTCTGATGGACCATGAAGAGTAGAAATGCTGACGAGTACAGGCATGGCACAGTGAGGGTTTAGTGGTGAAAGAATCAGAAAGGCAATGGGTGGGAGGGATGGCTCAGTGGTTAAGGCGCTTTGCTGCAGAGTCTAAGGACCCAGGTTTAGTTCCTTAACACTCACATAAGCCCGATGCACAATGCAGCACATGCATTGGGAGTTCATCTGCAGAGCCAAGAGGCCATGTTGCATCCATGTGTGTGCTCTCTCTCTCTCTCTACCCCCACCCTTCTGCTTGCAAATAAAGTATTTTTAAAAGAATTAAAATGGTTAGAAAAAAAAGTTCAAAAAGCATGAACTAATGAAGCACCCAATAGATGGATGGGGGCCAAATGAGGAGCAGTCAGGGCTATATTGACATCTCCAGGGGACAATGGACCTTGAGTGTGTTCTTACTTCCTAGGTGTTTTGAGGAAACCCTTCAACCTTCCAATTAAACATCTTCCCACATCTGCTACCTCTTCCGTCCCATCCATTCCTGGCAGAGCCATCTTAGAATCGCTTATGCCTTACATGACACTTAAAAAGGACCTAAGTTAGTCCTCCTTATTTTTTAATATGGGAGGATTATTTATTCCATCTTTTTGTTTGTTTGTTTGCTTGTTTGTTTTTTCAAGGTAGGGTTTCAGTCTAGTCCAGGCTGACCCAGAATTCACTATGCAGTCTCAGGGTGGCCTTGAACTCATGGTGATCCTCCTACCTCTGCCTCCCCAATGTTGGGATTAAAGACATGTGCCATCACGCCCAGCTATTTATTCCATCTTTTAAGCTAATTTGTCTAAAAAAAAAAGTCATTGAAAGTGTGGGTATTACAAATATTTTATTTTTTTTCTATAAACATCATATGCTGTTGTTTAAAGATTTTCAAAATGTTAGTTTATGAAAGACAGCCTGTAACAGCTACCTGCAAGAGGACTCTAGGAGAAGCCTGGCTCAGCCTCTAGCTGGAGTGTGCGGTGCCCTACAGAGGGCCAGAGAAAGTCACCAGGAGCAATAAAACTTTATTCATAGTTAGTCAATATTTTTAAAAAATACATTAAATCATATTATTATTTATCATGATGATGTGATCTTTTGACAACCTCATCAATTTATTTTATCCCCTGTGGTGTAAACAGAAGGAGGGGGCTCTTGGGAAGAGAGAGAAATTGGGGTGGAAGAGAGCAGATTAGGGTACAGGAGGGAGAGATGAGAATCACAAATCCAAATTGTATTTCAAGTGCCAGAATAAATGATACCTAAATCTCTGTATTCCAACTAATAAATAAATAATTAACCAAACAAAAACTTGTCTAAATACAGTGCTACAGAATTTCCCAGTTTTTGTTTGTTTGGTGGGCTTTGTTTCCTTGCTTGTTTTTTTTTGTTTTTTTTTTTTTTTTTGCCTTTGACAAACTGTTCATGAACTTTTCTAAAAAGTCAGTATGAGTGTCTCCTGTTGCATCCTAGAATTTCAAGGTTCAGGGTGCTGGGAAAGTGGCAGTGTTGAATTTGAGTATCTGATCTCTCAAAAGTACCTGCCTTTCTATCCCTGACTTTTCAATATCCATCTAGTGGATCACTCCTCCCCATTCCAAGCCTAAAGCAAGAGCGTTAGCAGTGAACCCCACTCTTCCTTGGTCATGCCACCTCAGTATGCAGTGTCAACATAGCCACTGATATATGATCTCCGGGAGCCTCTGATGGCAAAGGACTGCCTTATCATTATGCCCCCCATGGGGATTGAGTACAGCATCCTCTTTTTCTGAGGGTCCCAGCCAGCAATAATGACTCCTGCCTTCAGGTCTTCCTGAAGGAAACACCTCTCCTTGGAGAGACTGGCTTCAGTGTGTACCATTCAGCCCAATGCGGTGGGAACCAAGCTGGTAAGTGACAGCATCAGCTACTGCTTGGGTATGAGATGCCAACCCTGAGAGGCAACAGAAAGTGTGACCGGGAACAGGTGAAGGCTTGTCAATCACTTGATGGCAATTTCAGACCCAGTGTTTGATCCAGAGTCTGCCTACTTCCCAAACCACGTGGCTGTCAAATTGCACAGCCATGATGGTGGTCCCTGTGGAAACTGCCCTGTTCTGCCAGTCTGGGGTGATGGCATCTGGTGCAGGTCCAGTTCCATGAAGAGATCTACTAAGATGCCCACCATCTTTCCTTCTATTTTTCTTTTTTTGAGACAAGGTCTCACTGTGTAGCCCAGGCTGGCCTTGAACTTGCAATCCACATTTGAAGTGTGCTAAATAATTTATGAAATGTGCCACTTGATTCTTGGTATTCTGTAAATATGGCCAATAGGCCAACAATACCAGCTTCACTTGCTTGCTCGTTAAAAATGCATTGTCTCTGGCCACATCTCTACCTCACTGGATCAGCCTGCATTCAATCAATGTCCCAAGGCAACTTTATGCACCTTGAATTTGAAAAGTGGCCCCCTAAAGCTAGTTACTAATTAAGAGAACGCAATTTGTCATTAAGATGACTTTTTATCTCTGGCTCTGAACACTTAAACATATACAATAGCATCCCCTTACCCATGAACGTATGCCAAAGACACCTGCAGAATGCTGAAGCTATTAAACTGTTGAACCCTATGTAAACCATGATTGTTCTTTTTCTTCTTTTCTTACGCTCCCTCCTTCTCTTCCTCTCTAGATTCCTTCCTCTTTCCTTCCCCCCTCTTTCTCCCTTTCTTCCTTCCTTCCTCCATCTTTTTTAATGTGGCACTAGGAACTGAAAGCCTTGCAGATACTAGGCAAGCATTCTACCATTGAGCTACATTCCTAGCCTTTAAGTTTTTCTTTTCTTTTTTACTTTGAGACAGGTCTTGCTAAGTGACCCACTTGGCCTGGAACTCATGATCCTTTTGTCTTAGCCTTTTGAGTGATGAGAATACAGGCTTACCTGTTTTCCCCCTATGGTTACAAACCAACAATAGGTTAATTTGTAAGTAAGGCACACTAATATCTTAATTATAGAAGAACTAGTACTAAAATAGAACAGCTGTAGAAATATATTGTAACAAAAGGAATGTGAACGTGGTCTCTTTGCAACTTTCAAAATACCGTATTGTTCTGTCTTTACTCTTCCTGATGGGATGTGAAATGATTCAAGGTGTGCAGCATGCAGTGAAGCCAGGTGTGTTGTGCTGAAATGTAACCCTATGCTTCCGCTGGCCTTCAGGTGACATGTCTCACAAAAATTGTTCATCTCTTGGGGCTGAAGAGATTCCTTAGTGGTTAAGGTGCTTGTCTGTAAAGCCAAAGGAACCACGTTCAATTTCCCAGGAACCACGTAAGCCAGATGCACAAGGTGGTGCATGCATTTGAGGTTGTTTGCAGTGGCTGGAGGCCCCTGGCATGCCCATTCTCACCCCCCCCATTTATCTCTCTCTTTCTCTCTCTCTCTCTCACACACACAAACACACACACACACAAATAAATGAAAACAAAATTTTTAAAACAGAATCATTCATTTCTGAAATTTTCTGTTTAATATTTTTGACCCATAGTTGGCCTCAGAAAGCTGACTGGGGAATAAAGCTGTAGGTGAAGTGATAATGCTATAATATATAAATAAATTGTATAGTATTTTAACTATATTATTTCAGTAGCATGTGTCTATTATTACTGAGATATCTTCATAAGGATATTTATTTATTTATTTAGAGACAGGGCCTCCATATGTAGCTCAGCCTAGCCTGGAACTTGTAACTCTTCTGCCTGAACCTCACAAGTGTTGAGATACATGTGCATATCACCATGCTCAGGCCCAAACTTGAATTTATTTATTTATCTATCTAACTATTTATTTATTTGGGACAGGGAGGGACAGAATGAGAGAGAGAGAGAGAGAGAGAGAAAGAGAGAGAGAGAGAGAGAGAGAGGCAAATAGAGAGAATGGGTGCACCAGGGCCTACTAGCCCTTGCAAACGAAATCCAGACACATGTGCCACCTTGTGCATCAGGTTTTATGTGGGTACCAGAAAATAAAACCTGGGTCCTTTGGCTTTACCAGCAAGTGTCTTAACCACGTAGCCATCTTTCCAGCAAAAATTTGAGTTTTAATGAGCAGAAATATGTGACCAAAATTTTTGGAGCTCATTGTTTAGATTAAAACTCTGGCATTCAAACCTTCATAAAGCAGGCTCAGAGAGGAAACAACAAGGTCAGAATGCTCTGGCATTCTGGGACCAAGTTCAGCAGTACCTTTCCACCATCCACAGGTAGTGAGGACGAATTAATGATCTATGAATAAGAGGATCGTCATGAGTTCAAGGCCATCCTGAGACTACATAGTGAATCCCAGGTCAGCCTGGGCTAGAGCAAGACCCTACCTTGAAAAAACAAAAAAGTAAAAAATTAACAGAGAAAAAGAAATGTGATTCCTCCCATTCCACCCGATTTTGCAGCTGAAGATTTATCTTTCTACACAAATCAACCCATATGACTGTTTGTGGCTGAAGGTCATGTTCTCCAGGCCTCTCATAAAGACTGGAAATGTTGCTATGTTAACCCAACCAAAGGTGACACCAAAGTGACCCTGGGAGATATGAAACCATTGATCTATCCACAACACCCCATCAGCAGGGGCCAGGAGAGCAAAAACGATAAGTCTAGATCTTGTACCTCTGCAGGCCTAGGAAGTGTTTCAAAATGACAGCCATTATTGCCAATGGTGTCCTATTTCTGCTCGCAGTGACTGTGCAGGTAGGAGACGGGAGGCAGCTGCACCTCCCTCCGTTCCGCACCCCTTCCTCACTCAGCTTCTGCTTTGCTCCCGGTTCTGGGAGGAGATCTGGCATCCGAGAGAAAGCCATGAATGATGGAAAGCCTCAGGTGAGACTCCAGTCAAGCTCCTTGCAGGATTTCCTCCCCAGACTGCCACAGAAAGCGCTTTGTTCTGCCAGTGGGAAAGGCTGATTTCAAAATGTGATCCCTTTCCCCTCTAAGCAGAGGGGAGACTAGAAAAGGGCCGGGCTCTTCTTGGTAGTGGAACCTCTTTTTCGCATATGACATGGGGGCAGAGTCATGGGCAGAGCAACTTCAGTTAATGAAGCATCCTCTAAGGCCCCTAAAAACCCCATACCTCCGTAGCTGGTGCACTTGAGGTCGGGGAGGGGAAGGGGGGGAGAGAGAGAGAAAGTGAGAGAGAGAGAGAGAGAGAGAGAGAGAGAGAGAGAGAGAGAGAGAGAGAAAGGGAGTGATCTGATGAGAATCTCAGACATCCACAGTTCCTGACCTCACCAAACCCAGCGCTTTTCCTTCTGGCTGTGTGTGAAATGACATTTTGCAGCATGTGTTCTGTTGTTGGGGACCTTTGGCCAGTGGGATGGAGCGGAAGTAACATACCTTGAATGACCTGAGATTTGATCACGATGCATTCTGCTGGGTCCTCTTGGTTCTTCTCTTACAGGGAACCTTGGAGAGTATGACATGATAAAATGCGGCACCCCCCCTCACCCCAACCAGACACCCCTTCTTCCATTCTGTCATGGCTTAATGTCCCCAGAGCTTCATGTGTTTAAACACTTGTTCACCCGCTTGAGGTGTTTTGGGGGGGAGGTTATGGGACGTGTAAGAGGTAGGATTTACCTGACGGAAGTGGGCCGCTGGGGGAGGGTCTTAACATCTTATGGCCCAGTCTTACTTCCTGTCTGACCTTGGCTCCTTGCTCTGCATGAGCCACAGCCTCGGGCAACTGCTGCCTCAGCCAGCAGTGACGCTGCCAGCCATGCTTTCCCAGCACGCTGGACTTGGATCTCAAACCACGAGCCTAACTACACCCTTCATCCCTTAAGAGGTAACTTTCTGGTGTTTCCTTGGAAAGTTCCAAGAGACTGTTAACCCTTTGTTGGTAAACTGAGAGCTGGGGAGTAGCAGGAATATTAGCACACCCTGAATAATGTCTCTGAGATTGCATTCATAATGTCCCCCAAATCTCTGAGTCACTGATCTCTTACATGATTCTCTGTCATTCACTGAGACTCTACAGTGCTTAAGTTGTTTCATCACCACATGCACTAATACTTCTTTCAAGAACCTTCTAGCACAAAATCTACAATGAAATTTGCTTAGAGAGAAATCAGTGCATAAGACACACCTACCTTTGACATCCTGGCCTTCCTGTGTAGTGCTGACAATGAGAATTCCAGGAGGAATAGTTTTCAATTGCCTTTTTTTCCTAACATTATTTTGAGGGAATCTCAAAGCAGTGATTATCAATGGGCCAGTTATAAAGAAATGGGTGGGGGGGAACAGAAGTGTTTCTGATGATGGAACTGGAGGGCTTCACTTGAAATGACCCACTCTTCAATCCAGGGGACTGTGTTCTGTGATTGCATTTAGACATACCTTCATTGAACAGGGTTCTTTGGAAAACATCTTTAAGTCAGACCTGTGGAAAATCATTCCCTGTCCTCATTAGAACGGCCGTTTCCCTGCAGGCTCTGATGCCACTTCAGCTCTCAGATTCTTTACTTCCATTTTTCTTCATAACACTGTAGCCCAGCACATCCATCTGGCCACAGAAAGGATATAATAGAGCATATTTTCAGCATGACCAATTAGATGTGCAGCCTCCATTAAGAATAACAGGGCTTAGACTCCCAATTCTTCCACCATAAATCTGGCCTTTCCCCTTATAAGCAACAGATGGGGTTTCCACAATGGCTCATTACCTTCTGGCTCAGCTTTGCTGCCAGAAATGAAATATAAAGTTATTTATGGATGGAGAAAGATGCATAAGTCACTGTGGATTATTTTCTGCCCGTTATTTATTTATTTTTTTGTATATTTAGTTAGAGTTTTCTATCGCTCCAGATGAGCGAGTTAGAGAAAATGGTGTGTCCCCACTGGGAAAGGAGATGGATGTCCCTTCAGATCAGGCGCTTTTCCTGATGGCCACAGATCTCTAGAGGGTTATACTGTGTTGCGTGCAAGAAATGGGAACTGGTATATCTCCATAGAGATGACGCCTATTTCTCAAAAGATCCTCCGGCTTCTGACAGGCCATCTTTGGCAAATCTGGTCAGAGGGACACCAGGAAGGGTTGCTTAACTCCCATGACATGTTTGAAAAAGTAAAATGAATGGCTCCTTCAAGGAATGACAATTTGTTCCAGTTATTGGCATCTGGGTCAGACAGAGATCATCCCTCTGACAACTGTGGCAGAAGGATGGTTGGCACCATAGAGTTTGCAGCAGTTTCCTCCTACCTGCCGGGACAAGATGCCTGACCAGACACAGCTTCAGCTTCAGGTTCTGAGGGGAAGTCTTCTCAGGGTAGGGGACGCGTGACAGTCCTGAGCAACAAGCCCGTGTCACATCTCCACGTCACTGGGAAGACACGGGTCTCAGATTGCAACTTGGCTGTGTTACCCCAAAGGCTTCCCCCAGAGTTGAACCTTCTCCAAGGCCTCCTCTTCCAAAGACACCATAACATTTCAAAAATTTGCCTCCAGGTAAGATCCCAGAGTGAAAAAATAAATACCTAAGCTTACAGGGGATATTTCATTGAAAACCATCCCAGACATTTTGTGAAAAGTCTATGGTGCACAGATGAAAACCCATGAGGGGGAAGAAGAGGGATGGGGAAAAGACCAAGCGTCAGCGCTGAAGGTAGTGGCACTGTGTCATACCCTGTGACAAGACTTCTGGCCAATTCTGTGCTGGGAAATTCCACGCCTCAGTTTCTTCATCCAAATTAAGTAATAAGAATAACGATATCTTAGGACTTGTGAAATGAACCCATATTTGTAATGCCTTCTCAGTGAGGCCTGCCATAGAGCAGGCATCACAGATGGAAGTTTTGTAAAGGGACGCCAGCCATCAGTAGACAGGAAGGCCTCTGTCTTTTTGTTAGGTGCCACAGACTTCCAAACAGGAGCACATTCTTGCCCCTCATCCTACAGGAATTGGCACCCTAGTCAGCCCAAGTTCTCTCTTGGGTTTTTCTCCTTCTTCTCCTTCATCATCTTCTTCTCCTTCTTCTTTTTTCGTTGCATACAAAGAATATACCTGTCAGTTGAAAACGTGAATGACTCTCAAACAAACATGTCCTTGCCCTTTGTGACCTGGACAAAGGTGACAAGCAATAGACAAGATGTCTTTAATACAGAGCGAACAGGAGAGGAGCACAAAGTGAGCCATCATAATTCTCTTAGGTCTTGGCATAATTATAGTTTTGGTAGTTCAGGGTCTTGTACAGACTAGACAAGCCACCTACCACTTGGATATATCACCAGAGAGCTGCCATTGATTTCTAAGGCAGATATCCTATTCTCTTGCTGAACTTTACCAGTGAGTCAATGTGGGGGCAATGTGGGGGCAGAGGAACAAGACTGAAATCAGGCTAGATAAGATTTATGACATTTGTAATAAGAGAACAAACCTTACTTGGAGAACAACAATCAGAATTTATTAGAAAGTGCAACTTTCTATGTTTTACCTACCTCAAGACAGACTAAACAAACAGGTTAGGCATGAGGAAGAGAAAAGGCCATTTATAGAAGGACACCTAGCCAGGATATACCCCATGTGTGGTAGTTTGAGTGTAAAATGTCCCTCATTGCCTCATGTGTCTGTCATTAAGCTTCATGGTTGGCCTCCAGCTGGTAGGGCCTTTGGGAGGCGGAGCCTTGCTGGAGGAGGTGTGTGACTGGTGGGGCCTTTGGGAGGCGGAGCCTTGCTGGAGGAGGTGTGTGACTGGGAATTGACTTTGAAGTTTATTAGTTCAGCCCACAGGTGGTCAGAGCTAGCTCATTCTTACTGTCCCTGTCCTGCTTCAGATATATGAAGATGTCAGCTTTCAGATGGGTGTTTTGTCTTAGCAAGGAGAAGATAACAATAACATTTAGCAAGGAAGTATCTATCTTGGGGCTAATTCTACAGACCGAGCATGAAAATCATGGATCTAAAGCTCAGAGGTGAAGGTTAACTCATAGTCCATTCAAATGAGGAGGTTTCAGACATTGCCAGGATGATGCTGATCACAAGGCATCACTTTCCTCCCAGGGTGTCACCAGCTGTGATGGTAAAGACACTTGTTCATATTATTGGGACAAGCCTGACTCCTCAGTGTCTGCTCAGGTTTCATTATCCTTTTTCTCTGTAAAGAAAGCAACAATCAAAAAGGAACAAGTTCAGGCTGGGGAAATGGCTTAGTGGTTAAGGTGCTTGCCTGCAAAGCCAAGGGACCTAAGTTTAATTCCAGAAGACCCATGTAAGCCTGTTGCACAAGGTGGTACATGCGTCTGGAGTTAATTTGCAGTGGCTAGAGGCCCTGGCACACCCATTCTCTCTCTCTCTCTGTGTGTATGTGTGTGTCTGTCTGTCTCTCTTTCTCTGCTTCTCTCTCTCAAATAAATTGATTAATTAATTTTAAAAAGGGACAGGTTCCTTTTTGTTATTCATGAGAGGACCACAGCATTGAAAACTGATTTTTTAAGTTTTTCTCATAAATCTTTACTTCCTTGAAGCAAACATGCCTGAAAAAAGACTTGGATAAATATTACTAAGATACAGTTAGGACATTTGAAAGTCAGCGGCAGCTTTGGTAAAATATTTGCTTCACATCTGTCTGGGATGTAAAACAAAATGTGAAGCCAATTTCCTGTGGAAGATAACAAATAAATAATAAACAAATAAATGTCATGAACAAATAACTCCCTGTATCCTGGACATGTTATAGTCTGTAGAAGTAAGAACAGGTTACTGCCCAAATGGTCCAGTGTTAACAACCCTATTTTGGCAATTAAACTAGGAGGCAATTGGCAATGCATAAAGCCAATTTTTTTTTTCCTTAGCTTGATTTCCTGTAGGATTGACAATAATTAAGATGTATTACGCAAATGGCACCCTGTAGTTGGAAAATAGAATTTTCATTTAAATGATTTCACTTGGCAGGGCGTCTGTTGGAAGGCGACTGACTTCACCTTTGAAACAGTATTAAATGAGAACATATTTTAGAAATCTTTCCCTGACTGAGAGAAGAAAGTATTTATCACAACACAGAGCAACTTGTCTCTTCTTTTCAGCTTACTTTTATGGTGCCATTTTTAGAGGTGCATGTGTGTGTAAAGTCTGTGTGTGCTTATTCATAGGTGCGAGTGTGCACATGTGTGTGGTGGCTAGATTTTTGGTGACGTTGGGTGTGTTCTGTAACCCAGCACTCATGCAAGCAGCTGGGTGTGGTTATGCACAACTATAATCCTAGTCCCTTAGCCCCAGCAGGGAGCTGAGACCAGAAAATTTCTGGGGCTCATGAAAACAACAGCTCTGGAATCAATGAGAGACTCCATCTCAAGGAAACATAGAGTTGAGAGATGGGGGAGATACTGGGCATTCTTCTCTGGGCTCCATATGCACATGCACAGTGCTGCAGTCCAGTTCGCATTGCTGGTAGAAATCACCAAACCAAGAGCAGCTTGTGGGAAGAGAGGTTGATTTTGGCTTACAGACTTGAGGGGAAGCTCCACAATGGCAAGGGGAAACGATGGCATGAGCAGAGGGTGGACATCACCCCTGACCCACATAAGGTGGACATCAGGAAGAGGAGAATATGGCAAACACTGGCATGGGGAAATTGGCTATAACACCCATAAGCCCACCCCCAACAATACACCATCTCCAGGAAGCTTTAATTTCCAATTGCCATCAGCTGGGAAACCTAATATCCAGAACACTTAAGTTTATGGGGGAACACATGAATCAAGCCACCACACACAGGTTTCACACATCTACACATACCACACATGCACACACACACACATGCACGTACCACACATATTACACATGAAAAAAATGGGGGGCTAGTAAATGAGCTGAGAATGAACATTCAATAACCATTGCTTCTGGACTGCAGTCACAATCTAACCAGCTACCTCACCCGTCTACCATAATGCCTTTATCCCCTCAATGCATGAGCCACAATAAACCTGTCCTTCCCTAAGTTGCTTTTGTCAGGTATTCTCTTATAGCAATGGGAAGTACAACTAAGGCCCTCCCAGTCTTGTTCTAAGTTAATCATATAAGTCAGAATTCTTCTCCAAACAAAGCCATAGAAATCAAAACTCTGTAGATCAAAGCATGCTACAAAATTTTAAAATGTTACTTTAAGAATCATTTTAGCCTGTCCTTTCCATTCTGTCTACCAGTTGTCCAAGAAGATCCTATTCCTTTGTCCCACAGCAGTTCATAACAAGAGTCCCAATCCAGATGGCTTCTAGCCTATATCAGTAAAGCAGGAATTCCACACAGAAAATAGAGCATCTTAATAGACACATCTTGTGGAGTTGCCCTGGTGTGATAGTTAACCCTGATCACCAATTTGAGAGGTTCTGTAATAACCTAGGAGACAAACCAATGGGCATGTCTGAAAGGGAGTCTCTAGACTGTGTGAACTGCTGTAGGAAGACCCACTCGAACGGGGACAGTACTGTTGAGGGGCTGGGGTTCCAGATTGAATAAAAAAGAGAAAAACAAGCTGAGTTCCAGCATTTATCTCTCTGCTTCTTGACTATGAACACAATGTGAACAGCCATTTCACACTCGGCCACCATGGCTTCTGTGCCTTGATGGACTGCCCCCTCAAATGACAAGCCAGAATATATCCTTCTATAGGATACTTTTGGAAGGTATTTGTTCACAGCAGTGAGAAAAGCAGTGAATTCACCTTCTGCGACTGGGTTACACCCTTGTATCCAGTCACTTTTCTCTAGAATTCATCGAACGTATTCATAAAAATAAGTACTTAGCCCTTGGTCTTTGGATTCTCATGCCCAAGCCTCCACAGGCATGCATGACTTTGACTAAAGGAATTGGTTGCGCTCTATTCTGGTTATCCCACCTTTTGACATAGGGACATCAGCTGAGATTTCCATCTGCACAAATGTTTATTCCTGTGGCCGCAATGTTCTCAAAGCTGTGGAATGTGTATGGAATCTGAAGTAGAGCCACACTGTGGAAAGAGTCTCAGCAATAATGACAAATTACCTATGCATGCAACATTATGAATTGATTTCTAGTCAATGCAGGGAGAAGTCAGGCGCAGCTGAGCATATCTTATATATGCACTGGTTGACATGACAATGTAGTAAAGGGAGAACTCCAGAGTATGGCTCATGGGCTGGAAGATTCTGGGGAACAGGTTAGGGTGATGGCTTCCAAGAGGGATAAAAACTTTTAAAGGGATTTTAAAAAAATTATGCTATGCTTTTGGTGGTAGTTACATGTTTCTATGCATTGTTAAGAATCCATATGTTGTGTCAGGGGCTTTCTCATTGCTGGGACAAAGATCAAACTAGAAGCAAGGAGTGAGTTTAGGTTTGCTTAGAGTTCCAGAGAGAAGAATCCATCAGACTAGGGAGTCAGCATGGCAGGAGCAGGAAGCTGGTGGCATGTCATCACACTGGCAGGTAGGAAGGAAGCCGAGAGAGAGCAGCCCGCGGAGCCTAGCTAGAACCCTCAGGGCCGCTCATCAGTGACGCACTTCCTCCAGGATTGCTCTACCTCCTAAAGTTTCTACAACCAACCAGGTCAGTTTCACCAGCCAGGGATTAAGTGTTCAAACACATGAGGCTTTTCCGGGGGGGGGGGGGGCATTTTACATTCACATATGGTATATGTGAAAAAAAGCGAATAGCTTTTTCCTATCAATTGTATTTTGATAAATCCCAATTTGAAAAAAATTCAGAAAATTAAGCCGCATTGAAACTTGATGGCTTTAAGCACCCCTTCACTACCCAAGACCTTGGGGTGAACAGTGGATGGCATGTAAGTGACCTGCACAGACACATGTTGTGATGGACATGCTTCTTGACACCGGTTAGCAGGTCTCAGTCGGTGTGCACAGCTCCCATTCCTTCAGCTGCTGTGTACTGGGGATGTGCTCTTGGTGGTGGAGTCGTGGCAGACGGCAGAGTAGAACTCAGCACAGCATGCTGCGACAAGAATCTGCTTGATTTCCAGCTGTAACAAAACATCCCTTCAACCAAGAAAAGGCCCATGACTTAGCCCAAGCTCAAGAGAAAAAGAAGAGGAGGTCCGCTTCTGGAGGAATAATTATATAGCACATGTGGAAATAAAGTCTTGGAAAGATCATCCAGTCTGACAGAAGGCTCAATGCTAAGATACTGTTTACTGGCACACCCAGGTTTCCTAAAGGATGACATGAAGAAATGGCCGCAGGAAGACTGGTTTTTGGTGTGTGTGTGTGTGTGTGTGTGTGTGTGTGTATGTGTGTGTGTGCGCGCGCACGTGTGCGTGTTTCCTTTTTCATTATCACTTTAGAATATTTGTTCTTTGTCTTCTAGGCCAGCAATTCCTACTGTTTTCTGAAGAGAAGTATGGTTTCAACAATTACAGACCTAAGATTCATGTTGATTTCTGGTGGTGGTAGAAAGTAGGGAGCATGAAGCCATTTGTAGTTTCAAGCTCAGATAACCATGACTTCCCATGTTCCTTGGGTGTTTTACCCCATGTTGCAGGATTTCAAATTTTCATATATATCTTCTTTATCTGCCTTGTGCTTTTATTATAAGATTCTCAAATATGTTTTGAAAACTGGCAGAAATGATGAAGGCTGGTCATAAATAATAAAAGCATAGTGATGAGGGTAGAATATTTGCACTTTAATCATCTCCTTGGAATACATTGAGTGACTTTTGCAAATCTCTTGATCTCTCCAGGCCCCTATTTTTTTAAACCATTTTATCAGGCTAATTATGTCTCTCTCTACTTACTTTTCAATGTAATGGAGAAAACACATGAAATCACAATGAGGTTATTTTGGCACTGTGAGATATGTGCTTAGAAGCTATTAGGATTAAGTGAATATGCAGGTGTGGTTTTAGCCCTGGAGGAAGCCTATATTGTTTTATAAATGGAACAAAAGCCTGCCTTTGATTTCTTGTGGTGATTTCACCTGCCAAGTGGTTCAGGGAATTTGCGAGGAGGAGGAGGAAGAGGAGAAGGAGGAGGAGGAGGAAAAGGGCTCAACCTCTGCTCACTCATGCTCTGACCCAGACAGAACAAGTCAGTTCTCCAGATGCTGACAGCAGTGAAATGAGCCAGTGGTCTCTGGCTGGTTTTAAGGAGAAATCTTGTCATATCCCAGCCAGATCTTGAGGGATTTGCTGTGTCAAAGCCAAGGTTGAATTAAATATAAAGATATGGGACTTTGGCCACAGAGGGACACTTTTTTAAAGGCAGTAAATCATTAAAATGGTATGTGCCTCAGTCCTTTGGTCAGAAGGAAGAGGGAGCTTTGCCATGATATCAGCCCTTCAACAAGGTACTTTCACAGTACTCTTGACCTTTAGTTTAACGTGGGGGGAATGCCTTTGATGTCATAAAAAAATGAGAAGAGGGTGCTAGGGAAATGGCTCATTGGTTCAGGGTGCTTGCTTGAAAAGCCTGCTGGTCCAGGTTCAAAACATAAGCCTGGGCTTGGGAGATGGTTCGCTATGTAAAATATTTGCGGAGAAAGCAAAGTACCTGAGTTCAAATCTCCATAACTCACATAAAAGCTGGATGGTATAGCTGGCATATACAATATTACCACAGCTATATTAAGAATGGAAAAAAAGAGGCAGAAGAATGTGCCAGAAGTTCATAGCATAGCCAGCTAGACAGGTGAACAAAGTGGCAATGGTTGGGACTTGAAAGTTCTATTCAGGGGCTGGAGAGAGGGCTTAGTGATTAAGGCATTTGCCTACCACACCAATGGACAGGTTTGATTCCCCAGGACCTATGTAAACCAGATGTACAAGGTAGCACGTGTGTCTGGAGTTCCTTTACAGTAGCTGGAGGCCCTGATATGCCCATTCTCATTCTCTCTCAAACAAACAAATTTTTAAGAAGTTCTATACATAACATCTACTCTTCAGGCTGAGGAGACAGCTCAGTTGTTAACAGTGCTAGCCTTGCAAGAATGAGGGCTTGAATTCGATCACCAGGACTCACAATCAGAAAATCCAGGGTGGTGACATGCATGTGTAATCCAAACCCTGAAAAGGCAGAGACAGGAGGATCCCTGGGGCTCACTGCTCAGCCAGCCTGACTTTCTTGGTGAGCCCGGGTCCATTGAGACATCCTGTCTGAAGAAGAAATGGTAGGTCACATTGCTTCCTACATACAGCATGCACACCTGAGCCTGAGAGGGAGCGCTGAACACTCTTTCTACCCACGGACACTTGCCACTTTTGATTCCACCAGGGCTGACCCACCTCTAAAATTCACCATGCCATAGAGTCAGAAATAACTCCGTATTCCCCATGCTGGCATTCCTTGTCAGTTTGCTATAGTGAGAATCCAACTTAAAGCCTCACATATTAGACAAACGTTCTACTACTGAACTACATCCCTTGCCCTCCTTTTATTTTAACACATGGTTCTACTAAGTTGCCAAGAGTAGCTTTGAACTCTCTTCCTCTCTCTCTCTTCTCTCCCTCTCATGTCCAGGCAGACCTTGAACTTGTGATCTTCCTGTTTCAGCCTTTGGGTAGCTGGTCCTGCACCACTAGACCTGATATAGCACACTAATTATAAAACCTTTGAAATGCATTGTCACTGCACTCTTGACATGCAGGGATCTCGAACTTATGCGGACCTGTTGGCTGAACAATGCTGGAGCAAGTGTTCTTCAGCAGAAGGCTGTCTGCCTCTGGGTCATAACTTAGTCTAACCAGCATTCACAGTGTATCACTCTTTCGATGCTGCAAAAGTACATAATTTTAAAAACTTTATTTGGTTATATATTAGACAAAGAGAGGGTAGGGTATGGGCACATCAGGGCCTCCTGCCACTGCAAACAAACTCCAGATGCATGTGCCACTTCGTGTATCTGGCTTTATGTGGGTACTGCGGAATCGTCAAACCCTGGCAAACAGGCTTTTTCAACAATCACCTTTAACCACTGAGCCATTCCCCCACTTATTTTATAAGTGATGTATATCTTTTGTTTGTACACAGAGACAGAAGAGAGAGAAAGAGAGAGAATGGGTACAGCAAGGTTTCTAGTCACTGCAAACAAACTCCACATGCATGCATCACTGTGTTTCTAGCACTATGTGGGTCCTGGGGAATTGAACCTGGGTCATTGAGCTTTTCAGGCAAACTCCTTAACCGCAAAGCCATCTCTCCAGCCCAAATGACATATATCTGGAACTTGGCTAATGAGACTTTGATGAATTGGACTTGATAATCCCAGGGTTTGTGGACAGATGTATAGTGACTGCCTATTCCTTTCACCCAGTTGAATCAATTGAATAAATAACAGCCTGAGTCAACACATAAATCCATCAGAGATACCACTTATCTCCATCACAATGCTGTGCAGCGTCATTGCGTCTTGATAAATTAGAAAGCAAGACCTTGGCAGGCTGAACGCCTTTCTCAAGGCCTGTTCCCTCAGAGCTGGAGGAGTGTGCTGCCCAAGTCCATCGTCAGCAGAAGCACAGAGACCTCCAGGGGCACACAGGTGCCAGAGACCATAGACTATTGAAACACATATGAGTGTCTCTCTGGTGACACCTGAGGCCTTGAAAACAAGTAAAAACATAAAAGGTAATCTAGGAAGATAGATTGGATATCCAAGAACCACGTGCTTTTGTTGTTGTTGTTATTGTTGTTGAACCATCAAAGATTTTTTTTTTTTTTTTCAGTGAAATTGTGGCCTAATTCCAGGTATGCCTTCATGGATAGTTATGAAAGAACTGAGCTTAAAAGAGGTAGTAAGAAGGAAGTTTAAGCAGAAAGCAACTTGCCAGGATAATTAAAACTAAATGAGTAATGGTTTCTGGGGGAGAGAGGGAGAGATTATCTACAGTGCGGTACTCACGGGTAAGATGCACAAACTCCTGCAACTAACCTTCCACCACTGCTCACAGAAGCGACCCAAACCAAGTTAAAAGCAGTGGTTCACACACACGCGTGTGGCACGAGGTCTGGGGAGATGGCTCAGCAGTTACGAGCACACTCTGTGCAAGCATGATGGTTCAGGCGGGCCGGGGACCACCCGAGTGGAATTCCCGAGCACAACATAAACATCTGGTCATGGCCACACAGTCCGTAACCCCAGTTCTATGAGGGATGGGTGAAACTGGAGAATCTCTAGGGCCTGTTGACAGAATAAAACAGCAAAAACAGAAGCTGTGGGTTGAGTGAGAGACTGACTGCTCTTAAGAAAAGAGGCAGGTAAGTAAAAAGAGGAGGGGATCTGAAGTCCTTTTCTCTGCTCTGCACTCGTGCACACAGAAAATGTGCGTGTGCACCCACATGTGTAGACACTCACCACACACCACGCATACCCCAAAAAGTCCTGAATGTAGTTGGGGGACTAGTTGGGAAGAAGAAGGGGTTCAGCAAGAGTGAGGGGGCTAAGAAGACTGAAGGTGGTAAATATGATCAAAATATATACATATGTAAAATTGTCAAAATAAAATATATATTTTAAAAAGGAATTGAAGGAAAAATAGTTAAGCCTAAAAGGACAGTGTGTTGATTTGTTGAATATGGGACAATTATAACTCAGAGCCTAAGTGCCTCGGTAATTGGGGGGGGGCAAACAAAATAGTGGTCGATATGGATAAAAGCTTGTTGTCTATCTTGTAGAAAACTGGTCCACAAATTCCAGGCCAAGATGACAGCTTTTAAAATTTCTATTTCCCTAATCAAAGACATGTGTGCTTCCTATATTGATTAAAGCCCTAATTTCCACAGCTGTGCTGAGTAGCCACCAAAATGCTCAGTTCTCAAAATGTTTAATAAAAGAACTTCATGCAATTATACAAATCAATATTGAACATATGCCGAAGTTTTATTTTAGCCCATTAATGAGGGAGCCAGCAGGGTGATGAAACCAGTTCAAAGCTGTCAGCCAGCCAGATATACCACTGGGAAGGAAGAAATGAAATGAGCATGCACTCATTCATAAGATGAAATGAAGGTGCCTTCACATGCTCCTTCAAGGGAGACTATAAATGCAAAGTCGTTGAATGAAGAAATTGAAGTAATAGTTATAAGTTAAACCCACAAAATCGATTCATGTCTGGAACACAATAGGACAGACTTTGGTTTCCTATTCTTTAATGAAAAAAAAGAAAAAGAAAAGAAAAGAAATATATGCACCATGATGAAAAAACCCTTTGTTGGATATCCATGTGATAGAAATGATCTGCATTCATTTTCTAAAATGACATGTTTAGAATTGTGATTGTCATCAATCTCTCATCTGTGTTGATCTTAATTAACACTAATGCTTCCCCCGTCTCCTTTTGACAATTAGGTGACTCGGGGGCATTCCAGTTGCTGTACTGAGTAACATCACAGATCACAGCAAGTGTGTGTGTGTGTGTGTGTGTGTGTGTGTGTGTGTGTGTGCATATACCATATACTTGTGGCCAGAGGACAACCTTGGGTGTGATTCTTCAGGCACCGACCACCTTTTCTGAGGTAGGATATCTCCTTGGTCTGTAGATTTGCAAGTCAAGGAGATTTCCCAGCTGTGAGGCCCGGAATCCTCCCAGCCAACCTCCCCAGGAGTGAGTGTAAGCCAGTGCGCACAACGAGTTTTTAAAAACTATTTTTACTTATTTCTTTGATACAAAGAGAGAAAGAGAATATGGGCACCAGGATCTCTTGCCACTACAAACAAATTTCAGATTTGTGTACCACTTTGAGCATCTATTTTTATGTAGATACTGGGGAACTTGAACCCAGGATGGCAAACTTTGGTAGCAAGCATCTTTAACTGCTGAGTCTCCTCCAAACCCCACGGCTAGTTCTCATTTGGTTCTGGTGATGGAACTAGGGTCCTCAAGAGAAGCACTTAACCTAATGAGAAAGCATCTCTCAAATCAAGCTTTTAAAAATATTTTCAATTATTTATTTGTGTATGTATTTAGTTGCTTATCTGCACAGAGAAAGAGAGACACAGGAAAGAGAGACAAAGAGAGAGAGAGAGAATAGGCACGCCAGGGCCTCTAGCCACTGCAAAGGAAATCCAGATGCATGGGCCACTTTGTGCATGTGCCTTTAAGTGGGTACTGGGGAATCTAACCTGGGTCACTAGGTTTTGCATGCAAGCAGCTTAACCACTGAACAATCTCTCCAGCCCCAAACCCAAGCTTTTGGTTCCCTTCTCCAATCATGAAGTTTGAATCTGTAAGGTCAGATTCCAGAGGCACTGAGGCAAATTATTTCTTGGGGCCTCAGGATTTGTTTAATGCCATGAGAGAGAATGGCAGGTTTCAAAGCAAAAGGAAAAAGAAGCATGGGAATACCCAGGAAGGATCCCGGGAGCGGAGGGAGGGCCATTCGCTGAGAGGGCCTTGCATGGGACAGATGCGGAGGTTGGGCAAGCGTGGCCCCAGTGCGCATGCGCTGGGCATCCAGGGCACTGACTAAACTTCCTTTGAGAAGCGAGGTTGGGAATGTCCTATTCCCTCCCAGGGCTGCAGGTGGAAACCAGGCTTTCATCCCTCTTATTGGGGCGAGGTAGTGTGTCTTACAAAAGCCTTGAAACCGTCACTTTGGGGAAGGGGGGGTTAACCATGGAGATTACAAAGGCTCATGGGATGCATGTCACAGCTCTGGAAAAGGGGATATAGAGCGGCACCTTACCTAAAATCTAATAGGATCCCCCCCCCCTCTCTCTCTCTCTCTCTCTCTCTCTCTCTCTCTTCTCTTCTCTTCTCTTCTCTCTCTTCCTCTCTCTCTCCCTCTCTCTCTCCCTCTCTCTCTCTCCCTCCCTCCCTCCCTCTCTCTCTCTCTCTCTCTTCTCTTCTCTTCTCTCTCTTCCTCTCTCTCTCTCTCTCCCTCCCTCCATCCCTCCCTCTCTCTCTCTCTCTCTCTTCTCTTCTCTTCTCTCTCTTCCTCTCTCTCTCTCTCTCTCCCTCCCTCCCTCCCTCCCTCTTCCTCCTTCCCTCTCTCTCTCTCTCTCTCTTTCTCTCTCTCCCTCCCTCCCTCCCTCTCTCTCTCTCTTCTCTTCTCTTCTCTCTCTTCCTCTCTCTCTCTCTCCCTCCTTCCCTCTCTCTCTCTCTCTCTCTCTCTCTCCCTCCCTCCCTCCCTCTCTCTCTCTCTCTTCTCTTCTCTTCTCTCTCTTCCTCTCTCTCTCTCTCTCTCTCTCCTTCCCTCTCTCTCGCTCTCTCTCTCTCTGTCCCTCTCTCTCTCTCTCTCTCTCTCTCTCTCTCTCTCTCTCTCTTCCCCTATCTCTGCTCTGGTTGCCTGCCAGTCACATCCCCCCCCCCACCGGAAGTGCATTTTCCTACTGAAATGAAGTTTCCTTTGTCCATATTTTGAACATATCACTTGGTTAAGGGTCACATATCCTTTCCAGGCTGGGAGGCAATGACTTGGGAAAAGATAAAGGTTTTGGAAATTCTTTCCAACTTTCCCTTCCTTTATTCGGATTTGCCAAGTTCAGTACCATCATGTCACTTATCTTGTTGACAATTTTTGAAATTAGATTCTTGGTAATATTTGTAATAAGAAATTCCTTGAGTAAATTATATAGCCAACCTTTACTTTCTTGTTCAATATAAGCATGTATATTGATAACTTCATGTCAAAAAAAAATGATTCAAGGGGCTGGAGAGATGGCTCAGTGGTTAAGATGCTGGCCTCAAAAGCCTGACAACCTGGGTTAGGTTCCCCCAAACCCATGAAAAGCCAGATTCACAAACTGGCACATGTGTGTGGAGTATTTTTGCAGTGGGTGAAGGCTCTGGTGTGCCCATTCTTTCTCTTTCTGTGAATAAATGAAACTTATTAAATTATGATACAGTATGACGTGCCAAGGAATGCATTTTTACATATTTTTTGTCTTCAAGTTCTGTCAGCATTCTTTGCTTACATTTTCTATATAGTGATCAGTCTTCTTTGTTCTTCAGAGATGTGTGTGTGTGTGTGTGTGTGTGTGTGTGTGTGTGTGTGTGTTGTATGTGATATGGAGTATACACACACGTGTGCTGCAGAGACCAGGGGTGAATGTCAAGATGTACATTTTCTTTTATAACTCTTCCATGTATTTCCTTGAGAAGAGGCCTCTCCCCCATTCCAGAGCTGCTGTCCTGGAGCTCTGGAGATCCTCTGATCTTTATCCTACCCAAGCAGACAGGGGTTACAGATGGGTGTGGCAATGCCCAGCTTTTTTTCATGGGATCTAGGGAGTAGAACCTGGCATTCTCTTACCCATAAGACCCTCACTCTTAGGTGGTATAAGTCTTCACAACTGCTGAGCCACTCATAAAAGCCATTTTTCTAAGATTTTTTTATTATTTTTTTATTTAGTTATTAGAGACAGAGAGTGGGAGAGAGAGAGAGAATGGGTGTGCCAGGGCCTCTAGCCACTGAAAATGAACTCCAGATGCATGTGCTACCATATGCATCTGGATAACATGAGACCTGGAGAGTCAAACCAGGGTACTTAGGCATCATAGGTATGCACCTTAATTGCTAAGCCATCTCTCCAGGCCATAAAAGCCACTTTTATTGACATTTTTATAAATGTACATAATGCATTTTGGTCATAATTCCCTTCCTTGCCCACTTCCTATCTCCCTTCTGCGGAGCCCCTTCTTACCAAATAGTCCCTCTTCTACTTCGATATCTGTCTGTTGCTTGTGTGGGGGTTGTGACGCACTGCGTTTAGTCAGGCTTGCCTGCCTGGGCGCTGGCCGGGGATTAGGTACCAGAGCACACGCGTTCTCCCAGTGGCTGTACCACTGCATAAGATGCCTCACACTTGCCCGGCCACTCTTGAGATTTTTCATGTTAAAATGTTCTGTGTGGCATGTGGGATAATATTGACAGAAAATGGTTAATGTTATTATGGGTTTAATTTTATTAATTTTATTCTTTTTTTTAAAATATATTTTTTAATTTTTTTTATTTATTTATTTGAGAGTGACAGACACAGAGAGAAAGACAGATAGAGGGAGAGAGAGAGAATGGGCGCGCCAGGGCTTCCAGCCTCTGCAAACGAACTCCAGACGCATGCGCCCCCTTGTGCATCTGGCTAACGTGGGACCTGGGGAACCGAGCCTCGAACCGGGGTCCTTAGGCTTCACAGGCAAGCGCTTAACCGCTAAGCCATCTCTCCAGCCCAATTTTATTCTTAATTCCTAAAAACAACTAAGCCAGGTATGGTGGCACAACTCCTGTACTCCCAGCACTTGGGAGGCTGAGCTAGGAAGAATGCTGACTTATTTATTTATTTATTTATTCATTTATTTTCAGGGTAGGGTCTCACTCTAGCTCAGGCTGACCTGGAACTCACTATGTAGACCCAGGGTGGTCTTGAATTGACAGCAATGCTACTACCTCTTCCTAACCAATGCTGGGATTAATGGCTTGTGTGCCGCACCTGGCCTGAGAATGCTGACTTCTAAGCCAGCCTGGCTTGTATAGCACAATAGTTATCTCAAAAAATAATAATAATAAGGAAAGAAACATGGGGAATCCTATGTCTGCTTCTTTTTTGCATGTTTATATGCGTGTTGTTATGGTTTTTATTTAACAACTTTATGAAGTTATTTCATATTCATCTATTCCCCTCAGGTGATACTCTTACACTCCCTCTTTCCTCCTCCCATTTCACTGAGAACCCTTTTCAGTGGGGTTATCACTACTGTGATTTGGTTTTTTGCTTTTGCTTTTGCTTTTGCCTTAAGCAAACTGAGACATGGTCTCACTCTGCATCTCTGGCTGACCTGGAACTTGCAATATAGACCAGGAGGGTTTCAATTTTCTGGTCATCTACCCGCCTCTGCCTCTACATGCTGGACATACAGACCCGAGCCACCATTGCCCACTGCCTTTGTGTGTGTGTGTGTGTGTGTGTGTGTGTGTGTGTCTGTGTGTAAATCACTATTGACAACCTCAGAAAGCAAGACCGTGTTAAGTGTTCCTAATGTTCAGAGATGTGCTCCAAGCCTTGCCTAGTTAGGAAACAGAATTTTTTTTTTCCCCTGCACACCCATAAGAGGTTTTAGTTCATTTCAGGGTCAATTTCAATTAACCAAGATTAACCTATAAAATGAACCTTAGGACGTAGAACAGATATGCGCTTGATTAAAAGTTGAATTCTAGCTTCAAAGATGATGGGATTATTAATTCAGCACTTCTCCTTGGCCTCACACCACCAGGGCCACCAGTTGACAATCAGAGAGTGCCTAGTCAGCATGTAATAGGAGCAGGGGACGCTGGCTTCGGGGATTCAAGAGCCTGACTAGTTAACAGTTTCAGTCAGGACTAAAGAGCGAAGACTGCCTGTCAGGAGATCTTGACTCCTCGGTAATGCCCAGAAATCAGAACCCATAATCCTAGCTAGGCATTTTTAAATTGGCCATCAAGATAAGGAATTCTCTTTCCTAAACCCATCCTTCTTTTCGATGGCTGTAATACGTCCCATCGAGATTAGAAACACTCCTGCTTCCTCAAGACATCTTTCACACTTTGGCTCTGAGCCAGGAGACCTGAAGTTTAAAATGGTCACCTTCTCTTCCTTCTTTAATATCTGTATTCTTCAACAATCACCCCAACTGTTCTCATTTGTCAGCATAGGTGTAAACGTAAGCCTCCATCTTCTTTATTGCATGCGTGTGTGTGCACGTGGGTACCACGTGCATGTTTAAGCCAAAGGTCTATGTTGACTGCCTCTCTAAGTCACATTCCACCTGCCTTCTAAGATAGTCGTTTTGCATTGAACCCAGAGCTCACTCATTTGGCAAGATTAGCTAGCTATCAAGTCCCCAGAGGTCTTCTTGCCTCTCCCTCCCCAGTACTGGGAGTATAAGCGCATGTCCCTATGTCCAGCTTTTATACGGGCACTGGGCAACTGAATGCAGGTCCTCATGCCTGTGCAGCAAGTACTTTGCCCACTGAACCATCTCCCAAGGCCCCTCAGTCCTCTTTAAAAGCCTCAGAAGTGGGGCTGGAGAGGTAGTTCAGTGGCTTATGGTTCTTATTGGCAAAGCTTGAAGACACTGGTCAGTTCCCCAGGACCCAGAAAAAGCCAGATGCACAAAGTGGCACATTCATCTGGAATTCATTTGCAGTGCCAGGGTCCATTCCATGTCCATTCTCATTTCCTTTCTTTCTCTATCTCTTTCATAAATAAATAAATAAGTTATAGAGATGGGTTGAGGCCTTGCCTGATGTATCTGGCCTCTGCATGCAAACACACAGCTGCACGAATATGTGCATATGCCACACAAAACATCATACCACACATACTACACACACACAATGTTTATTGTTAACATATTAAAACAGTAAAGGTATAGCACACACATTTTAAACAATGACTGTACAGTACAGTTTAGGGCAGTTTCTCCACAGTCAAGTGATTTCCATAGAAAATATCAATTGTTGCCAAACTCTTATATCCATAGTCTGTTGCCTCCAGCTGTCACTCACAGCAACTATTCATGTTAACATTTTAATTTATGTCAGCCAGTGAGATGAAACTCCATTTTTCTTTAGTGATGTGGGGGACTTTGGGTGAATTGGATAAAAGGATACTGGAAGGTCTGGGGAGATGCCTTGGCTTGCAAAGCTTGCCATTCAAGTTCAAGTTCAAGTCTTCCATGCAAAGCTAGTTTGAATCAGTAAGAAAGTGGCGCACATATCTCTCTGACCAAAGAGAAAGAAGAAAAATAATAAATGAAAAATTTGGGCTGGAGAGATGGCTAAGCAGTTAAGCCCTTGCCTGTGAAGCCTAACGACCCCAGTTCAAGGTTCGATTCCCCAAGACCCATGTTAGCCAAATGCACAAGGGGGCACATGCGTCTGAAGTTTGTTTGCAGTGGCTGGAGGCTCTGGCTTGCCCATTCTCTCCCTCTCTCTCTTTCTCTTTCTCTGCCTGTCGCTCTCAAATAAATAAAAATAAACACAAAAAATGAAAAACTTTGCAAAAGAGTATAAGAGTTTATTGTTCTAAAGTTTTGCCCAGGGTTTAATAACTATGGCCCTTTGGAAAAATTTGTCCTTCCACCCATTTAAAGTTTTACTGGAGCACAGAGATATACATTTGCATATTGTCTATTTCTGCTATCACATGCCAATGTCAGAATGTGAATAAAGTAGATGTGATTGAAGTCATACACTACATGAACCAAAATATATCCATTACCTTACTATATACAGAAAAAAAAAATTTACCAAACACTGGGCTAAATAGGCAGAAGGGGACTGAGGAGACGGCTCAGGGTTTAAAGGTACTTGCTTATAAAAAAAAAAAAAAGGTTAGAATGCAATAAACAAATGGAAAAGTGGTACCTGTATTTTCAGACAAAGATAACAGGATGTAATAGAGATAAATGACTTGGAAATGAAGATCTGGACTCCTCTAGAACAACGATGTTGAGAAAAGACCTTTGGTTGGTCTATGCATGGCTTCTGAAATTCTAAGAACTATAGCAGACCGTTTATCCTGGCAGAAGATGTTCATTAGGCAAATGTTATAAATGGAAAGAAACATGAAAGAGGAAGCCAGCCAACCCTGGAAGGCTACAAATGTTCTCTCTGTCCATAATTTCATTACATTCGCATTGGAACTTCATAAGTACCGAGAACTGGGCAACTGCCAGAAACAGCCAGGAAACGATTAGCACGCAAAGTCCCATGCAACCATCCACCTTCTCTCTTCTGAAGCGCAAAGGGCTTAGGTTTGAAGGGGAGTTGCAAGTCTATTCCAATTTTCACAGTTATTTTTAGGTGTCCGTAGAGTTTGAGGAAAGGTAAAAGTAAAAGGAAGATCACACAAGCAACCGGAGCCATGTGTGGCCCTCAGGAATAGCAGATGTCTCAGAAAGATAAATGGTGTTGCCATGGAAAATTGACAAGGGACTCAAAATGCAGGTAGAGAGTTGCTTATCACTTCTCTGGATATGCAATGTAATTTTTGCTGCCATCAGAGACAGACAAACCATCATGTTGTTTCTGAGGTATTAAATACATGACACATTTAATGTTACAATATCTGTATTTATACTGTGGAAGAACTGGCCAAATGGGAATGAGAGCCTCCATCCGTCTCCTCTTCATGAGCATTGTGGACTGACTGTCGGTACCAGCCTGCAGTACCCAGGAGGACTTGAAAAGATCATGAAATGCACCAGATATAATTTGAGGGAGGGCCAAGGGACTTCACTGGAGGGAAGCCCCATTCTCCCCTTACTCACAGCTCTGACTAAGGGTTTTAGAAAGTAAAAGCTGCAGGGAATCTAGGCACAAGACCCATCACGAGTTTGTATCGGCTCAGATCATGAGTTGTTGATGGAGGTTTGCAGGAAATCTTTGGAGATGCTGAATTCCTTCTGTGCTGGGAACTCCACTCCAGGTGTATAGCTTTCCTTGTGCCCAGGCTTAGCCTGAGCAGAGATGAACCTGTTGTGAACGAACTTGATATCCACAGTGGACTTAGCTGCAAGACAGATCCTTCTGAAGTCATCATCACTAATTACTAATTCCCCTTGTCTCATTATGTTCCAGTTCTCGTGATCCTCTTTCTCATTTGCATTTAATGACTGAAGTTTGTTTCATTCCAGAGTATCACGTGACCCAGGCATATGCCTGAATTACAAAACACAAATTGAAACATTAAGACAGAAAAATTATGAAAATAGTCACTGTAAGGTCATATACATGACCTGGAACATGGTTTTGAATATTTTGGTTGTTTTTAATAATAAAAGCAGAATTTGGTCTGGGGAGATGGCTTAGCAGTTAAGTGCTTGCCTGTGAAGCCTAAGGACCCTGGTTCGAGGCTTGATTCACCAGGACCCATGTTAGCCAGATGCCCAATGGGGCGCACATGTCTGGAGTTCATTTGCACTGGCTGGAGGCTCTGGCATGCCCATTTTTTCTCTCTCTCTCTCTCCTTCTTTCTGTCTCTGTCTGTCACTCTCAAAGAAATAAATAAAAATAAGCAAAAAAATTTTTAAAAGCAGAATTTGGGAAGATGGGTCATTGGGTAAAATGTTTGCTATGAAACACGAGGACCTGTGTTTGGGTTCCTGGCGTCCATGTAAAATGCAGAGCATGGTGGCATGCGCTTGCGATCCCAGCCCTGGAAAGGTAGATGTGGGGAATCCCCAGAACTTGCTAGCTAATCTAGCAGAACTACTGAGCACTGGGATCAGCAAAAGACCCTATCTCAAAAACAATAAGGCAGAGAGTGACGAGGAAGACCTCTGATACTGACCTGTGGCCTGCATAAACATACTGCCACCTGCACACACATGCAAGCCTGTGTGTACACATATACTTGTGTGTACCACATACACCCACACGTACACAAATAAAAGGGCAAAGTTAAAAAATCCTCTTGGGGAATTCTTCAAGATTAAGTACAAAAATTCTTAGAAATCTGTCTGGAAATATTTGATACGTTTGACTTTTCAAGATTGTATTTGTGGAGTGTCCGGGGGAAGCACAGAGAACCTGGGATGTTAGAGGAGTCAAATTCTGCATCTCTCTGTGACAGACAAGCCAGCTGCAGAAACAGTCCAGTTAGTGTTTATCTCCTCGAGGTAGGAGGAAAAGCTACTTCAATACCAAGTTGAGCCATTGCTGTCATACAGCCTAACACAGTTTTAGGCTTCAAACATAAGCATGAGATAACTGCACTATCTCAGTCCTGAGGGGAACCAAAGGCTAAAGTTCCAACCTATTGTTACGGGGGCACTTTGATGCACTCTGACATGATTGGAAATGGACAGTGTAGGATGCTCTCAGGAGAGCAGGCTCTCAGAAAGCTGAAAGACAATTTTGCAATCTTGGTAAGTGTGTGGATAAATTCAAGTCCCTTCTCAGCCTCTGGGGCTTTGTCATGATCATATCTTTACACTTAAAGAGCAACTTTTTCTCAAAAGGTCTTCAGGTATTTCACCCATTATATAGAGAGAGAGGAGGAGAAGGAGGAGGGTGAGGAGAAAGAGGTGGGAGAGGAGGGGAAGAGGAGGAGAGATTTCGTGAGAATATTTGCCCTATTCTTCAGCCCAGGCTGTTTTAAAAATGATAGAAACTGAGGGGCTCAAACAAGAGGAATTCATTTTGTGCCCATCCAGAGACTGCAAATCTAAGATCCAAGAGCCAGATGCCCCAGAGTCTACAGGCCTAGCTTCTTGCAAGGTCTCTCCTGGCCTTGCAGCGTGTGGTCCTCTGCCTGTGGGATCACGTGCCTTTATTCTCTGCGGCCACACACTGCTGGCAGCTCTCCCTTCTCTCGTAAGGATGTTAAGTCTATTCAATCGAAGCCCCATCTTCATGACTTGTAATAAAGGGATGTCAGAACTTCAACATATGAAGTGAGACTGGGTGGTCAGGGGAATGACTGAGGGTGGAGACACAGTTTAACCAGTAACACTTCATGAACAGACTGAAGCAATCTTTGAACAGTCTAGAATATGAAAAAGGATAATTTATAAAGAAATCATCTAACCTGTCACTCACAAATGGCAACTGTAGGAGCACATGAAAGCCTTACAGAGAAGGTGACAGATGGATTCCAACCCATGAAAATGTCATCATCTCCAAGCATACTGGATCACATCTTTACTTGTATTACTCAAGGCACTGAAGCGGAGTGATTGCCAGTGGATCTCAGCCGAACGTGGCTACCTAGTGAGGTCTAGCCTGGGCCAACCAGAGCTACAATGCACATCCCTGTCTCAAGGAAATCAAAGAATGTGGAGTTACATCTAGTGAACTTTTTAATTAAATCATTTAAACGTCAGCTGTGTGATAGTTTACCTTATTGTGACTCTAAAACCAGTATGTAAAGGCACTATTTTCCCCAAATATTATTTTACAAAAAAACAGTACAACAGAATTTACATGTTTGAATGCTTCTTGTTAAGTCTTATGAACAGCAGATTTAAGTTGTTCAAAAGAAACTCAAATAAAAATGAAAAACCGTGCATGTCTAGTCATTTTTTTAACCATTCAGTAAATATGTTAGCTTCCTCTTTGTGTTGCTATGATCAATTACCTGACAAGAAGCAGTTTAGGAGGGGAAGAGTTTGTTTTGTCTTACAGTTAAGGGGGTACGGTCGTCATGGTGGGGCAGGTATGGTACAGGAGAAGGCTGGTCGCATTGTGTCTACAGTCAGGAAGCAGAGACACAAATGCTGTGTTCAGCAAGCTTTCTCTTTTTCTACCATCTCAGAATGCCCAGGCCATGAATGGTGATACCCACAGTTCAGGAGGGTCGTGATAGTTCGTTTCACCCAATCTAGAAACACACTTACAGACATGCCCAAAGATTTGTTTCCATGGTGATTCTAAACCCTACTGATAACTGAGATTAACTATCACAAGCACTAAACAAATAGTGATAAACTATGATGCATTCCTAGTTGTCTACAAAGGTTCTTTCTGTTTATGTTGGAATGGTCTGTAATCATAGGTCATTGTATTCATTCCTAAATCAGTGCTGCATATGAGAGCATCTAGCATAAAACTATCACTAGATTGATCATATATGGACAATGAATATTAGAATCAGAATGCAACTTTTGCTTAAGCAGAACTGCATGCATTTAATTTTTTAAAAAGCACAGTAAGAATAGCCTAATTAGTATTTTCTGTTGGGAGTCCCCTCTTGCAGCCCCTGATATTGTTTTAATGCAGTGGGACCTTATAAAGAGGACTTCTACAGTCATCCATATGTTAAATGAGATAATTCTGCTGTACTTAATGGATCAGGGAAAAAAACAAACTTTAAATACAATAAAGCACTTTAAAAACCTAGGATCAGTATTTCTTAGGTTTAATCTATAATTTGTCCTCAAATATTCCCAGGCTACATGAAAAAAAAAAAAGTTATGAAAACAATGACAACAGTGAGGTGGGTTTTGTTTTGCTTTTAAATATATTTCTATTTTGGATTATTTGCTATAGCTATCAATAAAGTTAGTTATGAATAGCTCTCCCAGACTGCACATTGGGAGTCACTTCCGTGATGCGTGAGCACATGTGTATGTTTCTTTGAGGTGTAAGTATTAGAGTGTAGAGGATGGGAAGATGGCTCAGTGGTTAAAAGTGCCTGCTCTGCAAGCCTGCTGGCTGCATTTTGGATCCCCAGAACACAGCAAAGGTGGATGCAAAAGCGAGGCTGGCATCTGTAATCCCAGCACACCCATGGCAAGGAGGAGGCATCAGTAGAATCCCAACGCCCTATACCAGCTAGTCTCACCTACCCAGGAACAAGCAGCCAGCAGGAGGGACCCTACACCAAGCAAGCTGCAGGGACAGAACCAACAACCCAAGAACCATTATATGCACACCACAACACACATGTGTGCCCATGCACACGCATGCATCAGAGAGAGATTGATTACATTTGTACACTGATCTAAAATCAAAATTTCAATCATTTGCGAATCTATTTTCCTATATACTTAACGTTCACACACAGGCTTGATTGTATCTGCCTTTCCAAGTTCCCTGGGTTTCTTAGTGACTAGGAAACAACCACAGTCTTTTATGCCACAAAGAAGTACCTGTGGTTACAGTTCTGGCCTGTGACGAAGGCCTCTGACCTTTATCCTAGAATGACAACTTGACGGAGCATCTGTAGTTATGAGTCACATATTGTTTTCTTTTGGAGTTGTGTAGAGTCGGTTCTTCTGTTCCAGCTCTGAGTGCTGATATGGAAAACTGCCAAGTTAGACCAGCATGTGCCACCCCATGCCACCTTTCTGGTGACAGAGTGCCTGAAGAATTTCTTTCTTTTTATTTTCCAGTACATTTCAAAAGCTTAACCAGGATGGGTCTGAATGTCAATCACTCAGAATCTCTCTTTTTTTCTTCTAAAATAAATTGTTTTTCTGTCCAACTTGTAGATCAAGTTCACCCTTTTCAAGGCATGTTTTTTTAATGCCTCCCTATTTCATTTATATCTCTCACCTTGGCAGGAAACACTCGGGAATAGAATTATCCTGAGATTAAGTTAATTTCTCCATATCACAAAGTAGATTTTTTGTTTCTAGATTGGTTTACTCATTCTGCTGATTTCCTCGTAATTGTCTCAGGACTTTCCTGATTTCAGTGATTCTATTGTCAATCATTTTATTGTGACTCCTATTATACAAAGTTAACTTAGCGTATTTGTAACAAAATATTTTTCTTTTAAATATGTCATCTCAATTATGTAATCCCTATATTTATAATCTACACATTTATTGAAATCAGGTTCATGTCATGCTAAAGTATAAAACATCCATGGAAAAATTACTTCTGTTCTTGGGGTTTTTTGTTATTGTTGTATTATTATTTTGGTTATTTGTTTCTGTTTTCAAGGGTAGGGTCTCACTTTAGCCCAGGCTGACCTGGAATTCACTACATTGTCTCAGGGTGGCCTTGAACTCACGGCGATCCTCCTACATCTGCTTCCCAAGTGCTGGGACTAAAGGTGTGCTCCACCATGCCTGGCTTGTTTTGTATATTAATTCTGGAACAGCCTCATCATCTTTTTGTTCCTTCTGGGTTGGTGAGCCAATTCACGTGCCAGGAGGGTGGCATGCCCGACCTCCACTCCCAGGACGATCCTCCTCTCAGGACTCTCCTCTTTGCCTCTACCCAGAGTCACCTGACTGTTCATTTTATTCTGTGATGTCCTTTATAGTAACGCAGTAATAGCAAGAAAAGTATTTCCCATGGTTTTGTGATGTGACTGCAAATTATTCAGGGACCCCCACCCCAATTTTGTATCCAGGTCAGATAAAGTGGAAGAACCCTGGGGACCACCTGCCTGCCAGTTGGCTGAACGAGGAGTCAGCCTTGCGGGACTGCAGGCTTCATCTGGGCATCAACGATGGCTCCCAGCAGCTGAAGATTCAGAATCAAAATTGAATTGTAGAACATCATTTGTAAACTTGATGGTTGGTGGGGAACAGGCACATAGTTTCAGGGTTCTAAGTGTTGGCTGGGTGTGGTGGCGCACGCCTTTAATCCCCGCACTCGGGAGGCAGAGGTAGGAGGATCGCTGTGAGTTCAAGGCCACCCTGAGGCTACATAGTGAATTCCAGGTCAGCCTGGGCTAGAGCGAGACCCTGCCTCAAAGAAAATCAAAACAACAAAAACCGTTGTAGAGGGAAAGCGTTAACCAAAGAAAGTGCCGCACACCTGCAGTCCCAGCACTGGGAGGGTCGAGGGAGGGGAATCAGGAGGTCTAGCCAAGAGAGGGCTTCCTAGTGTCCCGCCACAAGGAAGATCATCCACCTCGTGTGTCAGGGCTCTCTAGAAGAACAGAACTGATGAAATCATTGTGCACTGCACAGGGGACCTACTAGGTATGGGCTGGGTGGTCCAACGCTGCAGAGGCCGGGAGCCCTGAGGACGAGGGCCCAGCAGTCCAGCGTGGCCGGGAAGGCCTGCAGGACGCCGAGGAGCTGCTGGCCTTCAGCCCGGAGGCCGGGCCGCTGAGGCTGCCTTCCGGAGAGCCGAGAGCCGGGCAGCAGCAGGGGGATGCACGCTAGCTCGCAGCGCAAGAGCGCAAGCAAAGCTCCTCCCTCCCACTTCTTCGAACCAAGGCCTCCCTCCGAGGGAGCTGCTATGCTGGGGAGGGCCTTCCTCAGTTGATCCTTCCTGGGGACGCCCTCACAGATGCGCCCAGATTGCCTCCTGCTCCAGCTGCGTTGCAGTCAAGATGAACCACCACACCTTGCCCAAACCTTTTGCCATTTACATATCTGTGGCATTAGCCCCTGCCTTATCCTTGCTAATTAAAAACTTGTGTGTGTGTGTGTGTGTGTGTGTGTGTGTGTGCGCGCGCGCGCGCACGCACACGTGCACATGCCATAGCCCAAGTGTTGAGGTCAAAGAATAATCTTGGGATGTCACTTATTTTCTTTCTTTCTTCCTTCTTTCCTTCCTTCCTTCCTTTCTCTCTCTCTCTCCCTCTCTCTCTCTTTCTCTCTCTCTCTCTCTCTCTCTCTTTCTTTCTTTCTGAGACAGGGTCTCTCCTTGTCTGTTGCTTAGATAGTCTGTGAGCTTTGGGATTCTCCTGGTATTACAGATATATGTCACTTTACATTCGGCTTTATGCAGGTACCAAAGAATCAAACTCAGGTCAACAGGTTTTAACTGCTGAGTAATCTGCCTAGCACTTTGCTCCTTATTTTTACCTTCTCTAACCCCCTTGGTGTTCTTTTGTTTGTTTCTTTTTATTTTCCCTTTTGGAGGGATATGTTTATTTCATATTCACTTCCTTCGACACACCTTTATGGGATGTCTCTCACCTGATCTAAATCTGTCTCGCTCATCTATAATAATCTCTTACCTATCACATTTTAATTCTCCGGTGCTGCCTGGGACCTGCCTTCTTCCTCACACATGCAGATGTACTGAGTATATCCAGGCCAGGTGAAAGTAGCTAGAACAACCACGTTCTTGCTGCAACTTGTGATTATCATGCTAAATGCAGGAACTGGGGCGGGGGGGGGGGGCTCTAACATGATTCAATTCATCATTGTAATAACAGATATCCTAGAAGTCTAGGGGCATCTGAGAGTAGCCTCCCATACATTTTGTACATTAGAAGCAGGTTTGTGGATAAAATTTCTTGTGTTCTACCAAGTCATATAGGCAGGATTTTAACTTATACTGGCACCCAGTCTGTGTCTTTATAATTGGTCCTCTAGGAAAAAAAGTCTTATATAGCATCATTTATGCTTGCCTCCTGCTGGTGCAAATTCTGCTGTGGGAATCATGAAGGAGCAGAGGTCTACCACCCAGAGAGCTAGACTTTTCCATCATACACTGGCAGGCTCGTGCCAATGAAGCATGCAGCCGAGGTCTACCACGCAGGCCACCACACATTCCCATCACGCACCAGCAGGCTCATGTTGATGATGCATACATAAAAGGGAGCAGGGTTGTGTTTTTTTCTCTATATTTTTGCTGCTTACTACTTTCTCGACTTTCACTATGGAACTATACTGGCCTAGAAACTGCCAAGTTGGTGTCTTTTTTTTTAATTCAGCACACGCTCTCAGTCATAAAAGCAGAGAGCCAACTGATTCCTGCCTTGGTGAATTTTAAAAGTTCACTGTAAATACTCAAATAAATAATCCAAGCTTATTACATGGAGTTCAAGAAGAAAGGCATTCCAGAAATGGGAAGAAGGTAGAGGAGTGTCTCCCTTATTTCTTCAGACTGATAAAAACTGACAATGGGTTTCACTCCTCCAATATCCCTCCTCTACACACTAACCTCAATTGCTAATGGTATTATTGAGATTACCTTCTTGTTGCTGACCAGAGGCAGCACAGGAGAGGAAAGAGTATATTTCTGCTTACACATTTAAGGGGACATTTCATCATGGTGGGGAAAGCGTGGCCCGAGCAGACAGCTGACTCACATTGCAATGTATCACCAAGGAGGAAGATGTCTGAGTGAGATGGTTCTGAAGACCCAGTGGGCTGGACTCATAAACTTCAAGGTCTGCCCCCAGTGATACACCTCCTTTAGCAAGGCTCTGCCTCCCAAAGGCTCCACAACTTTCGCAAATGGCTACCAGCTGGGTGCAAGTATTCAAAATACATGAAGCTATGGGGGACATTTTATTCAAGGTACCACTGGCATCAAGTGTCACACTGAATTTTAGTTATCACATGTTTTATGAAAAGAATTTCAATAACCTTGGAAGAATTATTCTTCACAGTATAAAGCAGATACTTTAAAAAATAAATAAATAAAAGGATAGTGTAACAGACTGAGTAATGTCCGCCCAAAGATCGTCACTTTCCAACCATTGGCACCTGGAAGTAAGTGACTAAACTTGTACATGGGCACTTCACACTTGGGGTCACATGAAGGACCTCAGAATAGGGACTTTAGTCAGAAGGGCCCACATTAATCCACCATGGCCACTCTGAGATTTATAAAGAGAAAAGCACAAGGGTTAAAGGAAAATGGCCAAAATGACTGGGAGGAGACCAGGCCAGCTTTAAGATGCTTCATTGTTGGCTTTGGCAAGAGGAAGGGGGGCTGGGGAGATAACTCAGTGGTGAAGTCACTTGCCTGTGAAGCCTGGGGACCCACATTTGATTCTCCAGGACCCATGTCAGCCACACGCACAAGGTGCATGTGTCTGGAGTTCTTTTGCAGTGGCGAGAGGCTCTAGAACACATATTCTCTCTCTCCTCATCTATTTATCTATCTGTCTGTCTGTCTATCTATCATCTATTTATCTCTCTCTATCTGCTTCTCTCTCTCAAATAAATAAATTTTTTTTTTTTTAAAAAAGGAGGAAAAGGCCTCCAGCCAAGGAATGTAGATTGCTTCAGGAAGCTCTTCCAGCAAAAACTGTGGCTTTGGGACCATTTTGTAACTCTGACCTCCAAAAGTGTGAGGTGACACATTTGGCTGTTCTTAAGCCATTGGATTTGCAGAAATATGTTACAAATATGTAACAACACCATTGGAAAATGAATGCTAATGAACGCATACTAAATACACACTAGATGCTGACTTGAGAGTCACAAAACGTGACCACTGTGGGCCCTCTGAGATCGACAGAAGGTTTGGAACCAAACAATGAAACCCAAGGTCGTTTAGGATTCAGAGGAAGTACGCAGTGCCCACCACCCCAGTATTAATTATTTTAAGATTTTTCTGAAGGAGTAAGGATTTTTCTTTTTCTTTTCTTCTAAAGCCTGTGTTGATTTATTGTAGAAAGGGAGAGAGAGAGTGAGTAGATTGGATAGAAGGGGCACAGCAGGGCCGCCAGCCACTGCAAATGAACTCCAGATGCATGTGCCACCTTGTGCATCTGGCTTATGTGGGTACTGGGGAATCAAACCTGGATTCTTAGGCCTCGCAGGAAAGTGCCTTAACTGCTAAGCCATCTCATCAGCCCCCAATTAAGATCTATTGACCTCCTCACTCACCCCCTTCCACTGAAACCCTTCTTTTCCTATCATTTTTTTTTTAAATTATGAGTGTACTATGTATGGACACATCACGTGTTAGTACACTCATTTCCCCTCCACCGCCCCCATTCTGTGTGTGCCCTCCCATGGGGTTGCTGGCAGTCTCCATGGGGTTGTGGATTGTGAGTTGTAAGAGCAGAAGTCAGTCACTGGGGATGGGGGCAATGCCCCTGGGTATGCCATCTCCATCTGCGGCCCTTACAATCCCCCCACACACACACACCCTCCACAAAATGCCCTGAGCCCTGGTGGAAACCCTTCTTCTTTCCAACTAGTTGAGGTCTCCTTGGAGGGTAGGGGAAGCCTCTTCCCTTACCCAGAGCAAAATATTGATGGGCCCAGTATTTTGCAGGCCTTGTGCAGTAAAACAACCACTGTGGAGTCATGGATGCAATGGTCACTTCATGTCCAGGCGATGTCCGTTCTGAATCTTTCCTCCCCACCTTCTGGCTCTAATATTCTTTCCGCTACCTCTGCTGCAATGTTCTCTGAACCTTGAAGGATGTGAGAGAGATGTCTCATCTGGTGCTCAGTACTTGACAGTCACTCTCAGAACTCTGATGTATTTTGAGTCTCCTCAGTAGCCATCACCATCTACAAAAAGAAACTTCTCTGACCAAAGGTGAGAGTAACACTGATCTATGGGCATAAAATATTTAAAGGGCAGTTTGATGGGGAAAAGATTTCCATTTAGTCAAACAACAGTAGTAGCTTTCCTCCTGGGGTCTATGACCTTCCCAGCCATAGACCTGGGACTAGGTTTCCAGGACCTGGCATGAATGCCCTCCCGTGGAGCAGCTGGTCACCCCATTGCTTTCATGCCATTGTATCCATGTCAGCACGAGCAATGCCTACTGTGCTTGCCAAATTTCTAACTGAAGCCAGACATGAACAAGCTGCTTCTGCTTCTGCCTGGATTATATTTCTCGTGGTAAGGGAAGGACAGTGTTTTCAAGTACGCAGATACTATCCACAACCAAGAAATCACAGGACGTTACCATGACAGAGAGAGGAAAGTCCTGTTTCTTCCAAGGGCCCCCTAATGGCCTTCGTGAAGAATCCTAGGGAATTACTTCATGTTGAATTTCCTTTCCCCTAAAATAGCAACAAGATTAAGTGCTGGAGGGACCGCTCAATCAGTAAAGTGCTCGAGGATCTGAGTTCCATCCTCAAAACTTACATAAAAAAGAGTTGGGAGGCTGGAGAGACTGCTTAGTGGTTAAGGCACTTGCCTGTGAAGCCTAAGGATCCAGGTCCAATTGCCCGGTACCCATGGAAGCCAGATGTACAAGGTGGTGCATGCGTCTGATGTCTGTTTGCATGGCCAGGTGTCACTTGAGGTCTAGGAAGTAACTCAGTTGGTGGCATGTTTGCCTAGCATTCATGAAACTCTGGGAGTTTCCTCCTCAGCAGTATGTCAAAACAGTCCTGGGCTCTACCCCCAGCCCTGCATAAGCTGGGTGTGATGGTGCACATCTGAAATCCCAGCACTTGGAAAGTGGAGGCAAAAGAATTATAGAAAGTCAAGGTCATTTTCAGCTATATGGTAAGTTCAAAACCAGCCAGAGGTACACAAGACCCTGTTTCAATATATAAATAAATAAATAAATAAATAAATAAATAAATAAATAAATAAATAAATAAAAAATAATTTCACAAACAAGATGCCCCTTGTAACTAACCATTTCCTATGTGATGGAGAGAGGATGACTGAGTATCTCTCCTCTCATCTCCTCTCCTCTCCTCTCCTCTCCTCTCCTCTCCTCTCCTCTCCTCTCCTCTCCTCTCCTCTCCTCTTCTCTCCTCTTCTCTCCTCTCTGTCACTGGGATATTTCTGTTTGACTTTTGCTCCCTCCAAACTCTTCCCACTATCACTCTTCTTTGCCCTGAGGCTGGTTCTGATTTCTAGAAAGACCTTTATTTGTATCTGTCACAATTCTAGGCATGTTTCAAAGCCTGTCTCGGGCCTCATTTGTTTTTGTCCTCTGCCCAAACACAGAGTTATTCTGCAAACCCACCATGTAGCTGATTTTATGGGTCTAGGGCCCAGTTCTCCCCACCCTGCTGTGTCCCATCGCTCTGTTATCAGTGAACTCCATCCCCAAAGCCACAATCGATGAAGAAACCAGTAGCACACCCACCCAGTGTCCTCTCTCCTTGGTTATCCTGTGTATTCCTCTTCCTAACCACCATGAGCTACAGCTGCTGTGATAGACCATTTCCTTGTCCACCGTGAGGTACACGGAGGGGCCTCTTTGTGTTGCCAGAGTGCATTAGCTTCCTTAATGCTGAGACAGAACACCCGACAAGGAGTGGTTTAGGAAGGAAGGCTTTACTTTGGCTCGCAGTTTGAAAGCACAGTCCACCACAGCAGAGGAGACACTGCAGTTGAAGCATGAGTCAGAGCTGGTCCCCCTGTGTCTGAAACTAGCAAGCAGGGAGCAAAGAGGAAGTGGTGCCCAGGGCTTACAAAACCTCCAGGCAGATTGCCCCCAGTGACCGACTTCCTCCAGCAAGGCTCCACCTTCTGAAGGTTTCCACAACCTGCCCAGATAGCTATCAGCTGGGGCCATTCAAGCACTGTGCCTCAAGGGGACGTTTCCTATTTAACTCACAACAGAGAGGAGCTGTGGAAAAGCAACCTCCTTTGTCTACTGAAGACAATATGAGGAGAGGAGACTCCAAAGAGATGAGACTAAATCATTCTCCAGGACAACTTTATTGTTGCATTTCCTGGGGTCTAAATGAAAGTAGGCTTTCTCTTAAGGTAGAATGCATGGTTGTAACTTAAAAACAAGAGTGGTGGTCTGTCCATCCCTTCCCACAGGCCTCCTAACTTTTTGTATAACCTACCCAGCAGCTAGATCTTATCTTTGTACCATTCTGTTGCACATGCATGACCCCTTTAACATAGATTTTTCTCTGATTGGATTATATGACTGAAGGATTTGTAGTACTCACATTTAGCAAAATACTTAACATCATTATGGAAGAAACCTCAGGAAATGTTTGGTGGCTGATTAATGGAAGGTCTCCTGAAGCAGACAAGTTGCATTGTTAGTACACGTGACTGGATAACATCAGTCCCATGGGGTACATGCAAAAAGTACACGGTCAGTAGATTAAAGTCTTGTCTCTCTCTTTGTCTCTGTGGAATTGTTTAAATCGCTTCACCTTTCTGACCTCAAGTTTCCTCTTCATATTTTAAAGGGGGAATAATAATGTCTAAATTATAAAACTCTGAGTTGAGAGGCAACGAAATTCACTTCACTTTTTCTTTTATTTTCTTTTTCTTTTGTTTTGTTTTACCCAACTAAAGAGAAAGAACAGAGTTGATTTTTAGTACAGTTGGCCAGACACAAAGTCGTACCTGCACCTAGAGTTTGTTTGCAGCTGCAAAAGACGCTGGCCCATGTGCCTACACACAACCCCACATGTAAATAAATAAATAAGCTTTTAAAAGAATAAACAAGGAGGATTTTAGATCCTTATAGTCCTAGCTTTCTGGGTAAACAAAGCAAAGCAAAATGAAGATAATTATTAGATAATGATAGAAAAACAACCAGAGTTAGGACAGCACAAGTTTTAGGGATTTTCTGCTTTTCAGACCAGAGCACTGGGGAATCAAATACTTTATTCCACCTCAAGAAGTAAGAGAAATAGAACACATGCACTTGATGGCAAGAGTAGATTCTGAGCCACAGAGCTGTAGGATTCTTTTAAAACCAATAGGTAGAGTACTTTGAGTTTAGCACCAAAATTGGGACCATGAAATATAATCTGTCTCCATCCTGCCATGCCGCTCCCTCTCTGATGACCACCTAGTTAGGAATCATTGCAGAGGTAGCTTTCAGTGCAATCCTAATGGTGGTTACCATATTCTTCTCGGGGACCATTACCCCTCCCACTCTGGCCTGTCCCCACTGGAGCCCATCTGTAGACTTTTCCCAGCTCTTGTCCAGAAGGGATATGCGGACTGATTCCAATTTTGTTTTCAGGAAGGTGTGGAAAGGGTGAGGTGTCTCCGGTTCCTTTATTGTGGGGGAGTTTCTGCCTCTTCAAGGGATCAGTGAGCATTCTGAACAAATGGGTTGGCTGTGGCTACTTGGTCAAGGGCTGATAAGGGGATAGAACGGGGAAGGGCACGCCGAGAGGCATCTAGAAGGAAAGTGGACCAACCTGCTTACAAAAACCATGAACTTCAGAAAGCTTAGGCACGTGTGCTTTCTTCCCAAGGAAACCCTGCTCCTTTCTAGCTGTGGAATGTCACGATCCCAACCACTTACATGTGCAACCTTTGGGAAACGTTCCTATTCTCAACCAGGTGACTTCTGGCCTTCCAAGTCAAAAAAAACTTTGCTCACTCCCATTACATCTGAGAGCCACAATTCAGCATGTTCTCGGAGATTCCTGGCTGGCTGGACCGTGTGTGTATGTTTCCTCGCACCGTGGTGTCAAGGCTCTCCTCCTGCCAACAGACACTTGGCATTTTTTTGTGCTTTTCTTTTTCCAAGTACCTATGAGAGATGAATGTCAAGTTTTAAACGCTGAGAAATCTTTCCTTGTACGCTACCCACAGCTAACAGGTTCCCCCAGGCCGTACCTTATCGAATCCATCTTAGTCTTTCTTGATTACAGTGAGCGTAAAACTGCACAATGAAATTAATGTCGCCCCTGAAAGTGAACCCCGTAACTAAGCATGCAAGTGCCTTCCATTCCTCAGTGCAGCAATACATATCAATATCTCTGTCAGGAAGGGCTGCCTCCGCACACAAAGCGCCACCACCACGAGCCTTCATCTCTGTCACTTAGGCGCTCTGCATTGTCTGGTTAATTATGAAAAGCTCTCTCCATGTTTGCCCCAGACTTGGGATTTAACTCTGCAACTTTGCCATTGCTTCCTACAATGGGAACAGCAATGCGCCCCCAAAACTACATGGACAAAAGAAAAAAGAAACTGAGATGCTTGCTTTTCTCTAAAACAATGTTTCTCATCCCTAATTTTTGTGGTTTGAATGAAGAATGTCTCTAACAGACTCATGAGCTGGTTGTGCTGTTAGGAAAGGTCATAGAGACCCTAAAGGTGAACCCCTGCTGGGGAGATTGAGTCACTGGGAGGTGGTCTTTGAGATTTTTTTTTTTTATTATTTATTTGAGAGCGACAGACACAGAGAGAAAGACAGATAGAGCGAGAGAGAGAGAATGGGTGCGCCAGAGCTTCCAGCCTCTGCAAACGAACTCCAGACGTGTGCGCCCCCTTGTGCATCTGGCTAACGTGGGACCTGGGGAACCGAGCCTCAAACCGGGGTCCTTAGGCTTCACAGGCAAGCGCTTAACTGCTAAGCCATCTCTCCAGCCCCTTTGAGATTATTTTATCCATTTATTTAAGAAAGAGAGAGAGAGAATGGGCACACCAGAGCCTCTAGCAACTACAAATGAACTCCAGACACATGTGCCACCTTAAGCATCTGGTTCATGTGTGTACTGGGAGATCAAACCTGTGTCCTTAGACTTTGAAGGCAAGAATATTAACTACTCAGCCATCTCCCCAGCCCCCTCCCAATTTTTCCCATTTTTTTAAGAATGTTATGTATTGACTCAAGAAGTAATTATGTCTCAATTGTGAAGAATGGGCTCTTAAGATTCAGAGAGCCAGTTAAATTCAAACAGGTATTAAAATTTTCAAAGATCATGTATGCTCTTAGTGAAATGTAACTGTGACATCACTCTCAAAGCACTGAGGGCCACTACTTCCTCTCCAAACTTTTCCAACTTCCTTGACCAAGAAAAGCAATTTCAGAGCTAGAGAGATGGCTTAGCAGTCAAGCGCTTGCCTGTGATGCCCAGGACCCTGGTTTGAGCCTCGATTCCCCAGGGCTCAAGTAAGCCAGAAGCAAAAGGGGGCCCACAAGTATTGAGTTCTGTTGCAGTGGCTGGAGGCCCTAGAGCGCCCATGCTCTCCCTCTCTCTCTCTATCTGCCTCTTTCTCTGTCTGTCGCTCTCAAATAAATAAATTAAATAAACAAAAATTTTAAAAAAGGAAGAGTAATTTCCATAAGTCCAGTGGGTGACCTTCATGACTATTTCACATTTTTTTCTTGTAAGTATTCAACTTCTGGGCCCCAACTCCATCAAGAAAGGCCACCTACAGCTACATCAGCCCATTAGTCAAAAGCCCTGGGTTCTATCATGACATGTGGCTGAGTGAAGCTCCACATGATTCCATCTCTCAAGGAACAGGTCACCTGCAAGCTTTGGCATGTTCTTGCTCACACCATGTAGAACACAGGTACACAAATCTTCCGAATAATTTCACAGTTATGTTTATGAGCAAGATAAGTAATATTTGATTTTATTTTTGAGGTAGGGTCTTACTCCATTGCCCGGGCTGTGCTAGAATGCACAATCCTTCTGCCTCTGCCTCCTGAATGCTAGGATCACAAGCATGTGCTACCATGCCTGGCTGATTTTTGATGTTGTGAACCATTGAGTTTTGTGGTTTTGTTAGACAGTAGTAGAGAACTGAAATGTTTTGCATTAAGAGTTTTCAAGCCAACATTGACCTAACTTCCTGTGATTACACTTGGTTCATCATAAATTTGTATGTGTGTGCAATGTGTATGTGAGAGAAAGAGGGAGAGAGAGAGAGAAGTAATGTGCTCGTGCATACATAATCCAGAGCACAATCTCAGGTATTGCTCACCAGATGATATCTTTTCTTTTCCTTCTCCTTCTCCTCCTCCTTCTTCTCCTCCTCTTCCTCCTCCTCCTCCTCTTACTCTTCCTTCTTCTCTTCTTCTTTTTAGACAGGGTATCTCACTGGCCTGGATATCACCAATTAGGATGAACTGACTGGCTAGTGAACCAAAGGAGTATTCCTGCCTCCATATCCCCATCTTATTTTATATGCGTTTTGAAGACTAAACTCAGCGCCCCATGCTTGCAAGCATGCATCTTACCAATTGAGCTCTCCCCTCAGCCCTCACCATAGATGTCCCGCCCTCATCTAGTCAATAACTAATGAACATCACCTGTTCAATAACTAGTTCATGCTCACAATGAAGTTCCAGATGGGCTTTTAGAAATACTGCAAAGTCTGCAATGATTATCAGTAAATAAATAGGCTTTCTGTGCCATGCATCAAGTTCTGTACATTGTGAATGCATTCCTCAAAAGATCAATCCAATGCCTTTTACTAGAGATACTGGACCACTAACTAAAGTGTAGTAAACTCATGACCATAAGTAATTCTTTCCTTTCAGTACTTATAGACAAACAGCCTTTCCTCTGATACATGAAATTTAAGAACATCCTAAATCCCCAACTTCAGTTATAGCCTTTTCTTCATATATGAGTATTTTTTTTTATATAACCTCTAACTCATTCTGTAGCTCTAGCCTGGCCTGCCTCCAATTCACAGTGATCCTCCTATCTCTGCCTCTGGAGAGCTGGGATTAAAGGCATGCACCACCATTCCTGGCCACATCTGAGTGTTTTGGATATGATGAATCACTATAAGAATGGATGAAGAAGTGGAACACTAAATAATTTTGACCTGTCCTTAAAGATTGTCTTTGGATGCAGAGCTACAGACATTGGTTTGTAAGTCCCAGTTCCATCTGTGAGTCGGCCAGGTCCAGCCCTGACCACGCATGTGTTTTTGTGAGAGGTGGCATGCTTATTCAAGCTGGCTACCCTCCTCTATATCAGAATGCGTGCCATGTAAATTCACCAAGGGACTCCCAGCAAATGTTTCCGATTTATAAACTCTTAGATGTGGTCTACAATGAGTTAATTACTCTTGGGAGCAAAATGCTCTCCTCTAGATCAAAGCAGCATTTAAGATTTATTTGCACCAGTGAAATAATTCACCATAATGTAAAATAATTTCTTCTTAAGGCTGTGCTCTTTCAGAATTGAAAAATAACCCCTCTTCTTAGAAGCCAGGGATATAAACTGGGGTCAGTTTTCTTGGGAAAGTTTCTAAAAGCAAGAGTTATTTTCAAGTAGAGAAGCAAACTGAAGAATAGAAAGACAGGAGAGGGGGTAAAAGCGAGGTGATTAATCCAACCAGGGCTAAAACCTTAATCTAAATTGGAACGGCTTGGTATGGATGGAAGGCTAGAAAAGTGCACCAAAGGAGTTGAAAGCCCTCAAACAAAATATCACATTTAAGGAAATTTAATACAGGTATGAGCCAGGAATATGGATCAGTGGGAAAAAGATAAAATATCCACTTCATATGTTGAGCAACTAGGTTATCCAAAATAAATAAAGGAATTGTTTTTGTATATCTTACACCTAATTAATTACTCCTCAATAATCAATTCCAAATGCCTGACCTGCTTAAAACTGAACTTTAAGGACAAACATACAGGATTTTTTTTTTTTAAAGCTGATGCCTTCAAGACAGAGGATTTCTTAATATAGAAGCAGAAAACACAATGGTTAAATGGTTAAAGGGGACGGTTGCTAGGATCAGGGGAGATGGCTCGGTGGGGCGTAAGGCATGCAGAACAGGCATGAGGACCTGAGTGCAGATTCCCAGTACCTATATAAAAGCCAGGCAGAGTTATGCACACCTGTGACCCCAGTGCTGAGAAAGCAGGTCATGAAAGCTTACTCACTAGCTCGTCTAGCTGAGTCACAAGCTCCAGGACCAGTCGAAGACCCTCTCTCAGACAACAAAGTGGAAAACGAATGTAGAAGAAGACACCTAATATTGGCCACTAGCTTTCACATGCATGCATAGCCACACACATATGTGTACCCACACATACTTAAACATTCATGAACTTCACATGTATATCAGCTATGTAAAAATTAAGATGCCTTAAGCAAAACACAAGTCACTAAATAAGGTATTATATCTACAAAAATATAATTGATAGAGTTTTATTATTAAAAACATACATTGGGCTGGGGAGAGTGGTTAAAGGTACTTGGTTGCAAAATCCGATGACCTGGGTTCAATTTCCCAACACCCATACAAACACAGATGCAAACTGACACATGCATCTGTGATCCGAAAGCACCCGTGACTATGGAAAGTGGGGCCATGAGTTTCCAGAGCTCTCCAGCCAGTAGTTTGAAGTTCCTTTTCAGTCTGGCAGTTCATCTCCAGGGCAAGAGACCTGTCTCAAAGATTGTGGGGCACAGCCTCCTCGAAGTTGTCCTCTGATCTCTATACACACACACACACACACACACACACACACACATCCTTTTTTTTTTTTAAAGTAAATTAAATTAAGTAAGCCCAATCACCTATAAAAAAAAAAAAAAGAAAGAAAGAAAGAAAAAGAAGAAAAGAAAGGAAGAAAAGCTAGTAGGATAAAAGAGCAAAATTTTAAGACATACCTTTCAAAATAAAAGTAACAGAACTGACCAGTAAAAATAAGATGTTCAACTTTCTTAGGCATCAGAAGGCCTGGGAACGAATAGAGCTGAGAGGTTAGCATACATGGAGCTCTGTGCTCAATCTCCAACACAAAATAAAAATCACTAGTAATCAGAAAATTCAAGATGAACACGAAAATTATTCACCAAATCAAACAACTAGATGGGTGAGAATTGTTTCATTTAAACAAGAATTGCTAATCCAGTGTTTAACAGGAAATACTGTATCCTGATGGCAAGGATGTAAAGGAGGAAAACAATTTCAAAAACAAATTATGAAAATAAAGTAAATGTTAACCCATGCCACCACCTCTCCTCCAAAAACAATTACATTCTTCAGAAAGAAACCTACACACACATGCAATCGCTGCTTACCACAAAACCTGAGTCATAATGTATTGGTTACTTTCTCCTTGCCTTGCCTAAATACCTGACAAGAAACAACGAAAGTGTGGTGGTTTGAATGCAATGCCCTGAGCTTTAGGTAGTTTTTGATTAAGCTTGCTCCTTAGTCATCAGCAGGTGGAGCCCTGCTGGGGGCGGTGTATCATGGGGGAGGCGGATGGGGACCGATCATGCTTGCAGCCGTAAGAGGTGTGGTTTCAGGGTCAGTTGCTGCTGCCTGGTGTCAGCTGTTCACGTCCCTGTCTCTGCTGTGGATGTATGCTGAAGCAACCCTCCCATCAGCTGCTTGTGGTTGGGTGTTTGTCCTAGCAATGAGAGGGTAACTGCAACAGTAAATAAATAAATGAATAAATAAATAAAAAGAGTTTATTTTGGCTTACGCTGTGAAGGTATAGTCCCCCGTGGTTTAAAATTCAAGACAGGAAGTGCAGCCAGGCTATCGAACCTCAAGGTCTGAATTCAGTGACTTGCTTTTTCCAACCCAGCTGCACCGACGAAAGTTTCCATAGCCTTCTGAAACAGTGCCGCCAGCTGGGCACCTAGCATTCAAATACATGAGTCTGTGGGGGACATTTCACATCCAAACCACAGCTCAGCCAAAATCTCTGTGGGGTTCAGCACTGGCGCTCTGAGGCCTTTGTCTATGGTAGAGTATTGCTGTGTATGTATAACGGAGCTTAAGCTGTACACACCTGTACAAATATGCAGAGATACATAATTAGGAATGATAGGTGAAAACACACGTGTTCAGAATAAAATCACTGTGGTTTAGTACATTCTGAATACATTATACAGCAGGCTTGTTTTCTCACACCTGTAATCCTGGTACTCAGAAGACTAAGGAAGAAGAACAGCTCATGACTTTGTGGCCAGCATAGGCGATGTACCACGTTCCCAGGATGGCCGGAGCTACAGTAAGCCTGTCTCGAAAAAGTGAAGACTGTATCATTATTATAAAACACGTAAGTCTAGACAAATGGAAAACTTAATGAGATATTGTTATGAGGACTTGCATACATAGAAAACTATGAAGGAAAATACGAAGATGATTAATGACTTTCTCAAGGCTAATTACATCTACAAGGAAAGAGGAGGGGCATGGTGGTGCAGAGACTGGCTGGGCGACTGGCTCAATGTTGATTTCATCGTTATTCTGTAAGCCATGTAAACATGGCATTTATAATCTTATCTCTGTGATATGTTTCAAAATAGAGAACCCTACAATGATAATAGATATCAGGAAAAGTTCCTATCTGATGGATAGCTTTTTATAGACTAAGAAACTGGACAAGATTAAGTCTCATGTCTGAGTGGCATTCAGAATTAAGTGCCCTTGTGCTAACAAAAGACAAGCTTGCTTTCTTCCTGTTACCCAAGCTATAAATATGTAAGCAAGGGTTATTTAAAGAGGGAAACAATGCCAAGCAAAGCTCAGAATATTTTGAAAAATGTTTCCTTGGCTTTTGCCCTTTTAGCATAACCCGAAACATCCCCTGGATGATGAGACTCCTATTAAAGCCTTTCCTACTTGGTTTGACATGCTGGTCCACATTACATTATGACCCTGGCTTAATGTGGCTTAACCATCAATGGATTGTTTAGTTATTGTTACTACCCTTAAAAATCTTTTCCTTCACTTAAAAAGAATCAAAGCTGAAAGTGTCAACATTTATGTACAAGTAATAAAAACTTCAGAGAGATCCATAATCCTGTTTTAAACACATTAAGGGATCAAGGATTGAGGCAGCATTTTCTTTCAGAGACCCCATTTCATGAGACTGCATAAAATGATCAAAATCAATAAAAAGATACTGAAATGTGGGGAATTGCTCAAGTACAAATAATAATTTTAAGACAATGTTCTTGGGGTAAACTGGTGCCCAACCAATTGCCCATTTAGTGGGTAAAACTTGAGGCATTTCATTAAAAAAATTATGTGTGTATCTCCACAGAATCAACACCAAAATGAAGCAAACCATTTCTATCTCTCCCTAACACACACACACACATACACACACATATGCATATATGTGTGTATACATGTATGTGTTTATATGTATGTGTGTGTGTGTGTGTGTGTGTGTGTGTGTGTGTGTGTGTAAATCTATAGAATCACTACAAAATCACGTTTATCTCCCATATAGGTTCACATTTATGTGTGGGTGTATACATGTATATTTGTGGGTTTATTTATAGTAACAATACCAAAATCAAGCAAGCCACTTTTATCTCCCTTCAAGTGCCCCATGCCGTGTTGTTAAATATCCCTCCCTCCGCTTCTTAGTTAACTTCCATGGAGCTACTCAATTCCCACTTTCTGGAATTTATATACATTTGCTTGCATTTTTTTTTATGATTTAATAGGAATGGAACCCTTCCCCAAAACTTATTTTTTGGGAAGGAGTATTTTTTTTTTTTGCTTTATTTTTTTTTAATTAACATGCAATATAATGAGATTTTATGGCATTTTCATGCAGATTTCACTTTGTTGGTCCTCTTCCCCCACGCTCCTTCTTCTTCTCCTGCTTCTCCCCACTCTTATTTGTATCTTCCTCTCAAACAGTCCCCTCTCCACCGTCATGTCGTATGGATTCTGTTATCCGAATTTGCCCTCCTACTTCCTTAAATCTTCTGCTCCCCACCCTTGTGATTTTGGAATACAGTTCTTTATAGATTCTAGATTTTAACCCCTGTGTACTGACAAAGATTTTCTCCCACTTTGTAAGTTACCTTTTCTCCTTATCGGCACTTTCCTTCTCTGTGTGTACAGAGCTTTTCACTTTCATGTAACTCCAGTTGTCAATTCTTTTTATTTTTTTTATTTTTATTTTTTTATTTATTTGAGAGCGACAGACACAGAGAGAAAGAAAGATAGAGGGAGAGAGAGAATGAGCGCGCCAGGGCTTCCAGCTTCTGCAAACGAACTCCAGATGTGTGCGCCCCCTTGTGCATCTGGCTAACGTGGGACCTGGGGAACCGAGCCTCGAACCAGGGTCCTTAGGCTTCACAGGCAAGCGCTTAACTGCTAAGCCATCTCTCCAGCCCTCCAGTTGTCAATTCTAAGGGTTACTTCCTGTGCTACTGGGGTCCTACCCAGAAATTCCTTGCCTATTCCTGTATCTGTGAATGTTTTCCCCTAAGTGTTTTAGCACTGGGGGCTTTAAATTTAAGTCTATTATTTTATCTTGAGTTAGCTTTTGTGCAAGATGAGAGATATGGATCTAATTTCATTCTCCTGCATATACACAGTCTGTTTGGTCAGCACCACTTGTTGAAGAGGCTATCTTATTTCCACTATGCTTTTGACAGTGTTACCAAAAATTAGGTGGTCATAGCTATGCGAGCTTACTTCTGGGTCCTCTATGTTGTTCTGTTGATTGACATGTCTGATTTTGGATCCGTCTTTGTTACTGTGGCTCTGGTTACAATTTGAGGTCAGATATTGCAATACTTCCAAAAGTATTCTTTTGTTGTTGTTGTTTAGAATTGCTTTGGCTATCCATGATCTATCCATGATTGTTGCTTCTTTCACTGAACATAAAAATTTTGATATTCATCCTATCATTTTGTCAGTAATTTGCTACTCTTCTACTCCTGAGTAATATCCCTTTGCATAGACATACCACATTTTTTTTAAAAGGACATGCTTTTAATCTAGGTCTTACAGTTTTACATATGATGGTCACATGTATAATAATACCACACATATATCAGGCTCTTGTTTTCACCTACTCAAACAGTGATTTTAAATTCTTCAGTACTCCTTTCCCTACCCATTTCTGGGTATTGCCAGGTGTCCTCCTTGAGTTTTTACACATTTAGAATCTGGTAGATATGCTCCTGTACACCTTGACCAAACATTCACAGGGATCCACAAAGCAGTAATCAGCCTGGAACAGCGGAAACCCTTGAGATCAATATATGCCCACACAGCATGGAAATCTACTTGGTTTAGGGAAGTGTTGCACTCTGACTGGGATTCTAGGCCAAGTTGCTTAAGGCTTTTCCACTTGTTTTCCACCCTCTTTGTCACAAGCGCTATGGAAGTTTGAGTTAGATCTTCCCCCATAAACTCATGTGTCCTGAATGCTTGGTACCCAGCTCACGGCATTTTGGGAGATGCAACCTTGCTGGAAGAGGTGTGTGGCTGGACAAGCATCGTGATGTTTTCTCAGGCCCTGGCTAGCCAGCGTTAATTCAGCTCACTCTCCCACTGCCGTTTTCCTCCCGCTGCGGCAGAGGTGATGTCCAGCCTCTGTTAGTGCCACCAGGCTTTCCCCTGTCATCATGGTGGTCCACTTGCCTGTGAGGGGATCCACGATTCCCTATAACCCCCCTGAGCCCTCCCACTGACAAGAAGACCCAGAAAACCCTTAATGTCTTGCCTTTCTTTCCCCAGGATTTGCAGTGCAGCTAGGTGGTAGCCATCTTGGCCGGAAGTCCTTGTATTTTCTTCTGGAACATCTTCACAGACAGTTGAGATTTAATCCCCTCTTCTTCTATTGCAGCCATCAAAACTGTTACAGTGTCATATAAAACCCGTCTTTCCTTTATAGCAAGTGGAAAATGTTTCTTGGCTCCCAGACATATGGGCTTCTGTTATACAACCCTTTCCAGATGTCAGATGTGCTTAGATATGTCCAGATCCAGGGGTTAAAAAAATTCACCATATAAGTTAATGGAGACAAGTCCATTGTGAGTTGCACAATTTTAGAGAATATCATATCACCATAGTTTTAGGAACAATGTGGAAGGGAAGGTCACACATGAGAAACTATAAATACTTTGGGTCCTGGGTATAACCTCTGGTAGGTCTTTTGAGGTGAGCAACTGACCAATAGTGGGTAAAATTCATGCTGTAATAATCTAGAGCTGGTAACCAGTGAGTCAATGAACTTGAAGTGTTTGTTCATAGACCTGTTGTTTTTGTTTACTAGGCAATCTGTTTGCCCGGTGACAAAACTTGTATCATATTATGATAAATTGATGCCTAGGAATTTCCTAAGGGCAATAATGAAGTTATTTACTGGTTCATAGTTTTATCTTTTCTAGGCAAAGCCTTCCTGAAATATACCATTAATTCATGTTAACTTGGTGTTATAAAATCTTATACAAATCATATTGACATAGATAATCTCCAATCTGACTTGTTCATAGCTTAACATCGATGGAGTCAGATAAATTTAGGAGTCCTTTTCAAGTGATATAGATATTCCAGAAACTATGTGTAATGGGGCATCAGAGAATGATTCTCAGTCATGATGGCAAAGTATATCTGGAAACATGAGCAATATACACACACAGAAAAAGGAGAAAAGGTCATTTGAAAGTTTCAATATGAGTGCTAATGTGAGTGGTGTCATTAGTGAAGAAAAATCAGGGAAAGAAAAGGTCTACAATTGATGAAATAAGTTTGCTTTGGTGCACACAGTAAATTTGTATTATGTTGATCTCTACAGGAATAACTGAAGAGCTACTATATCTTAATTGATCTGTTCCTTCTGAAGAGCTGGTAGACTCATTGGACCTATGACTTGTATGTGTGGTGACACATCTTAGATCACAGTGGGAGGGTTCCATGTTAGGTGACAGTAGAAGGTAAGGGAGGACTCTAATGGCACAGCAAGGAGAAGCAGTGACTGAATCACATCACAAAGCACCTTCCATAGAGCAGACCTCCAACAGAAATGAAGTGATGTGATTGTCACTAGATCATACTATATACATGAAGACATTTTGGTGGTGCTGAAGTCAGGCATGCAGGGATGGTTCAATCCTTATGTACAAAGCACAACTGTGAGATGAGGATTACAAATTTGTTATGAGCTACATATTTACTACAAGGACCAGTAGAGAGGGCTCTAGGTTTATAGACATATTTGGAATGTGAAGAAAGCAAGGGCATTCTCTGAGAAGATAAAATAAGTTATCAGTGATAATTCACTTGGTTTACCCACTCAAATATACAGTTTCACCATAGAGCATTCCAGTATTTTCCTAGAAGAATCTTCTATTCCTAAGAATATTCCTAGAAAAATCTTCACAGCAATTATAGATACCTTTTCCCTAATTCATGCTTCAAGGGAAAGAAACCAGGCAAGGGCAACATTGGTGCTGTTATAGTGCTTGTCTGTTGATAGGTGTGGTTTCTTTCTAGAGCATCATGCTGACTGGCAACGGAAGTTTCAATTTACTCAATTACTAATTACTCCAATGCTTTGGGACACAGCTAAGAATGTGGTGTGGCCACTAAATTATCCTATTTAACTTGGAGTGAGGGTATGGGATTGCAGATATATTGATGACTTTTATAAGAGTGCTAAATTTTTCTGACCCTGTCCTATGAGTTAGTATCTTCCTCGAGGAATTTATAAGGGGCTATAGTGCAAAAAAAAAAAAAAAAGATGCGAGAAAAGAAAAAAAAAACTTGCTTTATTATCAGCTGTGTAGGTAAGATGTCTGGTAGGATGGTTGCTGAGCAAGCACGAGGTCCAGAGTTTGATGCCTGATATCATTAGAACAACAACAAAAAAAAAAAAAATTAAAAACAGAGCTAAGGATATGGCTCAATCACTAAAATGCTTGCTGCAAAAGTTTGAGTTTGGTTCTGCAGCATTCCCACAAAAGCCAGTGTAGTGGTGTATGCCTGTCATTCCACTGCCCAGGAAGCAGAGACAGTACGATTGCTGAAACTTATTGGCTAACTAGTATGGCCCAAATAGGCAAGCCCCAATTGAAAAAGACACTTACCATCAACCTCTAACTCCTTATGCACACACACACATACACACAAACACATAAATACATGCATACACACAACATACACATACAGAAAAAATAATAATTTTGACAATACTAACTGAATTCATACATATCACTCAGATGACATTCTTTTGTCTTGATTTAAACCTATATCTTGAGACTCAGTACTCCCTGGAAGGTGTCACAGAGGAAGGGAATTGAATATGTAAGGAGAACCATATGTTCATGCCTACATTAAAAAGCTGCCTTCAAATTCCCCATCCAACCACCAGCATCAGGTGAGCAGAAAACAGAACTAACACTTTGTACTCAGAACTTATTAATAAACATTTTTCATTTCCCAAAAGAAATTATAGCCCCTTGATAACCCAAGCTCTGAACATTTATACTAGTAATTCTCCTACCAAAGGAGGTAGAGCCAGAAGAGAAGTTGAAATTTCTTCTTGCCAGAGTTTCAGGCAATTGCTTTAAAAAGTAGTAAGGAGGCCTGTGCAGAAGAAAGTACTGAGATGAGTACTTCTATCCCTTCATTTTACCTGGCCAGTCCTAGGCTACTGACATCCTTAAACCAGCTGCCCATCAGCTATGAACTCACAGGACTGGTGATAAGAAACAACCTCACTATTAATGAGTTATCTCTGCAATTCTTTGTACACAGGTGTCCCAGTATGTGCAGGACCATGAGCCTACCTGCGTTGTCCATTCTTTTGAGAACCACTAGATTGGGGGGCCTTTACAGGTACCTCAAACCTGGACTATTCTCTCCCACAGTGGAAACCGTGGTGGATCCTTAGCAGCACCTTTCCTCCCTTGCCTCTCACCACACACACGCCAGCGTGAAGCTCAAACCTTCTTCCCTGCGCTAGGGGTAGCTATGAGGCTCTTCCGGCCAATGAGAGGTGAGCTGAGCATCGCAGACACTGATAAGGAATGGCAGCCGCGGGGGATGCTATTGTTTCTTCTTCCCCACTCTAAGACAGACATCTTTCTGCTATTTTTCCAGATCTGAAGGAGAGGCTGAAAGCCCACGAAAAGCACTGTTGACACCATTCAATCCCCAGCCACCACCAGCCATGCGCAACATCTCACTCTGTTGCCACCTGACGGGCGGGGGTCACCACTGATGCACTTAGGCTATGAATAGGGATTTTCATTATCTGCAGCCACTCACATCTGTGACTTTTGTACACACTGCCTAAGAAGGAAGCAAGGAAAATCATGAAGTGAAATCCTCCAAAAATATCACACCTGAGTTGAAAAATAATCACTGTTGGACTGGAGAGATGGCTTACTGGTTAAGCACTTGCCTGTGAAGCCTGAGGATCCTAGTTCGAGGTTTGTTTCCCCAGTACCCACATAAGCCAGATGCACATGGTGGCACATGCACCTTTTCTCTCTCTGTCTCTCTCCAATAAACAAATAAAAATAATAATCATTGTTTTGCCCCTTTCAGAAATGTAAATATTTACAGTTGTCCCGTGTAATACTTCCCCCAGGTGTAGAGACAGGGAAGACAGAATGTGGTGGAGCTCTGAAGTTTTATTGCTGAGTTCAGGAAGGAATGAATAAAAAACATGATTCTCCACAGAGCAACATAAGCCAGCTGGGACTCACATTTCAAGTGCCTGCCTCTTCCAGGACCCTATCTTTGAACCTAGACTCTCCTCTCTGGTTTCCCAAGTCCAGATGTCAGATTTTGAAAGACTGCTTTGTATTCAAACAATGGGCTACACAGTATGTCTTCCATGCATTTGAAATTGTGTTGTATTTTCTAGTCAAAAATATGGTAGATCTATCAGAAAAGGGATATGTTAATTAAATAGGATGATTCAGCGAGGGGTGTGATGACTTTTTCTAAGACACCTGGGTTTAGCACTTTAAAATATCATATTCTTGGAGCTAGAGAGATGTTACTACTAAGTGAGCTTCTTGCACAAGCATGAGGGTTTAAAGGGGGCCTAAAAACACCCGAGTTCAAATCTCCAGAACCCACCTAAAGAGCTGTAACCCCAGTCACAGAAGGGGAGCCAAGAGCAGAGAATCACCCAGGCTCATGAAGGATGCTCTGGTCTGGTAGCAGTAAGAGACTCACCTCAAAACAAGAGCAGAAGCTGGGGAGATGCTTCAGCCCTTCATGGAACTGCCGCACAAAGCCTTCCGGCCCAGGTTTGATTTTCCTGTAGCCATGGAAAAATGAGATGCACAAAATGGCTCATGCATCTGGAGGCCATTTGTAGTAGCAAAAGAGAGAAATTATATATATATATATATATATATATATATATATATATATACATATATTTGTCTATTTCTTTTCTGTTTTTGTTGTTGTTGTTGTTGTTGGGGTTTTTGTTGTTGTTGTTGTTGTTGTTTTGAGGTCGAGTTTCACTCTAGCCCAGGCTGACCTTGAATTCACTATGTAGTCTCAGGATGGCCTTGATCCTCTACCTCTGCCTCCTGAGTGAGTGCTGGGATTAAAAGCATGCACCATCATGCCCAATTTATTTCTTATGGTAACAGCTAAGGTAAGGCCATCCTGTCCTGGCTGGACCCTGACTCCATTTCTTGGGGAGAATAAACTAGCTAACCTAAGATTTTCCTGCCTTGCTGCTTTCAGTTGCAAACTCCCTAACTCCCTAGGAGGGCCATGTCTGCATTGATAACACCTTTAAGTCGCCAAACATGGTTCAGATATGTAAGTAAATTAATTCCAGGATACTGGGGTGAAACAACCACAGTTCAGATGTTGCCCAGACCTACATTTGACACTAATGTCACTATTTTTATGTTTGGTTGTTTTTTCTGTATTTTCTTTTGTTTTGTTTTTGCCTTAAGAATGCTGTACATCTGAGCTTCTTCACAGAAAGCATCTCCCAGTTGCTGGCTTAGTAGAAAGGACTCTCAATTGGCTTGAAAAAACATACTGCTCTGTAATTTTCTCATATGGACCATAACATTATGTTTCTAGGCAATGCAATGTGTGTGTGTGTGTGAGAGAGAGAGAGAGAGAAAAAGAGAGAGAGAGAGAGAGAGAGAGAGAGAGAGAAAGAGAGAGAGGGAGAGAGACAGAGAGAGAGGGCTTACCAACACCAAACCCTAGCAATGGAGTCAGATAAATTTGAACATAGGTTCAAAGTCTACCATTTATAGTATCATAAATCACTTTTTGTTGGCATATAATGGTGACTTATTAAAGTTGTGACTTTGGACAAGTTATTTAACTTGTATGTATCTCGGGTTTTATTTTTATAAGGTAGAAAACGAATTATTAAAACCTGACAAAGAGGGGGCTAGTGGTATAACTCAACAGTCTAGTGATTTCTTAGTCTATTTAAAGCCCTGGGTTCCATTCCTCAACACCAAAGCAACATAGGAAGACAGGAAGAAACACTGGAGACATGAGAGAGGAGAAAGTGACTCTCACTCAGGAGTCTGCTGGAAGCTTCTTACCTGTGGAGAAGGAAGAATTCTGATACAATTAACTGCTTAAAGCTCCTCCCCCTTCCTAATTGTAAGCCTTCAGTTTTCTAAGAATCTCACCAAAATCCCAATTTACAGGGGAAGAACATGTTCTAAACCAATGATGTAACCCCCTAGACTCCTGATTTTCTGTTTGTTTGTTTTGTTTTTTATCAAATTATAATTTTCTTTAAGGCACCTGCTTAGCTACCCTCTGAACTCCAGAGGAGCTAAAAAAAAAAAGGACCAAGAATTCTTAGCAACCATTTGGGGTGAAGCTGCGAGCCAACAAAACAGTGTCTATAGCTAATGCTATGACACTGAATTTCCTTGTTGGGATTTTATGTGAGAGACAGGGAGAGACAGAGAGAGATAACGAGCAAGACACGTCAGGTTCTTGTGCAGCTGGGCTTCTTGCTGCTTCAGACACATGTGCTGCTCTGAGACACATGTGGGCTTTATGTGGGGACCTGGGAATCAAATCTGGCCGAGCAGGCTTTGCAAGCAAGTGCCTTTAGCAGCTGAGCCATCTCCCCTCCCCAGTCCTTGAAGAGCTGCCGTTTGGGCATGCCTCACTTCCTGCGACTCTGAGAGAAGCCCACGCCTGTGTGTTGGGCTTGTGCCTTATTTTTCCCCTAAGTGTCCTGTTTCCCTTAACTGTTATTCTTAACAGTTGTATTAAGGGGCTGGAGAGATGGCTGAGCAGTTAAGCACTTGCCTATGAAGCCTAAGGACCCTGCTTTGAGGCCCTATTCCCCAGGACCCACGTTAGCCAGGTGCACAAGGGAGCGCATGCATCTGGAGTTCATTTGCAGTGGCTGGAGGCCCTGGCGTGCCCATTCTCTCTCTCTCTCTCTCTCTCTCTCTCTCTCCCTTTTTCTCTTTCTCTCTGTCTATCTGTCATTCTCCAATAAATAAATGAAAATAAACAATATATTTTTTTAAATTTGTATTCAGTCATCTTTAATAAATTCCAAATCTGCTTCATACCAGCCAGTCCTGAAATTCTTTACTAAGTCAAAGCCAAGAATCCCAGATTTGACTGAGTTGAGGTCCCTAACATCTGGAGAAACTTCCCCAGCTGCTGAGAGTAATAGTGAGGAGCTGTGTCACCAGGCCTCCCTCACCAGTGACAAACCCCAACCAAATAAACAGCACCCATCAGGTCATTGAGGCTCTGGTACGAAACTGAAAAATACACTTGACTTACAGTGACACTCATGGTCACACCAAACTTCCATGGAGTAACTGACCTCCATGTCTCTGTCTTATGAAGTTCAGTGACTGAAATCCACAGGCCATAGAAGGTGAGCCTTGAGAAGACTGTGTTACAGAGTTTGGGGAAAGGAGGGAAAGCAGAGCTTCTGGCCAAGAGTGGTTGCCTGGAGAATGAAGGACTCAGGAAGCCATAATAAGCCTCAGAGTCATCAATAAGCCTAAGTTTCTGCTTCCCAGCAAGGTCAGTTTCCAGAGAAGGGGGAATAGACTATCTGCACCATGCTTTCCTGTGGTCATAAAGCTTGCTTAAAATAAGTTTGTTTAAAGTTCCTCAAATACACACAACTAATCACAATAAAGGTGACCTAATCTGCTTGGAATCCCCGTAGCCCCCTGCCCACCAGCTTTGCCCATCAGTGTCCTAAGCCTATCAGAAAGATACAAGTGCAGTTATGCCTTCAATCAACCAATCGCGTAACCATTGTCCTACTTCTCCCTACTTCTTTGTTCAAATCCCATACAAAACCTGCCCCCCTGCCCCTCAGGGCTCTTGTACGGATCCGCTGCGTTGGTGAAGTCAAGAGCCCGAGCTTAAGCCCGAAATTAAGCTCTTTGCTGTTGCATACGTGTCAGACTCTCGGTGGTCTTTGGGGACTCTGTGATCTGGCATAACAGAGAGAAGGTATTGGATGAGTCCTGAGCTTGTCAGTTCAGTCCCCACTGTTAGGTTGGGAAGAGTCCCAAGTTGGAGTCACCAAGGTCACCCAAAAGGTGACAGAGGCATAAGGAAGTGGTTTATCCACATTCCTCAAGAAACCCCCCAGTCATTATCCCTTCCTTGCCTAACAACACCCCAAGTCATGGTTTCCTGGTCCCTTATATCCTAAGTTTTGTGGCCACTATTCTGGTGTTACCCAGTAGCTATTTTAAATGGTTAATATAATGATCTCCCCTAAAGAAACTTTTCTATTCAAAGGAGTTCTTTTCCCTTCTTCACCTTCCCCCAACTGAAAAAGCCCTGTAAAGACTACTACCTGCAAACTGCTTGGCTAAGCTCCTTTTTTTTTTTTTTTAATTTTTTTTTGTTTGTTTTTATTTATTTGAAAGCAACAGACATAGAGAGAGAAAGAGGCAGATATATAGAGAGAGACAGAATGGGCATGCCAGGGCCTCTGGCCACTGCAAATGAACTCCAGACGCATGCGCCCCCTTGTGCATCTGGCTAACGTGGGTCCTGGGGAATCGAGCCTTGAACCGGGGTCCTTAGGCTTTACAAGCACTTAACCGCTAAGCCATCTCTCCAGCCCATGAGCTCCTCTTTGGAGAGTCAGCCCTGGAAGCTCATGCTTTTCCCAAATACAAGCTTTCATCTTTGCTTCAGAGTGGTTTGTGTGGTCTTGGTCACTCTCAAGCCTTATACCCACTTCTAGTGTCAAGATACCACCAGGCCTACAGGAAAGGTAATAATCTTATTAATATTTCTCTTCTGGTCAAAACAGGGAGATAAGGCAAAACCAGACCCTACTCTACATACCTGGCTTGTAATACAGTGGAGGCTTTGAGGTCTCCTTTAGGGCAAAGAAAGAATTAAAGTAGGGCTGGAGGGATGGCTTAGGAGTTAAGGCGTTTGTCTGCAAAGCCAAAAGACCCAGGTTCAATTCCCCAGGACCCATGTTAGCCAGATGCACAAGGGGGTGCACACATCTGGAGTTCATTTGCACTGGCTGGACCCCTGTAGCACCTATTCTCTCTCTCTCTCTTTCTCTCTCCCCCTCTTTCTCTCTCTTTCACTCTGTCAAATAAATAAATATAATAAGATTAAAATATTTTTTAAAAGAATTAAAGCAATTTAGGGCGACAGGGCTCTGAAATTAAAAGGGCAGGATGTCTTGGAGCCTTATAGGCAGAACCTAGGCTATTCCACTTCACTAATAGTCAGCAACGTCAGGTAAGCCTGGCTTTCTCCTGTTTCTGTCCCCCAGGGCAGTCCTTCCAACTGTTTCTAAGAATTCCTTTCCTGGAAGACTGAGATTGCCCACTGGCAGCTGGAAAGATGGATCAGTGGTTAAGGCACTTGCCTGCAAAGCCTAACAACTTGAGTTTGATTCCCCAGTACCCATGAAAAGCCAGAGGCACAAAGTGGTGCATGTATCTATTTGTTTGAGGTGGCTAGAAGTCCTGGTGTTTCCAACCTCTGTTTCTCTTGTTTTTCTCTCTCTGTTGCAATAAATAAATAAATAAATAATTTAAAAAAAATAGATTTCTGGCTGTTTCCCAGAAAGCCTGACCCCAGACACCTGACATCAGCACTGGACTGACCCATCTAGGGGATGCACATAAAAGACCCTAACATGGGTCTTGGGGTGGGCTTCTCGTTTTTTTGGAACTGCTTCTTGCCCTTAAGCAAGAGCTGTGAATGAGTTATTTCTATTAAACTGTCTTTCTGTTAGCGCTCTCTCTTCTAAAACTCTGAGTGATAATAATATCATATCCCCTGGTTTGTGGATTTCAATTCTTTGAATTCATGAGATAAGAATATGATGTCCTCTGCCAGGTATGGTAGACCACACCTTTAAATCCCAGCACTAGGGAGGCAGAAGTAGGAGGATCGCCATGAGTTTGAGGCCACCCTGAGACTACATAGTGAACTGCAGGTCAACCTGAGCTAGAGTGAGACCCTACCACAAAAACCCATATATGTGTGTGTGTGTGTGTGTGTGTGTGTGTGTGTGTGTGTGTGTATGTGTGTGTCTATACATACATACATATATAATGTCCTCTGACTCAGTGAAAGTTTTGTGTGACCATAACAGTCTGGGACCCTAACTCCTGAGTTTCTGCCCACCCAAGGGCCAAGATAATAAGTTTCTGGTGCTTTCAAAGACACCCAAAATTCCCCATGCCAGAACAGCTGGATTCTTCCTTACAAACTCGAGGGAATTCCTCTCTTGTACTTTCAGAGGCCCTGTTACTCCTAAACTGCCTCCTTAGCTATTCTTGATAAATACTTAGCAGAAAATATAGACCCTATTTGTAAATTATATTTTTTAAAAATTTCCAAATCATTATTTTTTTTAAGATAAGACAGAAAAATGATGACAAAGTAAGCCTTGACTCCAGCACTTTGGTCTATTTAGCCTTCCTGGGCAGCTGGTTAAGCCATTTTGACCAAGAGCAATTGAGAAAACAGGCAGAGCCATCTGAGTGAAGTTGGTCTTTGTGAGCCTCTCTCTCAGGTGCTTGGGGAAGGAGAGAAGGGGCTGAAAGAGATCTAGTCAAGGGGAGCTCAGAAGTCCATCTGGAAGTTAGAGCTATAGGCCCTGTGCAGAAAGCCAGAGCATGGGAATTGAGAGAGAGAGAGAGAGATATTCCTTGTGGTCCTGTCCTCCATGACAGACAGCCCAGAAGCAATGTTGACCACCTAACCCCTAGCCCAGCCCTGCTGGCCCCTCTGCTCCTCTGTGGCCACAAGGCCTTAAACAGATACCCTTCTTGTGAGCCACTGTTCTTGAATGAAGAAATTCTAGACAAGGTCTTCATTTGGTATACCTTGTCCAAAAAGTAAAGAATATTTCATAGAAAGATGTGTGTTGGATAATCTCACTGAATTTTTAAATTTTATTTATTTATTCATTTATTTGAGAAAGAGAGAGGCAGGTAGAGAGAGAGAGAAAGAGAATAGGTACGCCAGAGCCTCTAGTCACTGCCAATAAACTCTAGAGGCATGTGCCATCTTGTGCATCTGGCTTTACATGGGTCCTGGGGAATCAAACCTGGGTCCTTTGGCTTTGCAGGCAAGTGCCTTAACCCCTAAGCCAGCTCTCCAGCCCCTTCACTGCATTTCTAAGCCGAGCTGATCTTTCCATCCTGACAACCACAGGGTAATGACTTTCTACCCCTTGACCAATGTTATTGAATATGACAGGTACATCTGCAGATACCACGGATTTGTTTATTCATTATTTATTTACCTGAATGAGGACATGGAGGCTTGAGAATTTGCCCAAGCCACAGACTTTCCCATCAGAGACAGTGTGGGCTTAAGCCAGACCTCGATTATAATTTAGGACCTGCCAGTCACTGACTGCTCTCTCTCTCTCAGAGTTCCTGGCTCTGTGTTTCCCTCTCTGCAACAGGAGGCTGCTGTATTCACTTATAGCAAAGATGATGTTCAATTAGATTTTATGTTTCTCGGAATAAAAATGTCAGCATTTGCCGGGCGTGGTGGCGTACGCCTTTAATCCCAGCACTCAGGAGGCAGAGGTAGTAGGATCGCTGTGAGTTCGAGGCCACTCTGAGACTCCATAATGAATTCCAAGTCAGCCTGGGCTAGAGTGAGACCCTACCTCAAAAAAGTTTTTAAAAAAACGTCAGCATTGTGGGGTGGGTGTGCGTGTAACTCAGTTAGGAAAATGCTTGCTTAGCTCTCAGAGAGTCCTGGGCTAAATCCCTAGGGTAGTAGAAATCGGGATGTTGTGGTTCCCACCTGTATACCCAGTGCTCAAGTGGTGGCAGCAGGAAGAATCAAAGTTCAAGGTTATCATTGACTCTTCATAAACTCAGGTGTTCTGAATGCTGGGTTCCCAGCTGATGGAGATTTGGGAATTAGCGCCTCCTGGAGGCAGTGTAGTGTTGGTGGAGGGCTTATGGGTGTTATAGCCAGTGCCCCTTGCCAATGTTTGACACACTCTCCTGTTACTATGGTCCACCTGATGTTGGCCAGGGGGTGATGTCCACCCTCTGCTCATGCCCTCGTTTTCCCCTGCCATCATGGAGCTTCCCCTTGAGTCTGTAAACCAAAATACATCCTTTTTTTTTTTCTCAAAAGTTGCTCTTGGCTGGGTGATTTCTGCCAGCTTCGCGAACCTGACCGCTACTACTACATAACAAGTTCAAGGTCCACATGGGCTACATGAGACCCTGACTTTAAAAAAAAGTAGAGGGCTAGAAAGATTGCCCTGTGGTTAAAGACCCTGCCTTCAAAGCCTAATGATCTGGGTTCAATTCCCCAGTGCCCACGTGAAGGCACATGCACAACATGGTGCATACATCTGGAGTGTGCTTGCAGCAGTTAGAGGCTATGGCCTTCCCATTCTCCCAACCCCCCCAAATAAATAAAATAAACGTTTAAAGAATAGACAAAATAAAATAAAAGTTGGCATTTCAAATTTGGCTGATGAACAACAATGGAACCTAAATAACTGTGACATTTGTCCTGGTCTCCGTGGTGGCTCTGGAAAGTCATATAAGCTTCTGGGCTGAAATGCTGATTTAAAGTCCACATTACCCTTTTTCTCTAGACCCAGAAACTGTGTCAAATAGTTCTGGTAGTGCTTTCTCTAACACAGAATCGTTTGCAAGCAGCTAACACATATTATAGGTCCTTGGGGTTTATATTTACTGGAAGGCTGCTAGGCTATTTCACCAGTCTCTGATACTGGGTAGAAGAAATACAGATACAGAATCTGAGACGCGCCGTGAACTTGGCACGGGCCTTCAGCGCCACCTGTTGGGCAGATGCGTTAATAATTTCCAGTGAGTTCTGAGTTCAGAAGATGAAGCTTATATCCAAACAAAATATGAGAAGGTTAACATTGAGTGAATCTCACTTGTGTTGAAAGAGGAGAAGCGTGGTCCTCAAAAATTGTTGGTCCTTCTTAATTCGATATGGTCATTAAGGTGACGACTTTTTCTTATTTTATTTTTTTAAGTTAAAATATTCATTCCAAAGAGGGAAAGAGTGGATGTGCCAGGGTCTCCAGCAGCTGCAAATGAACTCCAGATCCATGTGCCACTTTGTTCATCTGGCTTACATGGGTCCTGGGGAATCGAACCTGGGTCTTCAGACATTGCAGGCAAGTGTCTCAACAGCTAATCCATCTCTCCAGTCCCTCTCATTTTATTTTTAATGAAATGCTAGAGGATAGGAATGATAGAATGTCAGAACTCAGTAAGTCCTTAAATAATCTTGTGATCTTAAAACCAGACTGTTGCAAAGTTGTGTCCTAGAGTCACAGATCTCATAGGATGCTGGGATGAGAACTCATCTTCTCAGAGGTGGAATCAAAGGTCTTTCTGGGTAACCTTGTTTAAGAAAAGGTATTACAGAGCTCATGTATTTTCCATTACATATGTTACTATTAACAATCACAGGAACTCATGTAATGTTTCTTATTTAAGCTCACAACATCCTATAAATTTAATTCATAACACTTCTTTCTATTTATCTTTTTTTTTTTTGACAACTATTAACATGCTTGCAACATCTCAAGGAACAATTTCTTTCCTTGCCTTTACTCTTTCATCTCAGTGCTTCATTCATTGTTCCAGTCAGGTTTATTGGGTCATGAGAAGAAAAGCGAGTAGGACCATGGTCTCACTGAGACATTTGACTCCTAGGTGCGGGCGCCTGGACATTGCAATGGCTCGCTGGAGACATGAGGTATCAACGAGCAAACATCTCCCACCCTACCCTCTCTGCTGGCCACATCCTCAAGCCTTTCTGAAGGTGATGGACTTAATTGAAACAAGGTCTGATGGGGGAAGTCAGTTAATGAACGTTGCCCCGCGCAACAAAAGGGGGACCACAGAGGTCCTGAAGGACTCATAAACACCATCTTGGACAAAATTCAGGAAACATCTGCCAGGAAAAATATGCAGAAGTTTTTTTTTTTTTTTCCTCCAAAATTAAAGACATCGCCTTTACTTTTTCAGTGTGTGTGTGTGTGTGTGTGTGTGTGTGTGTGTGTGTGTACTAGTAGAAGTAGATTCACATATATGCACCCATTTACTACCTCATACACTTGCCTGAGGAGGGTTGTGTTTGCCTGCAGTGGTTGGAGGGGAACGTGAAGTGTTCCCGTCATCTCTCTTCCACCCACTCCAACTCGAGCTAGCATCTCGCCTGCTGTGTGTGTCTCTTTGTGTGTGTCTCTGTGTATATCTGTGTGTGTCTGTCTGTCTCTCTCTGCCTCTCTCTTTCTCTCCCTCTGTGTGTGTGTGTGTCTGTCTGTCTCTCATTCTCTTTCTCTGTGTGTGTGTGTGTCTGTCTGTCTGTCTCTCGTTCTCTTTCTCTGTGTGTGTGTGTGTGTGTGTGTGTGTGTTTGTCTGTCTGTCTGTCTCTTGTTCTCTTTCTCTGTGTGTGCGTGTAAACTCAGATGGTTCTCAGGTCTATGCTCTCCCGTGAACAGGTTTAGGGTTGTAGGCATGCACAGCTATGCACAGAGGTTTATGTGGGTTCTGGGGATCAAACTTGATTATGTCAGGACCACTCAGGCCTTCATGCTTGTACAAGAAGTGCTCCTGGGCTAGAGAGATGGCTTAGCAGTTAAGGTGCTTACCAGTGAAGTCTTAAGGACCCGGGTTCGATTCCTCAGAATCCACATACGCTAGTTGCACAAAGTGGTGCATGTGCCTGGAATTCGTTTGCAGAGGCTACAGGCCCTAGCATACCCATTCTCTCCCTTTCTCTCTCTCTCCAATAAATAAATATGTTTTTGTTTTAAAAAAAAGAAGTGCTCTTAACTTCTGAGCTATCTTGCCAGTCCCTGTTTCAATTTTTAAATGAGTGATTAGTAGCATGCTGCTTTTCCATGATTTCTATTTCTAAATATGGGGACTGAGCTCAGGTCCTCACACTCGAGAGGTGAGTACTTTCCCCACTGTACTGTCTATAGCCCAGGAGCATATTTCTTAAACAGAAACTGCACATTTACCTTCTGAGAACAGCTGGGAGAATGAGGCCTTAGAAACCAGTTCTTTCTTTCTAGCCAGTAAAAAGTAAAGAATAATGGAAGATTTAGAGAGAGAAGATCACATTTCCACAATTGAATCAATTAATCATGCCGCCATGCCTGCAAAACAGTCTTAAATGATTAATATGCAGCTGGGCACACTAATACACACCTGTAATCCCAGAAATTTGGAGGTGGAGGCAGGAGGATCAGCAGTACAAGGCCAGCTTTGGCTACATGCACAGTGAGCTCAAGGCCAACCTAGACTACATGAGATCCTGTCCAAAAAAAAAAAAGAAGAAGAAGAAATAAAGAAAAAGAAACAAGGCTGGAGAAATGGATTAGTGGTTAAGGAACTTGCCTGCAAAGCCACAGGACCCAGGTTAGGTTCCCCAGGACCTACATAAGCCAGACACACAAGGTGGTGCATGTGTCTGGAGTTTACTTGCAGTGGCTGGAGGCCCTGGCATGCACATTCTCTCTCTCCCCTTCTACCCTCTGTCTACCTCTTTCTTTATCTCAAATAAATAAATAAAAACAAACAATCAAGAAGATGTGATATTGATTATGTGAACTGACTCAGAACCTAACTCCCTTTGGGCCTGGTTTCCAGTCAGTTGATGTCTCAGTTAGTCCTTTAACTTCCTTACCTGAAGTCCATCAATTTTACTATTTTCCTTTTCATTCTTTCTCATTCCTGAGTGCAAATCCCATAATGCACTGACTACAGCCTCCTCCAAGCCAATTCCTTACTTGGAAATCCAGTTTTGCACATGATCACCAGCCTTTTAGCAAAAAAAAAAAAAAAAAAAAAAAAAAAAAAAAGGATTATGCCATTTCCCCACTGAAAACGATTGAGAGGGGGGACAAAATCCAAGCTTCTTAGCATGGCAGATTAAAACCTTTCCAATTTGGCTCAAATTTCCTATCCAGCTTCTATCTCTGGATCCAACCTTACAACACAGGTTGCCTCTTGCCATACAGTTACTTGAATTTTGCATCTCCGTCTATATTGAGCCCCATTCTCCCAGCCTGCTGTGTCTCTTACTCCCAGTATTGGTTAAGACCTTACTCACCCTTCGAGGCTCACTTCCACTATCTCTGCCCCTGAGGAGACGTCTCCAAAGTTCCCAGGCACAGAGCTTTCCACTGAGTGTGACCGCGTCCTGCTACCTGGCTTTATTATAGCATGGAACTCTTTGAATTGGAATTGCATTAGCTCATTGGTATCCGGGATGAGCTTTCTAACATGAAGACCTTGATAACTCTTTTGAGCAGTGTTATCATGCACTGTTCTAGAATGCTCACTGAAAACTAAACAATAATCTACCCTGGGGCATTTGCTAAACAAACCAGGAGCGATGCCCACAGTAATACAGCAGCTGAGGTGTATCTTTGCTGCATCCTAAATTTGGCAAAATGTCAGGAGGACCCAGAGGAATGTTGTAGGTTCTAGCCTTCCCAAGTCCAGTCGTAACAAGATTTGCCAAAACTCGTGATGAAAGACATTGCATGTGATATGTGCAAGTTCATCTATGTTGCTATTTTATTTTATTGGAATCAGGGTTTCAGGTAGCGTAGGCTAGCCTCAAACCCAGCATGTGGTCAAGGCGGGCCTTGAACCACTCGTCCTTCTGTCTGTGTGGAGGTTTCAGGAGTGAGCTAGCCTCCCAGGCTCACAGGCTTAGGTTTTAGGTAAAGCTTCAACATCTGTACACATCTCTGATATAACAGATGATCCGTATGCTTCTTCGTCTGCAGTGTTTATTGGAGCTTGTTTTGGAAGTAGGAATGCAGTCTCTGATTCTTTGTTTTTTTTTTAATTTTTTTTGTTATTTATTTATTTATTTGAGAGCAGCAGACAGAGAGAGAAAGAGGCAGATAGATAGGTAGAGAATGGGCGCGCCAGGGCCTCCAGCCACTGCAAACGAATTCGACGTGTGCGCCCCTTGTGCATCTGGCTAACGTGGGTCCTGAGGAATCGAGCCTCAAACCGGGGTCCTTAGGCTTGACTAAGCCATCTCTCCAGCCCCACGCTCTGTGTGTGGTACAGTGATACTTCACACACACAGAACACACGTTTCTTTTGGTTTTTTGTTTATTTTTTCTTTGAGGTAGGGTCTCTCTTTAGCTCAGGCTGACCAGGAATTCACTATGTAGTTTTAGGCTGGCCTAGAACTCACAGCTATCCTCCTACCTCTGCCCTCTGCCTCCCGAGTGCTGGGATTAAAGGTGTGCGCCACCATGCCCAGCTCACAAAATTGTTTTTCTTTTGAGAATGAATGTATGTGTGGTGTGTATATTTGTGTCTGTGCATGTCTCTTTGTGTGGGGATACACATGTGCACACGTGCGTGTGTGTGTATATACGTGGAGGTCAGACATTGACATCGAGTTCTCCCTCAAGTGCGATATATATATATATATATATATATATATATATATATATATATATATATATATATATATATATAGTGTGTGTGTGTGTGTGTGTGACAAGGTCTCTCACTGAAGCTAGAGTTCACTAGTTTGGCCAGAATGGCTGGTCAACAAGTGCATGGGGTCCTCTGTCGGCCGTGTCCGGGCACTGTGAGGACAGGGACATGCCCGGAGGTCCATCCTGAGCATCCACAGTCAGGTCTCCATGCTTTGCTGTCTGAGCCAGCTCCCTAGAAATTCAAGCATCTAATTGAAGTTCAGTAGTGGCGTGGAGAGTGAACGAAATGACAGAGAGATGGATAAATTTGAAAGTCTGGTTCCCTTTCATGACTACATTCACTACACTTGACATTTAAAATTTAGGATCGGGATGGATATACCATCTGTTGATTGTTAAAACCATTCATGTGGTTCCACACTTCCCATCCCCATCCAGCTTGGAAATGATGTGGAGGACAATGACACAGTGACATCTGAGTTCTTCATGTTTTCTTGGCATGGCAGATTTCAAAGTTCAAATCCACATATAAATATATATGATCGCTGCAATGCAGGCATCATGAGGGAAGAATGACACCTTCAAGTCCTCTAAATATTCATTGCACTGGAGTCCCTAAACATCCCACTGTTCTGTGTCGTTAAGCAGAACCACGGGGAAAGGGGACGTTTTCAATACAAAGACGCAGTACTTCAAAGTGAAAGGAGTGAGGCTGGCCAGATGGCTCAGTGGTTAAAGGCACTTGCTGGCAAAGCATGCCGGGCCAGGGTTCAACTCCCAAGCAATCTACATAAGCCAGACGCAAAAAGTTACTCAGGCATCTGGTGTTCATTTGCAGCAACCAGGGGCCAGGACACAGAAATACACACACACACACACACTCACACACGCACACACACACACGAAAATAAATAAAAGCTAAAAAAAAAAAGAAACTTCCAAAAATCAACAAAAACATAAATAAAAGCTAAAAAAAAAAAAAAAAAGAAGAAACTTCCAAAAATCAACAAAAACAAACTTTTAAAAGGCAAAGTAAAGGACGGAAAACAGACCACACTACTTACAGTAATCAGAAGAAACCAGGAGTGGCTACGTCAACACATACCCAGGAAGTCTGCTTGGCAAAGCAGATCTGGAGTTAGGTAAAAAGTCACTTCATACTGAGGAAGGTATCGGACTATCGAGGGAACATGAACTATCGGATGTTCATGCGCCTAGTAACAGAAGGTCAAAAACACAGGAAAGAAAAACTGATGAATCTGTAAGAAAAATCTGATGAATCTACAGCCATTGTTGGAGAATGAAAAACACTTTCAGTAAGTGATGAAACAATAAACAGAAAAACAATTTGGTTGTGAAGTTATTAACAAAGCCACGACCCATAGTGACAAGTTGAGCATTTGTAGAGAAAACCAACAAATCATTATATATATATATAATTATATTATATATATTATTATATATATTATATATATATAATATATATATATATTATATATATATATATATATATGGTGAAAATTAAATGGTTATCATAACAGAGCATCATAATGTAGGCTGTGCTGTGAAATTTGTCTCAGTTAATGTGAAGTGTGTACAATGTTCAAATCATAGGAAGTATGTCCTCCAAGTAAGCATAATTACATTAAAAATCATCATGCATGGTTTCTGGGAAGACCTCAAATAGTTTAAAACTAAACTGCAAATTTCTTAACAGCTTATAGGCCAAGTATAAAAAATAAAAAAGAATTAGAAAACACTGTGAACTGATTAAAATGAACAGGAGACATTTCAAGCTTTGGGGGTTAGAGTGCAGGCAATCTTAGAAATTTATTGTTTTTTGGCTGCGCCTGAAAAGAAGCAGCCCGCCGATCAATTACCTCATCTTCTGCCTGAAAAAGCTGGAGCGGAAAAATGAATTTGATCCAAGGCAGAAGAGCCAGTCATGAAAACCAGAAAATAGTAAAACACTCAAGCAAGCCAAGTAAGCGAAAGTAACTTCTCTGAGCAAGAACATCAACAGTGGTGGTAAAATTTTCATCACGTTATGACTGGGAAAAATTATAGGCACACTGTCTCCTAATTTCAGAGACTAATTATTCAGATTTAATCCAAGAGAGGGAAGTTGCCTTATAGATGCATAGATATTAAATAATTTTAATTAATAAACAGTGAAAGAGGAATATTATGAATAACTGTATGGCAATATATTCAATATTTGGATGAAATCAAACAAATCCCTCAAAAGATATAACTTACCAAAACCCTTGCAAGAAGAACTAGGCAATTTGAATGACAGAGGTAAAAGTGCTGGCCATGACAGCCTGAGAGGGATTGAGACCACCTGAGTTCAGTTGCCCAGAGCCCACATAAAAGGAAAAGCTGGGAAGATGGCGTGGCCCTTAAAAGAACTTGCTTGCAAAGCCCACCATCCCAAAGTTCAACTTCCTAGCTACCCACACAAAAGCTGCCCCCCAAAATTGGCACTAGTGTTTGACATTTCATTTGCAATGTCAAGACACACACACAGGCACACACATACACGCAAATAAATAATTTTCAAAAGCTGAGCATGTTCATGAACCTCTGAAACCATAGTCACATGGGGAGTAGATGCCAGAGAATCAGTGAGGCTGAATGACCAAAACCACTGTCTCTGAGAATCCATCTCAAGGAAATAGGCAGATGACCAAAAAGAGAACATCCGATGTTCTTCTCTGGCCTTTGTCCACATGTGCAAGAAGTTCACACATTTGAACACACACGTGCATATGCCACACATATATCACACACTATATACTCTATACCCACACACATAGAAAAGAAAGATAATTTGTGCTCAAAGTCTTCTTAGGGGCTGGAGAGATGGCTTAGTGGTTATGGCATTTGTCTGCAAAGCCAAAGGATCCCTGTTCGATTCTCTAGGACCCATGTAAGCCAGATTCACAAGGGGGCACACGTGTCTGGAGTTCATTTGCAGTGGCTGGAGGTCCTGGCATGGCTATTCTCCCCCCCCCACCTCTTTCTCTCTCTCTCAAATAAATAAATAAAATAGGTATTTTTTAAAAGTCTTCTTGGGAAGAAAATTCCAAGTCAAATGAATTTATTGCATCCTTCCAAACATTTAAAAATGTCAATAAACAAATACAAATAAATAGTGGTACCTGACTTCCTCCAGAAACTTGAGTGTGGGTAATTCTTTCAGGCTCCATTTATAAGACTAGTAAACCATACTCTGAAACCCAAAGTAGGCAAAAATATAACAAGGAAAAATATGGATACATTTAGTACCTTTGTGATCATAGATATTAAATGATCATTATCAGAGATAGTAATCATTAACATAGTTAGAAATTATTTAGCATATCAACTTCAACAATGAAAAAGCAGATTATATCAACACTGGGAAAAAATGAACTTTGGCTTTTTCTCTTGGCTCCTCCTGGGGCATAGGGTAGGCTCTCAATTCTTGGAATGTCCCCTCTGGTAAAGTGTCCTTGTTTTCCTAGGGACACTGGGCCATGCCAGGTAACCTGGTCCTATGACTTAGGGTGGCGGCTTCATGATTAGGTGATCCCAGTTCTCCTTCCAGAGGAGCTGAAGACCCAGCTCAGCCAGATGGTCACGCGGCCAAGGCGCAGATCACGACTGCTGCACTGAGCCTCCTTAGCAGGAAACACTCCATGAATAGTGTCACGTATTTTTCCTGGAGCAGTGTAATTTCTGAGGCATCGGGCAGCTTGCAAGTATCCTGAACTCGAGTGCCTTTCCCTCATTTATCTTAGCCCACATTTCCCTTCTTTTTCTTTTCTTTTCAATTATAATTTTTACTAAAAACTTCCATGATTATAAAAAATATCCCATGGTAACATCCTCCATACCCCACTTTCCTCTTTGAAGCTCCACTTTCCATCATATCCCCTTCCCCTTTCAATTAGTCTCTCTTTTATTTTGATGTCATGATCTTTTCCTCCTATTATGATGGTCTTGTGTAGGGAGTGTCAGGTACTGTGAGGTCATGGATATCCAGGCCATTTTGTGTCTGGGGGGAGCATATTGTAAGGAGTCCTACCCTTAATTTGGTTCTTACATTCTTTCCACCATCTCTTCTGCAATAGTCCCTGAGCCTTGGAAGGTGTGATAGAGATGTTGCAGTACTGAGCACTCCGGTCCCTTCTTTCCAGCCCCATGATACCTTCTGAGTCATCCCAAGGTCACTGCCATCTGAAAAGAGAAGATTCTCTACCAAAAGTGAGAGTAGCATTAATATAAGGGTATGAACATTACAGAAGTGCTTACTGGGCAGTTAGATAAGCATAGTATATACATTTAGCCAGACAGCAGCAGACATTACAACCCTAGGGCTCATGACTACCCCTATTTTATGTTTTCAATACCAGGGATGTATTTCCTCCCATGGAACAGGCCTCTGGTCCAATTAGAGGGCAGTTGGTTTCCACCATGAAAGATGTTTCACTATTGCACCCACTGGCTTATTTGGCCTGGCTGGCCAAATATGAGGCTTGCAGTCTCCACTGTTGAGAATCTTCACTGGTGGTTTCTCTCTCTCCCATTGAACTGCATACAGAATGGCTTCTTCCAGCTTTCTGCCAGCTGGTCTACATGGAGGAAATTATCAGCTCAGTTCCAGCAGGATTTCTCAATGGCCTTGCAGCCCAAGTATGTGGAGTCTTCAGCAATATGGTCTTACCCTCTATTCCTGGTGGGAAACCATGGGCCTCAGCAATGGCCTATAACATTTTGGGAGCATCAGAGACCTCCCTGGCCAACAACTTACTGGAAGGTATCCCATCCCTGGCACTCAAAATTTTCTAGCAACAATCTATGGCTCCTGAGTGTTCAATTGTCTAAAATAGTAGTTTTCCATATGATTTATTTATATCATCTTAGATTTTGATTAGCCCTCCCTCCACCTTTCCTTTACTAAATCTCTTCCCCTGACCTCACTTGGGTCTTTTCACCCCCATTAATCTATTCTTCTACTTATGTATATACAATACCATCCTATTAAGTACCCTCCTCCCTTCCTTTCTGTTCCCTTTATATCTCTTTTGTAGCTTACCGGCCTTTGCTACTGAGTTTTCTTCATACTCGCACAGAAGTCCAATCATCTGTAGCTAGGATCCACATATGAGAGAGAACATGTAACACTTGGCTTTCTGGGCCTGGATTATTTCACTTAGTATAATCCTTTCCAGATCCATCCATTTTCCTGCAAATTTCATAATTTCATTTTTCTTTACCACTAGAACTCCATTGTATAAATGTGCCATTTATTTTCTTTTTATTTATTTATTTATTTGACAAAGAAAGAGGAAGAAAGAGAGAGAATGGGTGTGCCAGGGCCTCCAGCCACTGCAAATGAATTCCAGATATGTATGCCCTCTTGTGCATCTGGCTAACATGTGTCTTGGGGAATCGAACCTGGGTCCTTTGGCTTTGCAGGTAAATGCCTTAACCACTAAGCCATCGCTCCAGCCCACATTCCCTTCTTTTAATGAATCATAGCATGCATATGGAGACTTTCAGTGGGTCTGTGAGTCCTTTTGGAGCATTATTGACACTAAAAGTGTTCCCAAAACCCATAAACTTGATATCAGAAGCTGTGAGGTCTTTGTTACAGATTATTCACAACCTGTAGAAGGACTAAGTGCAGTTAATCCCAGAAATAAATGCAAGGGGGGATTGACACTTGAATGCAATTTACCGTATTTTCAACTGTGAAAGAAAATCACACGTTCACTTCAGTAGATGAACAAGACATATTTAACAACATCCAACATCCATTATTGAAAAAGCAAGCTCAGAACACAAAGGACATCCTTTTCAACTTGATAAAAAATGTCTATGAAAAAACCGTGTACAAGTAGCACCATTCATGATAGTCAGGCTGAATATTTGCTCTCAAACATTGGGAACAAAGGGGCTGGAGAGATGGCTTAGCAGTTATGGTGCTCGCCTGTGAAGCTTAAGGACCCAGGTTCAATTCTCCAGTACCCATGTCAACTGCTGAATGATATGGTGCGTACATCTGGGGTTTGTTTACAGAGGCTAGAGGCCCTGGTGCACCCATTCTCTCTCTCTCCCTCTCTCTCTCTTTCTCTCAAATAAATGAAATATTGTATTTAAAAGTTTAAATTAGGAACAAGGAAAGAATGTCAACTCTCACCATATCTATGTAAACAGTGGAAAAGGGGAAATAAGGAAAGGGAGGGGAAATGAATAAGATAGTAAAACAAAGTAGGATTGACTTCATTTTTGCAAGCTATTGTGATCATCTGCACAGAAAATTTAATAAGATTTATGAAAGCACTATGAGGAGTAACGCGTTCAGCAAAGTAATACATATGAGATCAGTACAAAGAACCAATTACTACTCATTAGCAATGAACAAATGAATACTAAATAAGAATTTCCAGTTAAAATAATATCAAGTATAAATAACCTGGAAATAAATCTGTCCAAATACCTAATATTTGTACACTGAAAACTACAGAAAAAAGAAAGAAAAGAACAAAACTACTGCCAGAAATTCAAGAAAGCTGGAAGAATGCCATGTGTGCTTCTGAACATTCAATTGAGTAATAGGAATAAAAGCATTCCTGTGACATACAGAGCAATATGCATTTATTTGTGTATATTGTACCTGCAGAAGCACACATTACATGTGGAAATACATAATGCATATTGCCCATGGTTTTATTCTTTGTGTATATGAGACAATAACAAAGCAATATTCTACACAAAGTAATAGCCACAAATTTGCCTACAAATTTGATGCAAGCCCCTATGTAATTTTCATGTGGAGAGTTGCATTACATGTTATAGAACTGCTTTCAAGACATTTCTAGTAGGAGTAAAAGCTCTTCAAACAATTTTAGATTGCAACATGTAGCAAATTTTATGAAACATGAAAATTGTGATTGCTTTATACAGGGATCTGGGTACACTGCTGTATTTGATACATGACCGTAAACAAGGTGGGCAGATCTCTAAAAATAATCTTAGTCAAAAAGAGCAAAGCCCCCAAACAGTATCAGTGTGGTAATTTGGAACTTGGTGAGGACATGTGAACCCAAACATTTGGATTTTTATCCAATTTTAACAAAGAATTCATGAAAATGGACTCTGAGAAGAGTAAATAATGAAGTTTCTTTAGGGATATTACTATGAGTTATGATATTATTATGAATTATGAGGTTTATTAGAGGGGAAATTACGATCCAGGTATGAGGCTAGATGAAAGATACAAGCCAGAGGAGAATGCTCCCCCTTGCCTGGCTGCAAAGAAAATGGGAAAACAGAGACTCTCCATCACAAAGAAGTCTGTGGGGGTAAAGGTGCTCTGTAGGAGGCCCATATAGCCACATGCAGAAGGCAAAGCATAAGAGCCAGATGATCACCTTCACCTCAAAGAGCAGACAGGATTTAGGAAGAGTGAAGAGATAGGGCATGGGGGGCTGAGTGGATGGCTTAGCGGTTGGGGTGCTTGCCTGTGAAGCCTAAGGCCCCAGGTCCATTTTCCAGCATCCACATAAGCCAGATGCACAAAGTGACACATGTGCTCTCACTCTTTGCTCTCAAATAAATACACCATTTTTTTTTTTTATTTGAGAGCAACAGACACAGAGAGAAAGACAGATAGAGGGAGAGAGAGAGAATGGGCGCGCCAGGGCTTCCAGCCTCTGCAAACGAACTCCAGATGCGTGCGCCCCCTTGTGCATCTGGCTAATGTGGGACCTGGGGAACCGAGCCTCGAACTGGGGTCCTTAGGCTTCACAGGCAAGCACTTAACCGCTAAGCCATCTCTCCAGCCCCATCATTTTTTTTTTAAAGGAATGATGCACTTCAGTCCATCCTGACATTACTTGCTTAAACTAAACACTCAATTTTGGACATTTTGACAGAGCCTCATCATTTTCTCCATATTCCTCTTATAAAGTATAGAATAATCAACCCCTGTGTTATATATATTTATATCATGTTTGTCTGTTTCCCCACAACAATATAATATAATGATGTCACTGTATATTTATATTATCTTTATGAACTCTTTGCTCCTCATACACTTGGCTTGGGTGAGAACATCATTTTCGTTAGTTCCTACATCACAGCATGAAGCAGGCACCAGGAATAGTCATGTGTGCAATTAGGGACTCCTGTCATTGCATTGTTCTGCAAGTAAAAGCCTGTGTTCGTAGGTCATATACATATTTCCATCCTTAACACGCCGTACCGAGTGTGGCAGCGATCCACAAACACAACTATGCACTGCTTCCAGTCCTTTGATTGTCATTGCAGTTACCTTGTCACCGGCTGGACAGAACACCCGATCCGACGCAGATGATGGAGGGAAGGATTTCTTTTGGTTTTCAGTCTCAAGTGGAAGCTTAATGGCAGGAAAGGGATGGTACAGCAAGGCTGGGCATCACCCCTGCCACAGCAGGTAGGAGACAGCAATTCCTGGGCTGAGCTAGCCTTGGCAAGCTGGCGGCTAATCAACTCCAACGTCCATCCGCATTGATGCACCTCTTCTGACCTGGTTCTGTCTCCCAAACTGTCACCAGCTGGGGACCAAACTTTCAAAACATATGAATTTCTGGGAAACATTTGTTGCAAAACACCACGACCAGAAAAATACCATGACATACTCATTGCTAGAATGAGAGCTGAAAATGATAGAAACTACACAGAGAGTGAAAATAACCTGCCTATATCATACATTCCCTCTTCCCAAGCAGATTTGAACTCATAAATACTTAAGCAGTATCTGTTTCATTGATCCACTCGCAAAATGAAATACTGAGTGATTTCCACATTCATTTGGGATGATGAACAGTGTAATTGCTCTAAGTTGGTAAGAAAGAGTCAGGCAGCCCTGTTTTGTAGATGGGATAGTGCCTCAAGTCTGGTGAGTTCGGATGTGAGAATGCAGTGACATGATGTTCTTTCAGGATCCATGTGGCTCTAGTAAAATGTATTTTCTATATACTATCTAAGAACATGAAGGTTTTTGCCAAGCCTTACATTTCTCCGCTAATAGGACTGTGATCATTAAATCCTATGGTCAAGTTGATCAGGTTAGGAATCACCCAAGAGACCTAGGAGGTGGGCCTGTTGAGCGGGTCTGTGAGGGCATTTCTGGGAAGGATTGACGGAGCAAGGAAGACCTCTCTAAGAGTTCTGCCACCCTTCTGATGCTGGGTTATATACACAGAAGCTACCAGAAAGCACAGGACTTTGGGGCCTGGCTATCTGTATTACTTGCTGGTACCTTTTTGCTGCTAGCCTTCATGGACATGGGAACTCAGCCTTCCAACGTCTCTAGGAGTCCTCCAGGTGTTTAGTACCAGATTAGGACTACTGAGACCTGAAGTCTTGTGGATTGAACATCTGCCCAGGCTCTTAGACTCTCCACCCTGCATCCAGCCTCCTGCATTGACCAAGTGCTGGGTTCTACACTCTAGCCTGCATCCATTGTTGGACAGCCCAGCTCTTATCCTGTAAGCAAAGCTCCTAAATGGCCTTTGTTGTTCATGCTATCAGGTCCTTTCCTCAGGGGAAGCCTGACAGGTGTAAGGATCTTAGCATATGCAGCAAGCTGGCTTTAGCCCCATCCCCACCCATCGCCAGAAGGGTCACTAACATTTTATAATCGCCAAAGCTGAAAGAGATAGTATACACAGTCAATAAATATTTGATTTAAAAATAGCCGGACATGGTGGTGCACACCTTCAATCCCAGCACTCGGGAGGCAGAGGTAGGAGGATGACCATTAGTTTGAGGCCACCCTGAGACTACATAGTGAATTCCAGGTCAGCCTGAGCTAGAGTGAGATCATACCTCAAAAAAAAGTGGGGGGGGGAGGCTAATACACACCCCTACTTGTTATATCCTGGAATCTTCCTGAACATCTTAGGAATGGATTGATAGGTAAGTAATCACATTTATAAATAAGGAAGGAGGGCCAATTGTGGCGGCACATGTCTTTAATCCCAGCACTCTAAAATGTAACTTAAAGAAGATATAGGGCTGGAGAGATGGCTTAGCAGTTAAGCGCTTGCCTGTGAAGCCTAAGGACCCCGGTTCGAGGCTCGGTCCCCCAGGTCTCACGTTAGCCAGATGCACAAGGGGGCGCACGCGTCTGGAGTTCGTTTGCAGGGGCTGGAAGCCCTGGCGTGCCCATTCTCTCTCTCTCCCTCTCTCTGTCTTTCTCTCTGTGTCTATCGCTCTCAAATAAATAAATAAAAATTAAAAAAAATTTAAAAAAAGAAGATATAACTATTTACTGTCCACAAATGTTTAAATTATATATTTTTTTTTATTTTATTTACTTGGCATGTGTATGTACATCCATGTGTGCATGCTCATGTGTGTGAACACAGGCATGCTCAAGTCATAGCTTCCAGCTATTACATGGGGTCAAGGGATCCAAGCTAAGGTCCCCAGAGTTTTATAGCTATCTCTCCATCCCTGGAGTGTACATTTTTAACTAATCTTTTTTCCCATATACATCCACAAATTCCTTCCATCTGTCACTCCTCTACCTCAATAAATACCTTCCCCTTCCACACAGGAAGAGGTGGCTGGTTGCCATGTAGGTCAAAATGCAGAGCAAGCAAGAATTACCTTTGAGGGATGGGATGTCAAGTTCTGACGCAGCCCTTTGTTCCTTGGAGGGAACTCACACACCCTCCAAGACTTCCAAGTGCACTCATGGGCTGTTCAAATTTTCCTACTGGGAGAAAGGGGGATACTGAGTAAACAAATGCTCTTCCATGTCTTCATAGTACTGTTAGGAGACTTTAGGAGGAACATGTGTAAAATCATTAAAAACAGTATCTGGCACTTTATAAATATCTAGTTTTTTACAGCCTAACAAACTGAGATTAAATACCTTTCCTTGGAATTTCACACTAAATGGACGAACAGGAATATGAACACTACTAAACCTTCACAAAGATCTCCAGCCTTCCTACTGCCTAAAATAGGCTGCACGTTTAATGGAATGTGGAAAACAGCAAGGCAGTCCTGCTTCTTACACTACAGTTGCTCACGACAGTGAATGGTCCCTCTGTGTTCCTGAAATAGGGCTGCAATGCCTGTGGGCTTCAGAGAGACTCTGGGTTCCTACCCTTCCAATTGTCCCAGGAATTATTTGAACTATATTCTATATCTTGGCAATATTACCTCGTAGGTTATGGGTTTTATGCCATATTTGTGTTAAGAGGTTGTTTTTTTTTTATCATGTTTATGCAATAGAAGAGTTTAGGCTCATCTCAGGGTTGAGGCATTCTAACCCATTTTTAAATTCTTTTGTCTAGTGAACTGTGACACCTCAAAAGCTCTAGCCATTTCTTAAACTCTAAAAGCTGTAAATATTACCATATTGGGAAAGGTCTTCAAGATAAGACTGAGTGGCACGCTGCATTAGTGAATGTGACCTAAAATCAGTTAAGTGTCCTAATACGAGCCAGGAATGAAGAGGGTTATGCGACGGCAGAAGTTGAGTTTGGAGTTTAGAATCACAGGTTGAGGAGGAATTAACGGCAAAAAAAAAAAAAAAAAAAAGCAGGAAGAAATGAAAAAGTGTTCTCCTCTATAACCATCATTTCTTGATTTTTTTTTTTTTACTTCTTGCTTCTAGACCTTGAACACACAATGTTACTGGTCTTCCTGTCAACTTGAACAAGAAGACCTCTGGGCATGTCTGTGTTTCCAGAGAAGGTTAACATAAGCGGGGAGACTCAACCTGAAGTGAGTGGCACTCTCCCAGGGCTAAGAGACCAGACTGAATAAAAGCAGAAAAGGAGAAATCACATGAGACCCAGCACTCAGTTTTATATGCTTCGTGATCTGCCAAGATGTGAGCAAGCAATCTCAGGCTCCCAATGCCACGGCTTCTCCGCAGCGATAGACTGTAGCTTCTCAAATAAAGCCAAACTAAATCCCCGCCGTTGTTTTCTGTCAGACATCTCATCCCAGCAGTGAGAAAAGTAACTAAAAGATTCATTTCTAGGGGTTTGTTTCAGTAGACCTGAGAAACTGATAGGCTTAGTAGAGAGCAGTAATAGAAATGTAAAAGGTATGAGACCAGTTACTGACTCCACACTATCCGTAAGCCTAGAACCAAAGAACGGAAAACAGCGAAGCACACAGGAGAAAATGAGGAAAAGGGATTATGGGAGGCCTGCATGGGGGCCAGCCGTGGAACCTGGGGCTGGAAACAGCAGAAGGGCCAGGGTAGCTACTGGAGGTGAGCCATGCACCTGAAAGCTCAGTATCAGGGACACTCTGCCTGTCCTAGATAACTTCTTCCTTCCCTAATCTGTGGATGCTCTGGGAGATAAGATATGTGCATATTATTATAAATGATTCCTCCAGGGAAATTTTTAACTTTCAGCATTTCACAGAGAATAAAAAATAATGAAAGGCTAACCTCACAGTGGGGAAAGGCAATCCATGCAAGTGAATGGTAGAGGGTCTCCCTGGCAGAATCATGGCAGGATGCTCTTGACCATAAGATGGTACTAAAAAAAGAAAGAAAGGGGGAGGGTATTCTCAACCTGTTTTCTGCACATCTGATACTTATTCCTTAGTTATTGAAATCATTTTTTATACATGACATGTATATGAATGTGGTTCTTCTGTTATAGTTACTATAATTTTGCGTTCACACAAACCATCACCTTGGATTTTTACAGTTGCTGATATCCCCCCCACCCACGCACTGATTTTATCTGTATTTTTTAAAAGCCTTGCTTACTATATGAAGAGGTGAGGTTTCTAACGGCTTCCTCCAGGTCATAATAAAAATCATGGATAAAGCTGGAATTAAAATGGAGGACTGCTGGGCTGGAGAGATGGCTTAGCAGTTAAGCACTTGCCTGTGAAGCCTAAGGACCCCAGTTCGAGGCTTGATTCCCCAGGACCCACGTTAGCCAGATGCACAAGGAGAGGCATGTGTCTGGAGTTTGTTTGCAGTGGCTAGAAGCCCTGGCGCTCCCATTCTCCTCTCTCTTTCTCTCTCTCTGCCTCTTTCTCTCTCTGTCTGTCACTTTCAAATAAATAAATAAAAGTAAACAAAAAAAAAATTGAAAAATGGAGGGCTGCTGGCTTCTGATTCCAAACATCAGTTCTACGTTGCTCGCTCATCAAACTTACTCAGAAAACAGCCCATGAGAAGCTACCATACACAGCGCTGTGCACTGGAGAGTAAGTGGTAAAGGACGTCCCAGGTACAGCCCTTGACTTCAGAGCAGATCACCATCACCCAGGTGCACTGTCTCCGTTCCTTCTTTTCTGTGATGAGATACTTGAAAGATACTACCAGGGAGAGGGAGAGCTCATTTTGCCCCACAGTCTGAGGGGACACAATTGTATTGGTAGCTTTCTCATTGCTGTGCCCAGATACCTGACAGAACGCAGTGACAGGGTGGGAAGATTTTTGTTCTGGTTTGCAAACAGGACTTACATAAAATCTTAAATCCCACCCTTAGTAACTTCCTCCAGCAAGGCGCCACCTCCTAAAGGTTCCACAACCTCCCAAAACTGCGCCACCAACTGAGGACAAAGTGTTGCAAACAAATGCACTGATGGGGGAGACATGCAGCATTCAGCTTCAAGAATCCACCAAGGAAGGAAAAACACAGCGATGAGAGCCTGCTCAGTCTGGGACGCTCAGGAAGCTCTGGGCTGGGCTACAACTGCATGGGGCTACCTAGGCACCCCACTTCATCCTGAGGACCCTTCCCCCCTAAGGGTGCAGAACCTCCCACAGCAAGGCCACCAACCAGAGCCAATGGAGGACATTTCACTTCCAAACCATTCAGTTATTCAGGACCAGACCAAGGTCTCATTCCACCTCTATGCGGAGCAAGGCAAATTTTATCATTTTATGGTGCAAAATTCCTGTGTAGTGCAAATATGATATTAGACAGATGGAAAGAAACTAGGACTCTGTACAACGTGCTCCCCGCAGACACAAAATGGCCTGGATATCCATGATCTCACAGTGCCTGACACTACCTACACAAGACCATCATAAGAGGAGGCAAAGATCATGACATCAAAATAAAAGAGAGACTGATTGAGAGGGGGAGGGGATATGATAGAGATTGGAGTTTCAAAGGGGAAAGTGGGGCAGGGAGGGAGTTACCGTGGGATATTATTCATAATCATGGAAGTTGTTAATAAAAATTTGAAAAGAAAAAAATAGCATCTCACATTAGTGCAGCAAGGATAGATTATTACATAAACATTGTTGGAAATACAAAAAAAAAAAAGAAATTAAATCCCATGCAAACAAGAGCTAATGGGTGACTGAAGTACCCCATGTTAAAATAGTTTCAAAAAATTGTTTTCCAGTTATGAAATTCTCTAGCTAAAACTACACAAAATATGTTACCCTTGAAATGTTCTACTGGAAAGCCAATTTCAAGCCAGGCTGACTTTTCACCCATAACCAAATGGCATGTTTCTCACAGAGATGGTGGGACCCCATCTCTAGGATTGGTATCTGGATGTCAGGAGGCCAAAGTAGAATCCATCATCAAAATAAATCTGGGACCATCTCTACAGTTAATTCAATGTAGAACTGTGCCCCATCAACTGAGCAAAATGATTGTGTGGCTTGAATGTGAAATGCCACCCAACAAGCCTGATCTGTTTGTCATTAAGCCTCATACTCCCTCCAAGCTGGTTGAGCTTTACGGAGGTGGAGCCCTGCTGGGGGAGGCGTGTCACTGGGGATGGGCAGGCGTCCAGGTTTCTTAGTGGAGCCCACTGCTGTTCAGAGCTACGTCACTCTTGCTGCTCCTGCCACGCCATCTGAAGAAGTGGGCCAGTGGCCTTCTCTGCCAGGCTTCCTCCACCGTCACGAAGCTCCCCCACCAAATAGTAAGCTCAGAATCAACCCTTCCCTTCCTTCTGCATGCTGCTTTCAGTCGCGAGTTGTGTCCCAGCCACGAGAAGGCCACTGCGGCAGCGATATCCACAGACGGTAAGCAGCAGGTCCAAGGTCATACATATATAAATGGCTAAAATTGATTTATTTTGGACTCCAGGTCCTCACATTCTCTTGTAACTATACCTTTTCTTGACTCAGATAAAATGCTACATTCAGCCCAGTTAGTAAAATTTGATACTTGGACTGACTGCCAATGTTACATTCCATGGCCATGTTAAGGGCATCGTGACTAAGTCAGACACCTCCTATTTCTGGCTGGGGCTCACCATGCTTGGTGCTGTGATGATAGCCATGTGTGCACACAGCAAGAGTAGTTAGCCGCGGGCTGGGCCTGAGAACGTGCCCAGCGCGCTGACGCATGCCACGTCGCTCACACCAGACATCCTATCTCGCTCGCTCTCAGCGCTGAGCTGTGTCTCAGCACACTGTCAGCTCTCCAAACAAGCATCTGGAAACCAAAGGGAAGCCACAGGGATTTCAGGAATCTGAGAAGATCTTTGCCAGCAAGAAGCATTCTTCTGACAGCTTTGGAAGCTTGCTTCTTTAGCGAAATGCCCTTCTTTGAAACTTTGAGTCACTTCGTGTGCTGTTAAAATCAGAGGCCTCTATGACGCGCAGTGGGGGCTTGCCCTGTACAGTGGGCTTTGGAATGGAGATGGTGAACTTGTGTAGCTCCTCGGAGGAAGTGGGATATTCCAGTGTTAGATGGAAAACTGTGGAGACAAGGAAGGGCAGGGAGTCATCTGCAGTCGCTGTGTATTCCACAGTGTGACTGAGGCTAAACTGAATGGGCACAAAGGGATCGTACAAACACCAGTAAGAAACCTTTGGTCCCCAGGAGATACCTTGAATCTCTTATATCCCTAATATCTTCCCAGAGACGGTTAGAATCTAGGCTGACTCTCTGCAATGAGCACATTAGAGCATCACTATAAAGGACATGGAATCTGGGCACAGCTCAGCTACTCATGAGCTCTGCGGTCAGTGGGATGGGGGACGTATGCATCTGGGCAGTTCCTTCTGCAGAGAAAATGGTGGTCGCTTAGGATTTTTGTGCATGTGTAGTGTGTGTGTGTGTCATATGGACATGTGTGTACAGATGTGCAGACCTCATGTGCATGTGTGTGGAGGCCAGAAGAGGGTGTTGGATATCCTGTTTTTGGATGTACCTTCTTGTTGCTGGCACAAAACACCTGGCCAGAAGGAGCCTACGGGAGGCAATGGTTTATTTCAGCTCACAGTTTTGAGGGGAATTTCATCATGACAGTGAAAACATAGCAGAGCAGACGGCTGGGCGTCACATCCCCACGGCGGCAGGGAAGAGGCAGAGTGAGCTACCTGGCCCTGGCAAAGGGGGCAGGATTGTGATATCCCACTCCTAGCCCCCAGTGACATGCCTCTTCCTCCAGCAAGGTGCCACTTCCTAAGGGCTACTCCAGCCATGGACCAAGGGATAAAAAATGAGGCTAAATATGAGCTAGAGAGATGGCTTAGTGGTTAAGATGCTTGCCCCAAAAGCCAAAGGAACCAGGTTTGCTTGCCTAGGACCCATGTAAGCCAGAAGCACAAGATGGTGCACATGTCTGGAGTTTGTTTGCAGTGGCTGGAGGCCCTGGTGCACACATTCTCTCTCTCTTTTCTCTCTCTCATAAATAAATAAATATGTTTTTAAAGAAAGGAGGCTTAATAACAAACACATGAGGCTGCAGGGGACATTTTACATTCAAACCACCACATCCTCTGTTACTCTTCTGCCTTATTTCCATGAGTCAGGATCCCTCACCAAACCTGGCTCTTAAACCATTTGTTAACGGTTACCTTCTAGTTGCTGGGATAAAACACCTGACCAAATAAAGCTGATAGGAAGAAAGATATATTTTTTTAAATTTGGCTTACAGTCTAGAGTGAAAGCTTCATGACACATGGAAAAGCATGGCATGAGCAGAAGCTGGCCATCACCTCTGCCACAGCAGGTAAAAACATCAGCCAAACTCTAGCAAGGGCGAGCTGGCTATCACACCCCTGAGCTCATCCCCAAGAGCACACCTCCTTCAGCAAAGGCTCCACCTCCCAAATTTCCATCAACTTGGGACCAAGCATTCAAAAACACATGAGCTTATGGGGGACATGTGATTCAAACCACCACACTATTTTTTCAGTTCAACTGGCTGACCAGTGATTCCAGCAATACTCTTATTTCTATCCTACCCCGTGCTCGGGTTGAAGGTATGTGTGGCCACAGCTGGTTTTTCACATGGGTGCTGGGTATTGAACTCAGGTCCTTATGCTAACACAGCAGGCACTCCTGCCCACAGAGCCAACTCCCTGGACCCATTCCTAAGTTCTTTGTCGTTCCTAAATCCTATTTCAGCAGGCAGAGCCTTGATCCCACAATGTGGATTGAAAGTTCTTTTCTTTCCTTTTCCAGTTTCCTTTGAGAAGCTGAGAGCATGTGATTCAATTCAATGAAATCCAGGAAGATCTCAGGGAACAGTTGCATAGAGACCTCAGAAACAAGGACGGGAATGTTCCTTTCCTTGCCGTTAAAGGGCCCTACGTGAGGCTCTCACGAATACAGCCTCCATGCTGTGGTGACAGACAATGTGACAGAGAAAGAAGCAAGCACACCGAAGATAACATAGTGGAGAGATGCAACGGTCCTGGACCTTCATAGTCATAAATCCAGTCCTCTTATTTCGTGGGACATTGATGGCTTTTCACGTTACAGCAATTTCCTCTGGGTCATTTGTAATTATAGCTGTAAGTGTCATAACAGATGCAATAATGATTATAGGATTAGTGTGAGGGTTAAGGCTGAGAAGGAATCTACAATACAATACATCTAAACACAATGTTTGATGTTAAAACAGGGAATGGCGTTCATGAAAAAAATGTTTGACTGGGATGAAGAGATGGCTCGCCTGGGTTCAGTTTCCCAGTACCCACGTGACGCCAAATGCACAAAGCAGTGCATGCGTCCGGAGTTTGTTTGCAGTGGCAAAAGGCCATGGTATGTTCTCTCTCTCTCTCTTTCTCTCTCTCTCCCCCCCCCTTGCAGATCAACAATGTAACTTGAAAAAAACCAACACTATTTCCAGGGTTAGGAGCACAGCTCGGTCTGTAAAGTGCTCGCCACACAAGCACCTCAGTCACCGCATAATCATGGAAGGCCCAGAGGCCCCTGCCTGTAATCCCAGTGCTGGGTTTGTGGAGACAGGAGGATCCCTGGAGTTTGCTGGTCAGTCAGTATAGTCAAACTGCTGAGCTCTAGGCTAGTGAGAGGTCATGTCTAAAAGACAGCGGGCAATGTTCCTAAGGATGACCTCTGCATACACATATATATCTTCACACACACACACACACACACACACACACACACACGCACATGCACATGCACGCATGCTTTCACATTAAAACGTTAGAGCATTCCCCAAATCTGACCACAGCTCTTCCCTGTGAGTACTGGCTCTTCTCGAGTGTCTTACGTCTGCTCCCCACCAAACACTCTTTAAAAAAAACAAAAACCTTTTTATTTATTTATTTGAGAGAAAGAAAAAGGAAGAGGCAGAGCGAATGGGTGTTCCAGGCCTTCCAGCCACTGCAAACATGCTCCAGATGCGTGCGCCACCTTGTGAATCATCTGGCTCACGTGGGTCCTGGGGAATCAAACCAGGGTCCTTAGGCTTCACAGGCGAATGCCTTAACTGCTAAGTCATTTCCCCAGCCCACAAAACAATTTTGACCTCCTTTAGTGTGGACAGCAGAGGTTCTCACTGCCTGATAAACAGCCAGGAAAAAGCAAAGGTCAGCACCACGCATAGTACCAGCTACCTCTTGTTGGTGGCCTCTGCACTGGAGCCCGCCTCGACCAGACCCCTCTGCTGTCATGAGGCCACTGTGAGCCTCTCCATGTCACAGTGGCCCATGCTGGGCTCTTTGGGATGCTAAAGTTGTGAATGTTTTCTACAGACGCGGGGCCACATCTTCCTGTCTGTTCTGCGTCCCCAGTAGATACATGGATCTCAAGTTAGTTATGTTTGTGGATTTAATTTATTTATTAAAAAGAGTGTCCCTACAAATGTTCTATTTAATAAAAAAGAGAGAAAGAGAGAGAGAGAGACCATATATGTGTACGGGTCCTCCAGGGCACCCCTCCCACTGCAAACAAACTGCAGATGCATGTGCCATATGGCTTTATGTGGGTACTGGGAAATTGAGCTCAGGCCATCAGACTTTGCAAGCAAGTGTGTTTAACCGCTGAGGCATCTCTCCACTCCATGGCCATTTTATTAATGTCCATCTCTCTCTCTCTCTCTCTCTCTCTCTCTCTCTCTCTCTGTGTGTGTGTGTGTGTGTGTACACGCACCCTGTGGTATGTGTGTGAGTGGCATATGCACATGTGAGTGCACACACGTGTGGCCGCTTGCAGGATGTGTGCAGAGGCAAGAAGGGAGTATCAGACGTCCTCTTATTTCTCTTCACCTACGTGTCCTGAATCAGAGTGTTTTTGGTTTGACTGGCTGCCAAGCAAGCCCAGTGATCCTTGGGGCTCCACCCCCTTGCACAAGGGTTAGAGGTGTGCATGGTCATGCCGAGCTACTCACATGGGGGCTGGGATTCGGAACTCACGGCGAGCCTGGCTCTCTCAGGCCCTCATGCTTGTGTGGTAAGCACTCTTTCCCTCTCTGCCCAGAGGGCCAACATCTTAATGGAATTTAAATGGAAACCAATTTTAGGCCCATGTCTTTGATAGATTTTTTTTTTTTTTTTGCCTAAAATGTGTATGGTAACGGCACTTTTGTAGACTTAAGTTCTTTGCCAACATCTGGGCTTAGGAAAATGAAAGGCAATGGTCACCTCTATTATCGAGTCTTCTCTTCATGTCCAGTTTGAAAGTCAAATGTCCCCCAAAGCCTCGTATGTGTTTGTGATGAAGCCTCGTCCTTAGTCCCCAGCGGGTGGAGCCTCCGGGAGGCGGGGTCTTGCTGGGTGAGGTGTGTCACCAGGGGAGAAAGTTGAACTTAAACTAATCAGCTCAGGGCCAAACCCAGTACTCCACCCAGAAATATGACAAGATGTGGTGCCCTCCCTCTGCACCTCCGGGCCTCTGCTTTCCCCCATGGCAGGGCTTCTCCTCAAGACAGCGGGTCTAAGATGGCCTCTTCCCTTCCTCCGGATGCTCTGCTTGGGTATTTTCTCCCAGCAATGAGAAGCTTTCTGCAACATTCACTGACTGATGTTTGATGAAGTTTATCTAAATCAACCTCTCATTTTTTTTGTTTTCTCTCTCTCTCTCTCTTATATATGCATGTACAATTTGGACATCCTTCTCAAGGAAATTTCTAGCTATTTCCAGAAACATGTGTAGCTCAGTCTATACAGAGCTTGAATTGAACCTAGGACCCTCCATCCCTGCCACCCGTTTTCACTGCCTACCTAGAATTACAGAAGAAAACCTGCCAGGTCTTGTCTCCCACCTCTTGCCATGAAGGAAGATATGTCTTAGTTTGCACTAAAGAAAATGTTATTTTTTTTCTCCAAATTTCAGAGCATGTGTTCCTCTTTTCCCTAACTAGCTCTCTGTAAATGAGAGCGAAGTCAGAAGCCATGCTTCTTGTGATGATGAAAGCCTCTAGTGTCCTGAAATGACCTCCATGTGTTGGCCTGTCGCCCTCACACGGCAGACTCCAGTGACATTCTTCACATTTGCTCTAACGTGGAGACACACCAGCTGTCAGCATGCCTCTGGCTTGCAACAGTCTGGAAGAAAATGAAAGATTATCTAGCAGATTGCTCTTTTGCTTTGGAGTGAAAAACTGCAGAGACCTTAACTTCTTTTTTCTCTTTTTCTTTCTAAAGTCCTATGAGATCTGTTCAGTTCTTTCCTTGAAAGATTTCTATGTCTCTATGCTCTCCCCTGCCTCCCAGTGAAGCAGAGACACTTGCATTTTGGCCATTTTTCTTTGTAAGTCCTACTTTCTCAGGCTGCTGTGATCTCCATAACTCTATCCCTTCCATATTTCTGCTCTGAATATGTCTGCTATAACTGAATGTTATCCTCTCTGGTAGATCGTCAGTCATGGCCAGCAATATTAAACGTCACCTTTAAGAGAGCTTACTAAGTTCCTTGTGATTCCCAACCCGACAATAGTTCATGTAATGCCAGATGCACAAGGTGGCACATGCATCTGGAGTTCATTTTGCAGTGGGTAAAGGCCCTGTTGCACCCATTCTCTCTCTCTATCTGCCTCTCTCTCTAATAAATAACTAAATGAATAAAATAAAAATATTTTAAAGACACCTTCTCATAAAATTTCTAAACATGGGCCCTAGAGATGGCTCTCGGGTAAGTGTGCTTACTGTGCAAACAGGGGCTTCAATGTGCCTAAGATGTCTGAGCCACACACGCCCGAGACCCCAGTCTGTGTGGAGGAGGACCTCAGAGTAGCTGGAGTTTTCTGGCTGACAATGGCATGTCCAAGTTGAATGAGAGACTCTATTTCAAAAAAAAAAAAAAAATGGGGCTGTGTGACAGAACACACCCACTGTTTTTCTCTGTCCTTCACACATGCATGCACAAGGGTCATACGTCTGCACACACATGAGTATTTGACACACACACACACACATATCACACACCATACCACACATACACTACACATGTCCATGCCAAAAAAGCCTGAATTTTCTTGTTGAGCTGAAGAGGCATTAGGAAGAAACATTCCCTGTGCAGTTTTATTTCCTTCTTTCTTTGAACTTTGGTTTCATAAGAATAGAGAAAGGAAGAAGGAAGAAATTAAAAGCTAAATAAATAATGATCTCTAGGAATAGAGAAAATCCTCAAATATAAAAAATATTTCTTGAGCTGTCCCCACAGGAAAATCACTTTCCATACTGACATGATAAATCATTAATTCAAAACAACATAAACCAAGACTAGGCACCTCTGCTGACAATGGGTGAGGCAGAAAAGGAGTGTCGTGGGTGTGACTAATCCCAGCACTTGGGAAAATGAGGCTGGAGGATCCCAGGGAGCTTGAAACCACCCTGGGCTCTATTGTGAGTTCAAGACCAGCCTCAGAAACATAGTGAGATTTTTGTGTCAAATAAAATTGAAGTAGACTATTGTTAAGATCAGCACTTCAACTTATGCTGTTACACCCATTCAAGTACATTTATAGAGGAACATAAATGAAGCAGCATTAAATAGATTTAGGGGAATAGACAATGAAGTGTGGTGTTCAATGTAGCTATCAGGATATACTATTAAAAGATATCCTTATATATAAACTAGACCAAAGGACGCTGTGACGGGTGTCTTGAACGTGAACGTAGCCATGGCTTTGTGAGTTTGTGGTTAGGCCTCATGCACTGTCCCCAGCTGATGCTACTTTGAGAGGTGGAGCCTCCCTGGAGGAGACGTGTCGCTTTGCGGGCAATCTTTACGGTGTTCTAGAGGACTTGCCAGTCACAGCACACGGTTGCTGTTACCGTCTAGCTGATGTGCAAGACCTGATGTCCAGCCTCCGAACTTCCATGCCATGACAAAACCGCCCCCTCGAGACCGAGGACGGACGTTTGGGTGCTTTGTCCCAGCCACGAGCAGGTAGCTTTTGCAGATGCCTCATTGTCACGATCAAAGGGGGTCCTTCTGGCTGCTCCTTGGGTCACAGGTCCAGGAGCCGAGTCAGCACTGATAGTCTCAGCAACCCATGCATCTTGTAAGCTGTTGCAGGTCAAGGGACAGTGAGTGCGAGAAAGGACTGATGTCTAGTGTGTATGGCCGGGACGGCCGAGCCACAGACAGGGCACAGCGCTGTGTGCCGTAAGTCAGCCAGGAGGACGAGAGCCTTGCGTGCCAGGTGTTCCCATAGCAACCAGAACACGAGCCGCCTGCGCCATGCCCTGCGCTCTAGCTCTTGGTAACCTTTGCTTTGCTGACGTCAGACTTGCTGTCATAGAGAGCATCTCCTGGGTTTCCATTTATTTTGTTCAATCCGGCGATGCTGCACCCACTCCAATAGCTTCTCTTCTTCTCTGACTCACCTGGTGAAGCCTTCAGACCCTCAGGCCCGTCTGAGGAGGATGGTTCAGCAGGTAAAGTGCTCACCGTGCAAGAGTGAAGACCTGGTTCTGAATCCTCAGCATCCACATGAAATAACCCAGCGGAAAGGATGGGAACAATTAATGATCCTGGACACATGCAGGTGTTTCCTTTATTAAAGAGAGGAAACAGAAAGTGGAGGGTTTCCTGTCTCCATCCTGCTCGTTTCTCATCCACAGGACTCTTAGCTGTGACTATTCAGAAAAATAATAAGCAAAACCATCCAAGTGATCACGTAATAATCTTACATTCACTCCTCCAAAATCCTAAGTGCCTGTCTACCCATAGAGTCCAGCCACCTTCAGGGGACTAAATAGCACTTGAAGGTCAAGTAAACCTTTTCTACCCAGCAACTCGAGGCAGAGAGTGAAGTCACCTTTCAGATGTCTGTGTACAAGGAAGCATTCCTATGTCCTCTGGCTGTGTGAACAATGACCCGCAACTTCACGTAGCTGAGAGACGAATGTCCTTACGCTAGATTTCAAATGCTAGCTTTCTTTGTTGGCTAGGAAGAAAATCAGATCAAATAAATATATGATAAATACTCTACCACTGAGGTGACATTGATGGAGCACTTTCTGTGAGCTAAGCACTGAGAATAAGATGACATGGAGCAAACTCAGATGCTGAAAATACAGCGGAGACTGTACCAGAGCACCCGCTAGCGCAGAGAGCGGAAAGCATCATGGGCTATGGGTTACTGATCTGAAAGGGTGTTTGCGTGTGGTTCTCACTCACTCTGTGTGTGTGTGTGTGTGTGTGTGTGTGTGTGTGTGTGGTTGTGTGGTGTGCAGTGTAGGTGGGTGCATCATGACCTGTTGCCACTGCAAAGGTACACCAGACACTTGCGACACTTTTTGTGTCTGGGGTACATGGATGGCTTGGAAAGTAAACCTGGGACGGCAGTTTGCAAGACTGCATGCTTAACCACAAAGCTATCTTCCCAGACCCCAGAATTAGGTTGCTTTTTTTTTTTTTTTTGACAGATAGGAAAGTGAAGGATGGTTCATTCAAAGGAAACAGTCTGAGCACATGGATACAAAATTCCAAGCACAGGGGACTTTAAAGTTGTCCGTCAGTGGGCTGTTTGGCATGGATGTATGGATGAAATGAGGAGAAAGGCCAAAATCCATCCTTAACAGGCATGAAGCAAAGCATGTTTTTTGGCCATGAGAGCAAGGAAAGGAATCTTTCCCAAATTTTCTTTAATTCAGAGATTCAAAATTGTTTTTCTATTTTCAATCCCTTTTCCATCATTTTTTTTTAATTGTATGATAAACCAGGTGTGGTGGCGCATGTCTTTAATCCCAGCACTTCAGAGGCAGAGGTAGGAGGATCACTGTGAGTTGGAGGCCAGCCTGAGTCTACTTAGTGAATTCCAGGTCGGCTTGAAAAGCCTGCAGTCTTGGGTTCCATTCCCCATGATCCACATAAATCTAGATGCACAAAGCGGTACATGCATTTGGAGTTCACGTGCAGTGGCAAGAAACTCTGGTAGACTCACTTCTCTCTCTCTCTCTCTCTCTCTCCCTCCTCACAAATAAAAAATATTAAAAACTGCTTTGTGTGTATGTGAGAGTGTATGTGCATATATGTGTTCATGCATGTGTGGGAGCACATGTGTACATGGATGCTCATGCACATACATGTAGAGGCCATGCAATTACCCTCCCTCCTGACTGTTCTTTTTATGAGACAGATTCTCTCACTAAACGTGGAATGCTCTGACTCAGCTCATCTAGGTAGCCACAAAGTCCCAGAGATTCTCTCGTTACCACCTCCCTGGGGCATCACCACGCCAGCATTTTCCGTGGATGCTGAGGAGTTGAACTCAGTTCCTCATGCTTGCGTGGCTAATGCTTTAGCAGTTGAGCCCTGTTTGTTTCTTGTGTTTGTTTCCTTAAGACATGGTCTCCCTATGTGGCCAAGGGTAGCCTTAAACTTTCACTATCCTCCTGCCTCACCCTCCTAAACGCTGAGATTACAGGTGTGCACCACCACAGCTGGCCTGAGCGTTCTTTTTGAGTAGATAGGAAAGTAGGGGCTAGTGCATGCAAAGGAAACAGTCCAAACACATGGATAAAAGACTCTAAGAATGAGCCAGGAGGGCTTCGGGGACACCAGTCATTGATTGGGGTGACAGGAATTGGGAGTGTGGAAGAAATGATGAGAAAGGGCAGGGCCAGAGAAAACAGATTTCCAGGTGGGGAAGGCCTTTAACAGTGGCCCATGGGGGACCTTGAGCAGTATTGGCAGGGTGCTGGTAGAATCAACGGTGCACAACACAGAGGGTTCTGGGCCCATGGGGAGGGGTCAGAATGTGACACAAACGAGGGTCATGCTCACAACTTTGTGCTCCTAAGGGCCTGGCAACTGGACAGGAAGGAAATGTTGAGAGTGGCTCTTCAAAGCCTTGCGATCCCACTAATGCAGGCGATTGTTAAACACCTCACTTTCTCTTGTTTTCCACTCTCAACCCGTGGATGGAACGAACTTATGAGACGAGGCGAGTTGGAAAAGCATTACAGGATCATAGAAGGGTAATGTCCAAAGACTGGCCGGAGACACAGCCCAGAGTCTCTCTTTAAAAGACTGTTGTGCCCATGGGGAACACCAACAACCCCACTGAAGAGGGCACCATTGGCATGTGGGCAGGCAGGAAGGAAAAAAATAGTACCAATACATGATGTATCCACACAAAGTATGTCCTTACAAAAAAGACTGTCGTGTGAGTCAACAGTGGCCAAAAGAGGTGTGGCTATGAATTTACTATGAGATTGGATTGAATGAGCCAGATGTTTCCCAGCGTGCTTTGGGAAACTGAAACCCTTGAGGAAGGGTTTGGACAAGGCCACCAGAGACCACTAACTGTGACAATGGCTGATTGGCCCGATAACCATCTTCCATGCACAGATGTTTCCAATGATAGGAAATGTCACGCGCCAAATCGAGCCACTGCAAGCTGGGCTGGGGACAGTTCCCAAAGCCTTGTGAGGCCTCCATTGTGGCTCTGCAGCCTCCCTAAGGGACAAGCACGGAGCCAAGGCGTTGGTCCTAACTGCCCCCACAGCTTCATGTAGCTGCAGCCTCGCGCTCCTGTTGGAATCCCATGCCAGAGAGACTCTCCAGTCCTTCTGATGAGAGATTTTCTAACATATTCCAGATTCTGCTCCAGTCAGTGTGACTCCCGTGACAGCGGGGTGTCTTACTAACATGGTAAACAGGTCTCCGTGGGGTTCTGTGTTCTGTTGACTCATGGGCCACACTGAGTTGTGAGGGTGTCGTCTTGCCAACCTGTGACCTCTTAGCTTTCAGAGTGTTTTTCTTTATTCGTTCATATTGTGTCTGTGTGTGTGTGTGTGTGTGCACGTACGTGTGTGTGTGTGTGTGTGTGTGAGGGTAGATGTGTGCCTCAGTGCATATGTTGAAGGCAGAGGACAGCACCCCTCACCTTCCTCTCTGAGGCAGGCCCTGCCTTTGTTCCCCACTGTACTTGCCAAGCTAAGTAGCCCACAAGCTTCTGAGAGAAAAATCTCTACACATTAATTTTAAGAAGACCATGAGTCAATCAAAATTATTTTCTAGTAAGAGAAAAAGATGTTCAGCCACATTAAAAAATAGCACTTGAATTATATTATGAATGTTGGCATCTGGAATGCACACAAAAGGGGTTCACATCACAGATATGTGGGGTATTTAGTATAACATTGGAATATAATAAGTTCAGGGCAAATGCTAACAAGCAGTGTTATAACTAACTAAGCAGTGCGATAACAGCTAACAAAATGGATTTATTAGCCATTAAATAACGTAACCACACATCCTAGAATTCTTCCAGACGTGCATCCTTCCAACAACAAAAAAAAATTCTATAAATATTAAGCTGGGGCCCATCTAAATTCCTCTTGATGTAGGAATGTGTAAATAAATTGAGGCATATCTATGCAATGAAATTCTCCTCCCCAGTTAGGTAAGTGACCTTGACTGGGCTTGGGCCAAACGCAGAAGTGAATGAAGTTTCCTTGGCAGACAGCTAACCCTGTCAGCTAACCTCTTGTTCACGGATGTACCCACTTGTAAGTGACGGGACTGGGTAGTTAAATGAAGATATGCATCTATACCTGTCATTTTCCATAAAAAATTGCCAACATCACAATATTGACATATCCATGTTGATGACTTAAAAAGTTTGGATTACTGCTGGGTGGAAAAAATGCATTAAATTACATTAAATGGATGCAGTATGATTTCATTTGTACAACTACCCATACTTAAAACCATAATGGGGCTGGAGAGATGGCTTACTGGTTAAGGCACTTGCTTGTGAAGCCAAAGGACCCAGATTTGATTCTCCAGGACCCAAGTAAGCCAGATGCACAAGGGGGCGCACACATCTGGAGTTCATTTGTAGAGGCTGGAGGCCCATTCTCTCTCTCTTACTCACTCACTCACTCTTTCTCCCTCTCTCTCCCTGCCTGCTTATTTCTTTATCTCTCTCTGTCATAAATAAATAAATAAATAAATAAATAAATAAATAAATTTGTTTAAAAACCAGAATGCACACATTGTACTTGATATGCATGCTTCTGTGTACACAAAAGGTTATGAAGTACCAGACAAGAGGATATATGCCAACAAACAGGGAAAGGCTCTGGGTAGAGAAAAAGGGAAATAAAACCAAAAGAACAATTTCAAAAAGAAATTTAGCCCTACTCATTAGGACTCATCTCTATGAATAGACAAGCAAACAATAAATACACAAATATTAAAAAGACCAGCTAGACTATTGAAAATATTAAATCAGGGTAATTGTCAATCTTTAATTACGTTATGCCAGTGCCAGAGACCAGATCTAGAATCTTGTACATACAGGACAAGCACCCGGCCTCTGAGCTGCATCTCCATCCCCTTCAGTTTTGCACGATTAAAATACTTAAAATGCTAAAAGAATCTTACAATGCACAGTCATGCTGATTTTTTGTTCTTTAAAAGCCTAGTCTTTCCCTTGAAATACCTAATCACAATAAGATTTAGGAAAATACATCTGGGAAAGCTAATGAAGTTTAATTATATTAATTAGCAATGTACTCCAAGATTCCCTTGATTATCACAAAAGCAGTTTAGATAACGTCATGTGAAAACTCATAATGCTATGGATCCCATCATCCCTTATGTTCATGTGTCGCTGGATTCAGTCCTAGTATGCTTTGCTAGAGAGCCAGGGCTGGGGAGTTGACCATGGGTAGGACCTATCTGCAGGGACTCTGGTGTACTCGGGCACTTTTATAGTGACAGACAGGGCTGCCTGGGATAACCGCAGGAAGGAGGTGTGCGAGTAATGCCTTCACTACGCAGGAAGTACCTCATCCTTATATCCTCATATCCTTCCCCTGTTGCAGCCTTGCAACCTAATGACCTCCTGAGCTCGTCACAAACAGGCTGCTTTTTTGGTGTTGGGGGAGGGGGAGGCGGTGAGTTTGACAATGAGAGTTTTACTAGTCACTCTCCACCATATCCTTTTTAAATTTTTTGTTTATTTTTACTTATTTATTTATTTGAGAGGGACAGACAGAGAGGAAGAGGCAGAGAGAAAGAGAATAGGCGCATCAGGTCCTCCAGCCACTGCAAACAAACACCAGACATGTGAGCCCCCTGTGCATCCGGCTGATGTGGGTCCTGGGGAATCGAGCCTCGAACTGGGGTCCTTCGGCTTCACCGGCAAGCGCTTAACCGCTAAGCCATCTCTCCAGCCCCCACCATCCATATCTGTTGATACAACAACTCTCACTGAACCTAGAACTCACTGGTTCCCTTAGAATGGATGTCCAGTGATGCCCTGGGGATCCTCTCATTTCTGCCCCTTCAGGGCTGGGATTACAGGTGTATACCATCACACCTGGCATTTTACCTGGTTACTGGGGATCTGTACTGAGGTCTGCATGCTTGTATGGCAAATACTTTAGCCACTGAGCCATTTCCCCAGCCCTACGTACACAGCACTTTTATTTTGGAAGTAAAACATCAGCACAATTTATAGTGAATGAAAGAACAAGGAGGGGCTGCATATGTAAGGTGAGCCAGAGGCCAGTGGGGACTTCTGGCTTCACAAATACAAAGACAAATTACTTATCAGCTATCACCTTCGTTATTTACATGTTGCATGTCTTTAGAATTTAGAATGCCTGGCGAAGGGCGGGGTGGGGAGAAGTGACCTTGCAAAGGACAGCTCCCCAAAGAGCAGCCACTGCTACAGATGGGCTATTATAGAAAACCCTGGGTGAATATTTAGAAACAAAATTGCTAGTTTTGCTATTTTTTTAAAATTCCCCCCTGTTAACTACATCGCTTTCCTTGAGGAATCTGCTTTTGTAATACCGGAACTGACTTCTCTGCTCACAGTTTTGTTCACTCATTTTTACACTGCATATGGTTTCCTCCTGTGTTCATTCTTCTTACTTATCTGTGCGTGTGTGCGTGTGTGTGTGTGTGTGTGTGTGTGTGTATGCATGACGTGTTCATGGATGGGTGTGCCTTTAGTACAGCATGTGCATAACAGTTCACTTACTTTTATGTTGCCTATGGTCTCATCCCATTTTTATTATTACTTATTTGTGTATATATGTATATAGGGGTGTGTGTACGTGTGCATGTGTGGGTGGGTGGGTGTGCAAATGGCACAGCATATGTGTGGCCGTCAGAGGACAACCCGATGGAGTTTCTCCTCACCTTGAACCTTTTTGAGTCAGGATCTTTTTTGAGGATGTTACTTGGAAGATTCCAGATTCCCCTGGTTTCTACTCCCTTTGCTTTAGGCATGCTAGGATAGGTGAGCTGGGATTACAGACTCCCATTGCTGTAGGTGAGCTGGGATTACAGATGTCGATGTGACTTTGCATCTGGCTCAGGTCAGCTAGCTTACAACCAAGTGCCCTTAACTGACGACCCATTTCTCTGACCCCCTCGCCCCATTTTCTTTCATTTCCAAATTTTATTTTAACTGTATAAAACATGAAGCCTGGTCTCTTAATGCTATATAATGAAATGTTTCAGTACAGTCCCACACTGTGTAATGCTTAAGTCATGTTAACCATATCTTCCTTTGCAAACATTAATCAGGTATTAATGTCAAGAAACCTTTCAAAATCATCTCCTTGAGAGTTTTGGAATGCACAGTGCCTTCTCTATAGGCCCTTCTTGCAGTCAGGTCCACATTGCTGGTAGAAATCATTTGACCAAGAGCAGCTTTGGGGGAAAAAGGGTTTAGTTTTACTTATAGACTCAAGGGGAAGCTCCACAATTGCAGGGGAAAACAATGGCATGAGCAGAGGGTGGACATCACCCCCTAGCCAATATAAGGTGGACCATAGCAACAGGAGAGTGTGCCAAACGCTGGCAAGGTGTCACTGGCTATAACACCCATAAGCCCATCCCCAAATATGCATTGCCTCCAGGAGGCTTTAATTGACAATTGCCATCAGCTTTGGAGTCTAGCATTCAGAACACCTAAGTTTATGTGGGACTCCTGAATCAAGCCTCCACCCCCCTCCCCCATTCCATGATTCCTATTCATGCCTGTGGCGTAGTCCCCACGGGTCAATGTCTCTTTTTCCTGCCACCCTCTTCTCCCAGCCTCAGGTAACCTAATTCAACTCTCAATTTCTATGGAATCAACTGCTTTAGATGCCAAAGATAAGTGATCATGCAATATTTGTCGTGTGTGTGTGTGTGTGTGTGTGTGTGTGTGTGTGTGTGTGTGTCTTGTTTAAGTTTATATAATGATCTCTGGTTTAGCAGTCTGGTAGGTCTGAGTAGCAAGATTCCATTCTTTTCACACTCGAACAGGATTCCACTGTGTATATTAATTACACATTCCTTATCCTTCCTTTGGTTCTTGAACACTTAGGTGATTTCCATTTGTGGCTATTTTGGGGAATAATGCTTCAATGAACATGGGAGTGTAGTGGTCTCTGTAATACACTGACATAATGGGATTGCTAGAGTTCTATTTTTAATTTTATTTTTTACATTTTCTATAAAGTATATACTCCATGGCATTTGCATGCACTCAAATAGAGGGCATGTATTCCCTTTCTCCCAGATGCTTCACAGCACGTGGTGTGTGTGTGTGTGTGCGTGTGTGTGTGTTTTATGGCTAACAACCATTTGTAGTACTGACTTTTCTTATCACTGTGACAAAACACCCAAAAGCAGAAAATTAAAGGAGGAGAGGGTTGCTCTCCGCCATGGCAGCCCGAGTGGTTCTTTCTGCAACAGTGGGATGCAGACTTTCATTCAGCAAGAGGCCGACAGATCAATCCAGAAGAGGAAGTGAGCACACACCGTGGTTAGTAGCCACATTCGGTAATTTGGGGGACATATTCTTCTTTACTCACCTTTCAAATCTCAGGAAACATTGAGAGAGGAGGCTGGAAGAATGTAAGAGCCACAGAGTGGGGAGGCAGACTTTGGGGGCTGCCCTACCTACATGAACCTACTGGTACACTCATGGCCTCATGTAGTTACTGATGCCGCACGAGACCAGCACAGTTCTGAGCCCCTCGGCATCTTAACACCGAGTACCCAGGAGGACAGCCAAACAGAGGAAGGACTACCTTGAAAGAGGAGGGTCCTACATTTTGGGGAGGTGAGGGAGAAGGGACAAAAAAAGATAGTGAGACAGAAACATGATCAAGTTACTGCACAACCACAGGTTAAAGTTTTCAATATTAAAAAAAAAAAACAGAAATGAGGCATTTTTAATTACTTGACTTATTCTAAGCCATCTTTCACTTATCCACTTGATTAATCCAGGAAGACATGTGAAGGAAGCATGCAGACTGCAGATGAGGAAGAACTTAGAGTCTAAGTGCCAACAATAGCCGTGACTGCTGTGAATAGTTCCGGCTTCTTGTTGTAAGGTCGGTGACAGGCTTTATCTTGCCAGCATTTAATTTTTTTTTTGTTGTTTATTTTTATTTATTTCTTTCAGAGGGACAGGCAGAGAGAGAAAGAAGCAGATAAAGGGAGAGAGAGAGAGAATGGGCACGCCAGGGCCTCCAGCCACTGCAAACGAACTCCAGACGCATGTACCCCCTTGTGCATCTGGCTAACCTGGGTCCTGGGGAATCGAGCTTTGAACCGGGGTCCTTAGGCCTCACAGGCAAGTGCTCAACTGCTAAGCCATCTCTCCAGCCCATCTTGCCAGCTTTTAAAATAAAGTCCGAAATACAGAACTTTTAATGATGTTATTGTCTGGTGCTAACTTCACTCTCCGCTGAAGAATCTGCTTCTCCTTTTCAGATAGACACAGATCCTAAGGAGAGAACCAACCCATCATACCTCAAAAAGGCCCCAGCTGAAACTAAGAATAATTAGCAAAACAAACAAAGGTGCTGTTTTCTTATTGAACCCGGTACCAGCACAAGGGTGAAGGAGATCAACACAGAAAACAATCAACTCCTACCAAATCAGATATCCAGAGACACAGAGGCCCCCAACACCTCATCACTGAAGCAGACCAGAAATGAACCCAACGTGACTCAGGAAAACTTTATGGAAGAGGGAGTGGAAAGAATGTCAGAGCCACACGTTGGGTCATGATACGCAGAGACATTTCTCCTACCCGTAACTATAGGCTAACTCCACAATGCACAACCCATATACCTCAACAAGGAGGGGCCGGAGGGAGGGGAGAGACATGGACGAGCCTAACAATGGTACCAACTTGACTGTATTCACTGAGTACAAAACTAATTAATAAAAATTTTTATTTAATTAATTAAAAAATAAACAAAAGTATGCTTTCAGCACTGTTTTCACTTATCTCTCTGCTCTAGAATTCGTCAGACCCTGGCTGAGAGATTATGGTTAAGAATGTGAGAGAACTTGGGGCTGAAGAGACGGCTTAGTTATTACAGCTCTTGCTGGTGAAGCCTAAGGACCCAGGTTCAACTCCCCAGGACCCATGTAAGCCAGATGCACATGTTGATGCATGAGTCTGGAGTTTATTTGCAGTGGCTGGAGGCCCTGGTCCACTCATTCTCTCTATCTACTCTCTCTTTCTCTGTGTCTAATAAATAAATAAATCAAAATTTTAAAAATTTGGGCTGGAGAAATGGCTTAGTGGCAAAGGAGCTTGTTTGCAAAGCCAAAGACCCAGGTTTGCTTCCCCAGGACCCACGTAAGCCAGATGCGCAAGGAGGTGCACACGTCTGGAGTTCGTTTGCAGTGGCTGGAGGCCCTGGGGCCCCCACCCTATTTCCCTATCTCTTTCTCTCGGTCTCTATCAAGTAAATAAATATTGAAAAAATATATAAAATAACTTGATTGTTCCCATTTCCATCTGCTCCAATTTTCGACACACAGTTTTCATTGAGTTGGTCTTTGCATTTTGTAATTCAGGCGGGGGTTCACAAGGCTCAGGCTGTCCTACAACTTTCAATGAGCTAAGTAGTTCACCATCCTCCTGTTTTCACCTCCAAGTGCCGCCGTTCCACACGTGTGCCAATAATGCACAATCCCAGCGTATCCGTGGTCTTAGATGGGAAGTTGTCTCCAGTGCTCTTTCCAAAGGCGAACTTAAAACATGCATCCTTATTTCGCATGGTGGCTGTTATGTGCTTATCTGACTGTCTTGCTCAATTGAGCTGTTTGTCTTACACTTCTGTGAGCTACCTACCTTCAAGTGCACTCTCTGCCAAGCAATAGATGCAGGAAGGGTTATAAATTAGCCCTGGCAGGGGAAAAAATATAGTCTTTTGTTGTTGTGGTTGTGTTGAGCCTGACCTGACAATAAGGTCCCCTTTAGAGCATTTCCTGTGGAGGCTGACGGACTCTTCCCTTCCAGGCTCTCACACAGAAAGGCTCTTTGCCACTGTTTATGCATGTGCTTTGCAGTATGTGGGTCCCCGTGACCTCTTCTGAGAGGAAACCCTTGCACGGCTCAGTGTTATCTGCTGAGCTAATTCCAAAGCCCTCAGTGTGAGATTCGGCAAAGACACGTCACATCAGACATGCCTACAATATGGCAGGCATTCAGAAGAAGAAAAAATAACTAAAAGACCTTTGTCAAAATTCTAGTGCTCTTCCCTCTTTAATAATCAGGGCAATGTTTTTTCTCTAATTCTTACCATCTATGTGTTTTTCTCACTTCTTTCTTTTCCTGTCTTTTTATACACATTTTTACTTATTTATTAGAGACGACAGAACTAGGCAGACCGAGAAAGCGAGAGGCAATGGACACTCCAGGCCTCCTTGCACTGCTAGCAAACGCCACATGCATGCATGCTCCACTTGGCGCACCTGGCTTTACATGAGTACCAGGGAATCAAACCCAGGCCATCAGGCTTTCAAAGCCAGTGTCTTTTTTTTTTTTTTTAATTTATTTTTTTGAGAGGGACAGACACAGAGAGAAAGACAGATAGAGGGAGAGAGAGAGAGAATGGGCGCGCCAGGGCTTCCAGCCTCTGCAAACGAACTCCAGACGCGTGTGTCCCCTTGTGCATCTGGCTAACGTGGGACCTGGGGAACCGAGCCTCGAACCGGGGTCCTTAGGCTTCACAGGCAAGCGCTTAACCGCTAAGCCATCTCTCCAGCCCAAAGCCAGTGTCTTTAACTCTCTCCAGCCTTCTTTAATTTTTGACTACCTCCATACATGAGCACAATGTATGTGACCATAATCTTCTCTCACCGCCCTCCCTTGCCCTCCCTCTCCTATTCCTTCTCCACTGAACTCTGCCTTCTCTTTTTTTTTTAATTTTTTATTTATTTATTTGAGAGCGACAGACACAGAGAGAAAGACAAATAGAGTGAGAGAGAGAGAATGGGTGCGCCAGAGCTTCCAGCCTCTGCAAACGAACTCCAGACACGTGCGCCCCCTTGTGCATCTGGCCAACGTGGGACCTGGGGAACCAAGCCTTGAACCGGGGTCCTTAGGCTTCACAGGCAAGCGCTTAACCACTAAGCCATCTCTCCAGCCCCTTCTAACTCTTTTGATGTCATCGTTTCCTCTCCTCCTGGGAAGGTCTCGTATAGGTAGTGTCAGGCACGGAGAGGTCACGTATATCAAGGTCACTGTGTGTCTGAAAGACAGTATTGTAAGCGCTCCTCCCCTTCTTTTGGCTCCCCCATTCTTCCTACCACCTCTTACCCAATGATTCCTGAGCCATGGGGGGGTGTGGTAGAGATATCTCTCTTTGTGCAGAACACACCACTGTCACTTCTTAGTAATTTGATGAGTTTTTAATCTTCCCAGTAATCACTGACATCTGAAAAAGAAATAAACTTTAGCCAAATATGGGCATGAACAGAAATATCTAGAGGGAAATTTGATGGTCATTCTCATTCTTCTTCCTATGAAATGTCTTTGGAATTTTCTGCCTCTAGCTCCCATCTAACTGGAGAGCCTGTGTCTCCCCAGGACTCCTCACTGGTCCTCTGACAGTGCTCATTGCTCCCAAGACATGTGATACAAGCCCCCATTTGTCTTTCACTATAGTCTGCCTTGTATTCAAATCATTTCGAAAAATAAATTGCAAATCTGGGATGGACAGAAAGTGAAATCAGGACTGGAAGGAAGGTTTGACTAACCTCAACATCCAACTACCTCCCAGCAGCCCACTTCTTCCCGCTAAGCTCCGCCTCCCAAGGGTTCCACAACCTCCCCCCAAAATGGAGCCACCAGCTGGGGAATCAGTTGTTCAAACAGAGGAGCGTGTGAGAGAATTTCATAGTCAATCTCTAACACAGTCTGTGAGTCTAGAACGTTCTGGAACCTCTTGGGATGCGTTTTAACTCCCCATCTCCTTTGCCCTTCCCTTCAGTCACTGCCTGGTGGGTCAGCCTCACATGGACTCAGACACAATACAGCAAGTGCCTCCAGCCTGTAAGACACCTGGTGCCTATCTCCTGCCCTGGGGCTTCCCTGTGGCCTTCGGGGCAGCCAATCCTACTGGAATCTATTTGGTTCCTACCCAGTAAGGAATCACTATCACTGCAGGTTATGCGGAGCAAAATTTCTGTATAAGACAGCAACTGGCAAATGAATTCTCTTATCCTTTGCTTCAAAGATAGACAGTCATGAAAAACTGCATTAGCTAATATTCATTTGTCTTGTGAGAAGTGGTCACTCTCATCCGATGGCTGGCAGCAGTCAGTTCCATAGCTGACTCTGAAGCCTAGTCGAGGACCAGGCCGGGAAAGTTCCCTGGTGGTTAGGTAGTGAATATCTGTATTGTGATGCTTCTCGTCGCTGCATGAGAATACTTGACAAAATAAAGAAGAAAGAGCTTATTTTGGCTCAGAGCTTAAGGAAAGACACAGCCCATGGGCAGCGGTGGGCACACATGGTGGCAAGAGCGTGAGGTAGCTGGAGTCATTGTTCTGCCAACAGGAAGCAGAGAGGTGACAGCTGGTGTTGAACCTGCTTTCTTCTTACTCGGAGTGGGTCCCCACGCGATGTGGCTGCCGTGTAGTGTGGGGCTTCCTCCTCAGCCAACCTTCCTTTCATTTCACTTTCTTTCTGCTTCCCTCCTCCCTTCCTTTATTCCCTTCCTTCCTTCCCTTCTTCCTCCCTTCTTTCCTTTCTTCCTTCCCTTTTTCCTTCCTATTCTTCCTTTCTCTCTCTCTCTCTCTCTCTCTCTCTCTCTCTCTCTCTCTCTCTCTCTCTCTTTCTCTGAGTGGGTCTCATGTATCCAACACTGCCCTGGACTCATTATGGAGCTGAGGGTGGCCTTGATTTTCTGATCCTCCTTCCTCCACCTCTTAATGCCTGATTGGATTGATAGGTAGGTGCCACCACGCCCCGTGTATGTAGCGCTGGGGACTGAATCCAGGTAGGCAAGCCTCTACCACCTCAGCGGCATCAGCAGTCCCCTCAGTGAAGCCTTTCTGGAAGCACCCCAATACATAAACAAACCCACAGGCGTGCTCCCATTCTAAACCCAGTCAAGCTGGCAATGGGGAGGAGCCACTGTAGCGTCCACGACACGGAGAGCCCTGGGTGTGGGAACACATCTGTTTTGTCCTGTCTGCAACGCTTACTTACTTTCCCAGAGTCACGGCGCAGCGGAGACCCTGCGGCATTCACTCCCATAGCTTACCAACACGGCACTGGAAACTGTAACGTCTCGACTTTACTCTTTCCAGAACAAATCTGAAGACATTCCAAAGACAGACACTTCTGTCTCTTTTGCCTCCTGCGTTCTCCTACGGTGTTAATATTTGGGAAAAAAAAAATTGCTGTCAGGATTAAAAGCATGTGAAAACCCTGACATTATCCATCTCTTTTACAATTCATTTCCTCAAGAATTCATTTGTTCTCATTATGATATCGGTTCTCTTTCTGTGTGTGCAATTAACCTGCTCTGATAGAACACAAGACCCCCCTCCCCCACCCAACAAGGGTCAGCACACTCGTTCGCTTCCCATTCTCGCCGTCACACCCGGGAGAGCCGTTCGGCATGGATCTATGAAGAACCAAGTCGATACCACTTCATTTTCCCATAACATGCAATGATCTGAAAGACAAGAACCACTGGGTAATTCTGCTGCAGCCTCAAGGAACTGTCCCGTTGGTATCCAGCAAGGGCCTTCCCCGCGGCTTACTTAATCCGCAGTGTTTTTGCCAATGGGCCACTCAAGAGCAGAGGGACTCAAACCAGCTGCAGGTGCTGTGCAGTCGTGGCCTAGTGTGGCGACACAGAGATTTTGAAAAGTTTTGGAACTTGAACTACCTAGGTAATGTAAAACAACAGTCAAGCCTCACCTATTTCTTGGGCTGATAGTAAGCTGACGAACCGTGAAGCCTGTCTGCTTAGTGTTCAGGTTCATGAGTTCAGGGTTGTTCTGGCAACTTCCTGGTTTATTTTGATTCTCCGTGGAAGCTGCTGGGCTCTGCTCTGTCCCCAAGCTGAGCACACAAAATGCTTTCAATTCAGATCCTGAAGCTCTCCCCTCGAGAAAGGGCAAAACTTGAACCGACCCAGCAGACACATGATTGCCTTTGGTTTGATTCCAGATGAAAAGCAGCGTGGTGTGGCTACTGAGAGAAAAGGATCGCAAAAACCAGAGTGAAAATGATGAGATGTCATTTCTCAGTCCTTTGGCACTTGGCCAGACCAGCAGGGGCTACACACACACACACACACACACACACACACACACACACACACAAAGAAGTGGGTGCCAGAAGAGCTCTGGTCCATGGACTGTAGTTTTATAAGCCCTGGTTTAAAAATGAGTAAAATAGGGTTGGAGAGATGGCTTAGTGGTTAACCGTTTGCCTGTGAAGCTTAAGGACCTGGGTTTGAGACTCAGTTCCCCAGGACCCACATAAGCCAGATGTACAAGGTGGTGGTGCATGCATCTGGAGTTCGTTTGCAGTGGCTGGAGGCCCTGGCATATCCGTTCTCTCTATCTGTCTCTTTCTCTCTCTGTCTCTCACTCTCAAATAAATTAAAAAAAAGTAAAATATTCATTCATTCCTCCTTGTTCTCCTCCTCTTCTTCTTCTTTTCTTTTTCTCCTTCCTCTTTTTCTGTCACCTCCTCTTCCTTCTTGTCTTTCTCCCTTTTCTCCTCTTCCTCCTCCTCCTGCTATGTTGAGAACCGAACCCTGGCCCTTGAGCTGGGGGAGCACACTGCCACTGAATGACACCAGAACCCACCCTTCACATTTTAAAGCATATCTGTGACGCTGTGCAACAGACTACGCATTCCTCTAGCAGCAACTTGCTTTCCTTGTGCCTGTGTTCATCTGCATGAAAGTTAACTCGCGCTCCACGTTCTTACCATTTTAACGAAGTTAAGCGTTGATAGGTGCAGGCTGATATCTGAGGAATTTGGGATCCTTGGTCTTCATAGAGCAATCCATTACTTCTTGTCATGCTGGTCTCAGGAAAAAAAAATAGCTAATATTTTGAAAAGCCATTCAGTCTCAAGTTTACCTGAAATTTTTTTCCATTTTGTGAATATTTGTTTTGATTTCTTTTTTATTGGCTTGAAAGCCAGGCTCATATAAATATTGGATCTTGCTGGTGGAATTTCACACTCTTGTTTCCATGATGAAGCTGGGAACCAGTTGCCATGGAGATGATTTCAAAAGCTCCATTTAGGTTTGTGATGTCTGGTAACAAATGAGCATCCAAGAGAAATGAATGTCTCATAACGTTTTTCAGTTTCAAAGCTCACCTTTGAGCTGACCCGAGCCCAGTGCTGAGGGAAGTTCTAATGACTTGTGCAGGTTATGGAAACTTGTTGGATATTAATACGCCTGCTTTACTGAGTGAGGCACAGAATCAGAAGGGGGAGAAAGCCCTAGATCACACTCTATATTCAACCTTGATCTCTCCCGGAGAAAATGGCTCCTTGAGGTTTCTGAATGTTCTTTGTTATTTTTATTTTCGTTTGTTTGATTTGTGGTATGGAAGAAACCACGTATAGGAAATGGGGTTGTCACCTGGGACGCTGCTTGGCTTGTGTAGTAAAACACTCCCTTCTCCTACACAATGCACCTGCCAGCTGGCTGGGAACCTGGGACCCCTCACCCATACCCAGCTACACATACACCCTACTCCAGACACCGAGCTAGCTTTGTTTGCCCTTTAGTGACCTTTCTTCATGATCAGTACCCATTCAGATACTTCTTTGCTTGTTTTTGTGAGGTAGGGTGTAGCGCTAGCCCAGGCTGACCTGGAATTCACTATGTCGTCTCAGGCTGGCCTCTGCCTCACAGGAATCCTCCTAGCTCTGCCTCCTGAGTGCTGGGATTAAAGGCATGCGCCACCGTGAAGCACTCAAATATGTTCTTCGATGGGGACTGGACCAGCAGGGGTCCATCCAGCCTAGACTGGTTTTGGGTGTACAATAAGGCATATTGTGTTCTCTAGGTTAGATAATTCAAACTTGTCAGTCCAACATAGGACCCAAATGATGCCTCTGGCAACTGATTCATTCTCCCTAGATGACTTCCTGGGGCTCTTGAGAACTCTGCACTTGAATGGACCAATATCCTTTAGGCAGTTCACTCAAACCTTGCCTATAGCTTTGCTCTTAATAAAGTGTCTTTCCACGTAACAACTTGTGAGCACTTTTCTTCCATTCAGTAAGATGCCAAGACATTGGAAGGGCTCCAAACCCACCAGTCACAGCGCTCGAAATGGAACCCAAACCTGCGCCCATGTTAGAGACTGCTCTTCCGCTGAGCTCCATCTCCAGCCCTGCTTGGTATTTTTGTAAGTTGAAAATAGAAAATGTAAATTTAAGAAGTTTTGCCTCCAGAGAGGCCTCCTGATTTGTCGGCGCAGCCTGACGGAAAGAGAGCTGGACCAGCAGTTAAAATTAGAGCCGAGTATTGGCGCAGTTACAAGGTCCCCTTATAGAGCTGCCAAATTTAGCACGTGAAAACACAGCCTGTCCCATTACAGTTTTATTTCAAGACAATGAATACTTTGACTATATGTATGTCCCAAGCAATAGTAAATTAAAATAATTTATTGTTTCTCTGAGATTAAAATGTGATGGAACAGCCTGTGTTTTATTTGGAAACCCCTCCTTAGAGAAATCACACACATAATCTTTCTGAGCCTCTGTCTTTTTTTTAAAATGTAAGGTTCATATGTTCTGTTGTCTTGTTTTATTTTGTGTGCTGGTATGTGGGATTAAGCCTAGGTCGGTACACATCCTAGGCACGCAGTGTGCCACTGAGCTATATCCTTGGACCTTGGAATTTAAAAAATATTTTATTTATTTACTTTTTATTTGAGGGCAAGTTAGGTAGAAAGAATGGGCCAGAACCTCCAGCCACTGCAAACAAACTCCAGACACATGCTGCACCTTGTGCATCTGGCTTACATGGGTCCTGGTGAATCGAACCTGGGTCCTTAGACTTTGCAGGGAAGCACCTTAACCACTAAGCCATTTCTCCAGCCCAAGCCGTCTCTCCTGGACCTTGGCATTTAAAAATATTATATTTGGGGGCTGGAGAGATGGCTTAGCAGTTAAGCGCTTGCCTGTGAAGCCTAAGGACCCCAGTTCAAGGCTCGATTGCCCAGGACCCACTTTAGCCAGATGCACAAGGGGGTGCACGCGTCTGGAGTTCGTTTGCAGTTGCTGGAAGCCCTGGTGCGCCCACTCTCAATCTCTCTCACTCTCTCTCTCTCTCTCGCTCGCTCACTCTCACTCTGTCTGTTGCTCTCACTCTCTCTGTTGCTCTCAAATAAATAAATAAACATAAACCAAAACATTTAAAAACTATATTTTCGTTTATTTGAGAGAGACAGGAAGAGGCAGACGGGAAGGGAGTGAGTGTGGGTCCACCAGGGCCTCCCACGCAGCAAACACACTCCGTCTGCGTGTGCTATTTGTGCAGCTAGCTTTACGTGGGCATTGGGTAGTTGAACCCAGGCTGCCGGGCTTTGCAAACAAGTGGTTTTAACTGCTGAGCCGTTTCTCCAGCCTGGGTCCTTGGTCTTTTGGAGACAAGGTTTTGCTAATGTATCTCAGACTGGCCTTGACCTTGTGATCCTCCCGCTTCCTGCCCCAAGTTGCTATGGTTACAAGTGCGCGTCACGGGGTCTGGGTGTGTTTCACGTTAGTTTCACTGAGTCCCGGCTGTGGAAGAATTTTCCAGTGGGAGAGAGGGCTCAGTTCTACAGTAAGTACACGCTGGTTTCCAGCGGCCGAATCCAAGCGGTTCTGCCCTGGCGCACACCACATCCCGTGGGAGTTCAGGAGTTGTTGGTGGCGGTACAAGTGGGCGGACTCCTTCGTTCTGAGCCCTTGCCACCTTCAAAATGTGCTTTCAATAAAACGTAATAGTAACGGGCTGGAGAAAGGGGCTCAGCGGTTAATGTGTTTGCCAGCAAAGTCAAAGGACCCTGGATCGATTCCCCAGGGCCCACATAAGCCAGATGCGGGACGGAGAGTGAGCAGGGACACTTGACAGGACTGTCAAGGCCTCTCTTAAAAGCTGACTTTTTTTTCTAAATTATTTATTTATTTATTTATTTGAGAGCAACAGACACAGAGAGAAAGACAGATAGAGGGGGAGAGAGAGAATGGGCGCGTCAGGGCCTCCAGCCACTGCAAACAAACTGTAGACGCGTGCTCCCCTTTGTGCATGTGACAAACGTGGGTCCTGGGGAGTGGAACCTTGGTCCTTTGGCTTTACAGGCAAACGCCTTGACCACTCAGCCATCCCTCAAGCCCCACAAGGCCCAATTAAAAAATATTTTAATTATTTTTTATTTTATTTATTTATTTTAGAGAGAGGCAGACAGACAGAGAGAAGGAAACAATGGGCACCCCAGGGCCTCCAGCCACTGCAAACAAACTCTCACCATATGTGCCACCTTATGCATCTGGCTTTACGTGGGCCCTGGGGAATCAAACCTGGGTCCTTGGGCTTCGCGGGCAAGTGCCTTAACTGCTAAGCCATCTGTCCAGCACCAAAGGTCAACTTTACCACCGGCCGGATATGCCCCACTTGTCCGTGCAGCTTGACAATGTGAGCGTTGTCTTGAGTGACACAAGACAAACACTTAGCATAAAACCCTTTGCTCCGCGGTCCCCGTCTAATGGCCGTCTCTGTCTTGTGTAGCCGCAGCAACTGGATGCAGGTACCTGCAAGACCCCAGATGCCACGTCCATAAACGCCTGGCCCCTGACACCGTGTGTGTTGGTCGTCCACGAGTCTGAAGAGAACCTGTGACGGCACTCACTTAGCTTGAATATTACACTTTTTAAATGACTGGTTTCTATGTATGAGTATACGTGTAAGTGTTCATATGTACATGGGCACATGTGTGTGTACACATGTGCCCGATGTTGACAGGAGGTGTCTTCTTCATACTCTCCACTTTGTTTTGGGAAAGGGGTCTCCCACTAAACCCACATCTCACTCATTCTGCTAGATCCTGGACATCCTCCTGTCTTGATCTCCCCAGTGCTGGGATTACAATAGGGGCCCACCCTATCCAGCTTTTCATGTGTGTGTTGGACTGGGATCGATTCACATCCTCATGCTTGTGTGAAAAGCATTTTACTGACTGAGATATCTCCGTAATAACTCAATTTGTATAATTACGCATTTCTGGGAATGGACACTCCTGAAAAAAAAAAAAAAAAAAACTGTTTTAAAGATTCCACAGGGCTGATTGACTGATTGATTAGAACATTGGAATTCTGGGGAAATGAAATGTTGCATATCTAGAGCCAGATTACCTCAGGATATCTTTCATCTTTTTAATAGCCATTTATTGACCATCTCTGCATCTAATCTAGCACCCTGTCAACTCTCAGAACCTTTCGCAGTATAATAATTTAGCAAACCCCTAGCTTTTACCCACTCAAAATCTAAGGCTGTCATCAGATAACATGGGGGACCTATAGCAGAGATTTCTTGCTTTTCTGTAACCTGTCAATTTCATTTGTGATTTTCTTTAGTTTTGAACGTATACAATATTCACGTAACTATTTCTACCTTACCACATCAATGTGTGTCCCTAGGCACCATCACCTGTGTTTGGCTCATGAATAAACCAGCACACACTTCCTTTGAGGCGAGAACTGTGTTTTCCATCGACGCTGTGACGTGTGAAAAGCTGTGCTCACTTTGTGCTGCGCCACCTCACGTAGCCCCGCCGAGCCCACAAGTGCGATTGGGACTCGAGGACTGAAGTGTGAGACGTCCACGCGTTGACCGCAGACCACACAGCTTGAAAGAGATGGACCTGGAATTGGAGCAGGCTCCCACACCACGGCTAATCTCTCCAACCAGGAATTATAAGAATCAACGTTTGTATCCAAGTCTGATGGCTCAAGCCTACCATCTCATCATCACACAGAGATGGAGGCAGGAATAGTGCCACAAGTTCAAAGCCAGCCTGACCTACATAAATTACAGGTCACCAGGGCTACAGAATGACATACATACTTACATACATACATACATACATACATACATACATATATATATATATATATATATATATATCAATCACACAAATATTTGCAATGCTCTTGTATGATGGTTTTGAATAAAGTGTCCCCTATAGACTCATGTATGGGGGTGATTAGGCTTTATACCTGATACCTGGCTGGTGGAGAGCCTTTGGGAAGTAGAAACCTTGTTGGTTGTTGGAGGAGGTATGTTTCCCTGCAGGTAGGCCTTAGGAATTTACAATTCTGCCCTCCCCTGCTAGTGATAGCTAGCCCATTCTTGCTTCATTCTCCCAGCTGGTATCAATGAGTGAATGAAGACGTGATGCCCAGCTGGCTGTCTGCTCTTACCGTGCTTTCTCTGCCATGGTGAAACTTTCCCTTGAACTATGAGGCTGGAATAAAGCCTTCCCTTCTCTAAGCTGCTTCTGCTCTGGGGTTTTGTCTCATCAATGACCAGGTAACTGCTGCAACTTACTAGACAAGATCTCTTCTTTATTACTTCAGGAGAGTTACAATTCTTTGCTTGAAGGCAGCTTTACAAAATAAGGCTTGCGTATGAGCTTGTCTTGCTGAGATGCCGTCAGTTGAATAAAAAGTTATCTCCTGGTCATTCAGTGAAGAACAGCTCCAATTCCATTACACAGGGGTTGTTGAAAGCTGTTATTATAAAATCATTCCCGCTCCATTGAAATAGAACAGACACGATCTTATTGCTTCTCTTCAGCAGGTGGGGTTGGAGGGGTGGAGGAGAAACAGATGTATCTCTAACTCACTAGAAGCTAAAAAGGCTCGAGGAGAGTCACCACGGTGTAAACAGAGAAGGTGTGGACAGAGAGCTTTGCAGCGATCTGTTGTGGACCTCAAGGAGGAGTTCTGTAGATGACCCCAGATGAATTCACCTTCCAGGTTGGTTTACCATGGAAGGGAAAGGAGGCCTGACGAGCAGCCTTCTTCGGTTTGCTCAGCTGTGAGATTTCCGTTAACCAAACAGAAGCGCGCCGGCATACACTGGGTGTTTGCTCAGCTAGCATTCGGTGGCATCTTTTCAAGGCCCACCGTTGTCTGCAAAGCCCTTCAAAGTCCTAAGTCCACAAGAAAGCAAACAGTTTGCACAGTCATTACTGCCAGGCTCCGTTTTCATAGGACACACTATGAATGTCACCCGCTGAATTAAATCTCAGCAAAACCAAACACAGAGCGTGATGGTTGAACGTGCTCTTGTGTCGGCATATCAGACACTTTTTTTTTTTTTTTTGGTAGGGGACTTTCCTTAAAACTACTGCAAATTTGACGATACAGTGTAGATAGAGACAAATTCACTGCTGAGCATGTATGGAGGGACTTTTCTCCAACTAATAACCATAAAGCATTTTCCCCTAGAGTGTGGACCGGACCGAGTGAGCCTACATTAGAAAGGCACCCACAGCTAACGATTATTTATGGAGCCTCCCTGCGTAAACCTCTGTCTGGGTGTTTTCTTACTTTCTTGGACAAATGACAGTATTATTGCTGCATTTACTCATGAGAAAGGGAATACTCATAGTCTTTCTGGTATTTTGGGGGGATTATTTCTCTTGTGAGTAGAAGTGGGATCAAGGTGCCATAGCTCTGGCTCCAGGATCTATCATCTTCCCATTACTTCTCTTTCTACACAGGGCTATTGTATCCTGAAGTGTAGTCCACAGCTGGGTATGGTGGCATATGCCTATAATCCCAGGACTTTGGAGGCAAAGGTAAGAGGAGCATGGGTTCAAGGCCTGCCTTTCCTACAGTAATACCCTATCTCTGAATGAATGAATGATTCAATTAATTGATTGGTTAATAACGAGACCTAGGTAGTAGCAGCATTAGCACCAGAGCAACTGTCCAAAGGCAGCATTTAAAGCTTTGCCCCACACCCACTGAATCTGCATATGCACACGCACGTGTATGTGTGTGTGCGTGCACCATGTATATTTCCATGCTTATGAGCACACATGTGTATACAGGGGCACATGCATGTGGAAGCCATAGGTTGATGTCAGATATGTTCCTTAGTCTCTCTCTACTTCATTTACTGAGACAGGTGCTCTTGCTGAACCCGGAGCTCACTAAGTTGGCTGGTGTGGCTAGCTCCCGTGCTTTGGAGTTGCTCACATTTCTGCTTCCGGAGCACTGGCGACACAAACGTGCCCCACCATGCCTGGATTCACATGGGTTCTAGGGATCCAAACTCAGGTCTTGACACGTGCATGATGCTGGCTAAACCACCTCTCCAGTCCCTAAACATGCACCTTTCTTTTGTTCTCTCTGTCCTTTTCCTTCCTTCCTTTCCTCTTTCTTTCTTTCTTCCTTTCTTTTTTGGAGAAAGCAAGATGGACACATAGAGAGGGAGAGAACTGGTGTGTCAGAGCCTCAGCCGCTAAAATCAAATTCCAGACACTTGTGCCACCTGGTGGGCATGTGTGACCTTGTGCTTGCCTCACCTTTGTGCCTCTAGCTTACGTGGGATCCGGAGAGTCAAATGTGGGTCCTTAGGCTTCATAAGCAAGCACCTTAACTGCTAAGCCATCTCTCCAGTCCTGAGTATGTACTTTTAACAAAGTCTCTAATGCACATTAAAGTTTCCAACTTGCCCTACAATACACTCCAAAATGCTGTGTCTTCTTTGTCCAAGAGAATGATATCTCAATAAAAAGATAGCCTTTGACACATTGAACATCAAGCACCCAGAGGGAAACCAATTGTGCTATTTCTTAAGGCTTTGGGTTTGAAGAGGAATTTTATTGTCATCATGTGAAAAATGCCATTTTCCTATAAATGAATACATTTATAATCACAGTTACATGCATACTTGAGCAAAGAAACAGGGTGGGGTCTACATGAGTTCTCATCAGCATTTGGGATGAGGTTGGGTAGGCATAAACCACCTGTTTCATTAGAACTTCTCAGTTGATGCAAACTTTTAAATTAAATGCTCAATACCTGGTAAGTGTTCTTGAAATTGCAATCTCCTGCTGTGTACTGGGCTACTTAACAATGGATTATATCAGCTGTTCCTAAGACAAATTATCTATTGGAAATCAATGCGATGTCCAATAACTGTGCAGATAACCATTTAGATTGGATCAGGTACGTCATTTAAAATGACTCCATCCTCATCTATCTTGCCTGCAGCATGAGACCAGGCAATCTCAATACATTTCACCTCAGTTCAGCATGGAATTGGAATGTATTAGAGATTTGTAGAGTTTGGGAAATAAAGGGAATACCCAGCTGAATAACATCTTTCCCTCTGCATTCTTTTGTGACTGCAGTACTCAGGGGACCCCTCATTCATTGCCCTTAAAGTAACTGTTTCTTTTCTTATCCTCAGCATAAAATAGCTTCTAAAATCTCAGTAATGTGGCCCAGCACAGCCCAAGCCAGAGGCAAGCATGACTGAATGTGAAGGGCTTGCTGGAATCTTCCCAGAAAGTCAGGAGATAATCCTGGGGCCAGATGCTGGTACGTCAGGGTGAGTGGCCTGGGGGATAGGAGCTTTTCAAGAGAGAGATTACATAACAGCAGAAACCTGCTTCCTGAGAATTAGATAAACTGCCACTTGTCTGTTTTGCAATGAGAGCTTTCTTCTGAAACCTCCAGAAGTATATCTCACTCTCAATTTCAAGGTAGTCAAGATCCTTTGGTTCTTTTTCTAAAATTTTATTTTTGACAATATCATATGTGTTTACAGTGTATTTTGATTATGCTTACCTCAATTACCCTCTTGTAGCCCCTGTAATAGTTTGAATATGAAGTACACCTCCAACCATGTAGTCGCTCGTCGCTCGTGTTTGTGATTAAGCCTCCTACTCAATCCCCGGCTGATGGCAATTTGGGAGGTGGAGCCTTGCTGGAAGAGGTGCGTCGCTGTGGTTGGATCTTGGGTTTTATTAGCCCAGCTCCCAGGCCAGTACTGAGAATATGTCTGTTCACTTATGTGAGCCAGATTCCGGATCTGTCATGCTCTGCCCACCATGATGAAGCTTCTCCTCAAAACTATAAGCCTGAAATAAACCCTTTCATCCCATAAGCTGCTTATGGTCAGGTGTTTTGTCCCATCCACAAATAAAATACTAAAATACTACCATCCCACTCTCACTAAATCCCATCTTCTCCCCCAATTAATCCTCTTCCTACTTTCATGTTTTTGGTGTGACCCTCTACCAGCCATGATTGAGTGTTCACAACAACTCTTGTATTCTCATCCAGCTGTGAGACATGATCTTGGTTTCCCACTTAAATGTTCAACCTGTGTGTGCAGCAGATCTTTCATATATAGCTTAGCATGCTAGGGTAAGGAGTGCTTCCTAGCTCATTTTGACATCTTTAAGGACATCAAGATCCTAACAACAGCTACTTATCACATGGACTTTTAATAGTAAGGAGAGAAAGAGAGAGAGAGAGTTCAGTAGGGAAAGAAAGAATTTCAGAAAGACAGAAAGTAAATGCCAGAAACTCAGGCAACGTTAGGTCGGGATAAAATCCAATTTTTGACAGATAGCATGGGGCTCCCTGTGTCATTTGTCTACTCTGGTGTTCTTTTCATGTCTTCCCTACACCAGCCTGTAAGTGAAGTCTGTTGCGCAATATGTACCAGGCAAAATCTCCTCTTCTTACTTGTGCTAGACTCTGATGTCTATTGCCCAATACGTACCAAGCAAAACTCTCCTCTTCTTACTTGTGCTGGACTCTGATGTTTTCTTCCTTTATAGGGTGAGTGTCTATGTTGCTATAAAGAAATTGGACACTGACCCATAGCTGCTCTTGGATTTGGGATGGATGGGCACTTTCTTCAAGGATGTTCCAAGTTTTCTCCATGGGAGGCTGTTTACCAGGGACATGAACCTGTGTGAAATCTTCTCCTGGCCCTGCCACAGCACATGCTGATGTGTTCATGGTTACCCAACACCTCTAGGCAGAATAGCCATCACAATGCTGGCTTTACCAGAAAAGAGTTGAGCTTCCATCATTCCCATCAAGGTTCTAGCATCAAAACAGAAACCAGATCAGAAACTTTGACACAGAGAATTGAGAACCTGGGAGTGGTTATGCATACATGTACTAGAACATGGCTTCTTACACTTTTCCCACTCATGATACTTCTTTGACTGAGAAAACATTACATGACCCTGGATGTAAAATATGTATAAAGATCATAAAGTATGTCATTCTAAAATAACTCTTTGGCATACATTTAATTTTACCATTTATTAAAGATAAAAGGAAATTTGCATAATCATGAGAGAGTCCTATCAAGTGATACTTTAGGACTTCAAGCATCCTCAACATTTTTCAAAGCTCATTGGATTTTGATTTTGTAACCATAGGTGTCAAGAACCCCACTTCACATAAATAGGCAGTACAAAATGGCAGAGGTGTGGTTAGGGATGTTTTACAAATTACTGGAAATTCTGTCCTAACCCATAAGCCAAAATTTAATATTTAATGGAATTCATCAGCAACTCAAACAGCAATTGTTAAACTTAAACTCAGAATGCAATCCAAAGATATACTCATTTGACACGTGCTAAACAATTATGGAGGGAAGATATTAAAAGTCTTTGTTTTGGTTTGTGTGATAGTTCTACAAGGGGAAAGGTGTACACACATTGAAAACCAATGAAACTCTGAAACTAGAGCAGAGGTATTTCAGGCAGTATCATTATGCTACAAAAGGAGGTCACAATGTGAGCAGTGAAAAGTGCAGTCTGCTGTGTTTTCAAAACCCAGGTTGCACTGAAGTCCCATGGTACAACACAGGCAGGTTTGTCAGAAACAGTTCTCATTCATTATTCATTTGAGTTTTGAATTAATCTCTTACTGTTATAAGAAACTTTTTTTGTTGTTGCTAACTTTTTCACAACCAGCAAGCCTGCCATAAGAACGAATAGAGCCTTTAGAAGAAGCAAGTGTCACTAAAGGACAGTGGAATCACAGACAGAGTCAGCTGATTACAGGCATGGGGCTGGCAGAGCTGTGCTCAGGTCTCTGTACGTGGCTGACCAGTGCTCATGTCTTGGGATCCTGGGAAATACCCCTGAAGGCTTGAAACTGTAGATTTCAAGGCTACAAGACCTGGCCAATGTATACCAATCTCCGGAGAGGGTTTGGAAGGCGCACCTTTAGGTGGGTTCTGTAACTAGAACCAACTTCTCATATAAATCACCACTAGGCTGCTGCTGAAGTGGTATTGAGAAGAGAGACAAGGAATCCAATGGGAAGAAGTGAGCCCAGCCATGTCCCTGCAGTCCAGCTATTGCAACCCCCCACACCAACTCTCTCTAAAACCCCCCAATTGTCAGAGCTTAAGGAATACCAGATTGAAAAGCAGAAGATAGCAAGTACTGCAAATAGGAAGCTTAGACATGGAGGCCTAATGAAACAGCCCCACACATTCCTCACTCCCCACACCACCACCACATAGGCTATGACAGAAAAACAGACCTGAGAGATGGTATAACCTGCAACAGTTCAAGTCTAGTGTTGACATTAAAGTTGACATTTCCTAGAATCCATAGAGAAATAATTCAGTGATAAACATAAAATTCTGCACAGATCCCAGTTCCTAATTGGTCCACAAATGAGGTATAATCATCAACTGTGTAAATGTAGAATATCTCCTAAGAAATGAAAGACTGTGGCTATCAGTCATTACTTCAAAGAAAGCTTCTCAATCTCACCAGAAATAACCCAGTCTCATGATGTGCCTCTGATCCGCCACATCCCCCTCAAATATACTCCACAGATCACAATGTCTCTAACATCTGAGGTCAATTGAGAATAACATACAGGGGAGGGAAGCTTGAGGCAATGAGGGTCTTTGACACTCAGTGCCTAGCTTTGAGCTTTCTCAGCCACCTTGCTTCTCATCCATCCGTACACATACAGAGTCCTTCACAATGAAGAACTTTCCAGCCCAAAAAGTCCTCATTGCTTGTCATGAATCTGAAGTGGCCCCCACAGCTCATGTGTTGAAAGCATGGTGCTCAGTGTAGCCAAGTTCAGAGGTAGGTCCTTACAGAGATCATTGTATTGTCAGGAAGACTTTAAGATCATCAAGGGATTGATCAAGTTATAGATTCATAGCTTAATGCACTATTGGGAAATAGTAAAGTTTAGGAGTATAACAAGTATCTTGTTCCTGGGACAAAACTCCTGGCCAAAAGCAAATGATGGCAGGAAAGAGTCTATTTAAGTGTACAGTTTCTAGGGAAAGTTTCCTCATGGTTGGGAAAGTTGAAACATGCAGAAAGCTGGCTCACATTGTCACAGATCAGCAGCTGGAGTAAGTAGTCTGAATGAAGTAGCTATGCCCATTGGGGCTGGAATAATAAACGTCAAGGATTTCCCATAGTGACACTCCCTCTCCAGCAAGGCTCCTCCACAGGCTCCACTACTTTTCAAAAATGCCACCAACTGTGGACTGAGTATTCAAAACACATGAGCCCATAGGTCATGTTTCATTCAAACTATCATAAGGAGTAGGCACTAGTTGGAGAAACTAGGTCCCTAAGGGTATGCTATTGAAGGAGAGTATTTTAATATTTTCCCCCAGGTGCACTCACTTATTCTCTTTTGTTCTCTCTACCCACCTTTCTCCTCACCTCCCTCCCCTCTCTTCCACCTCTATTCCCCTTTCCCTTCCTCTCTTCTTGTCTGGCTTCCATGGCCTCTCTATCATATACTTCCCACCATAATGTTCTGTCTCATGGAAGACTAGAAAAAAATTGAACCAAGTGACCATGGGCTGAAAATGTGGGCCAAAGCAAACCTTTCTTCCTTCAGCTGTTGTGCTGAGGTATTTTATCACAGCCACAGAGAACTCACACAAAGAAGTACACCAACCTTGATCTAGAACTTTATCTTATTCTAAACAGAGTCTCTGCCCACCACATTGCTGATACAGGAACTACACTGCATAGACAGAGGTGAAGCCCACAGCATATCTACAGCAACCTTCTCCAAATAAAGGGTCTCCATAATTCCAACCTCATTGTCAGCACCATGTGGAAGGAGGATGGGTGGTCTGCTCAGAGTAGCAGCCTCTTGACTGTCTTGTTTCAGCTGTCTAGTGCTATGCTTTGGAATGTGAATGTGTCTGACATTTTTACATTCTGAAGTTTTACCACACTCCAGGTGACCAATAAGTAATGTGTAGCCCTCCCCCTCACCCCCCGAAAGAGATCATGGCAATTTTCTAAGCAGAGAAAATAAGAGAGGTTCTCAGTCAAGTCTATGAAACAGAATAGTGTGTTGGAAAAATAGTAGTCATAGGAATTATATTTCTATGGAGACCAAAGTGGTTCATGAGTCTCACTGGCAATGGAGGCTCTCATAGTCCTGCTGCTACAGCCTAGGACGTCCACCTGGAACAGAAAGACTTCCTGTATCCTGGTCAAGATTTAGCTCTGTGTTCCAAAGAGCACATTCAGAACACAGCAGGTCTTGTGGTTTGAATGTAAAACGCCCCCACAGGCTTCTAGAGTGGAACACTTGGTGGCAGCTCATCATGCTATTTTGGAAGCTTGTGGAACCTTTGCAAAGGAGAGCTTTGCAGGAGGAAGCAGGTCACTGGAGGTTGGATATCCAAGCCCTACTTTGCAGTTCTATCTGTACTTCCTGACCATTGTCCAGTATGACCAGCCACCTCAGAATCCCATTATATCCCCACCATGTTGTTTATGTCCCTTCCTAAAGCACGAGGCAAAATGAACACATCCTCCTTTAATTTGCTTCTTATCAGATACTTGGCCATGGCAGTGAGAGAACTGGAAGAAGGGTCTTTTGTTAAGCTCACCTGCACAGACACAGCCCCAGTGCTCAGTGGGTGTGTGACTCCTGCCAACATATCATATTTAATTATTTATATATACTTAATATATATTTAATTAAAAAAAACTTTGACAAGGCTTTGAAACCAGCCATATGGAAATCTGAAGTAGAATTGTTGTCTTCCTGTTTTCAAGATCCACATGAAGACATGTTATACTGAAGACATCCAATACCTCCAGAGCTGAGGTGATACCATGGGAGCTCTCAGCAAGATCAAAATCAGAGGAGTCTGAGAATGGGAGGTGCCCCTGGATTATGTTGAGCCCCGGGCTTTCCTGTACTTAGATTCTCTGGGAAAATAGTTGATGTGGGGCTATGGTTCAGTATGTGTGGAATTCAACAAAGAAGGAGGAAGGAAAGACCTCTTTAATATGTTTCTTACATGAAGGAATAAATCCTACTTTTTCATGGCATGGACCACTTGTTATCATGCTGCTGGCTGAGTTATTCTTGCCTTAAAACATCTGAAGGCAATAAATTCAAGTCCCATCAGGTGACTCATAGGAAAGGCACGTCCCTTGCTCACCACATCCGCTGGTTCAGGCATGAGCATTGGAGACACCTGGACGTTTACTGAGAACAGGTTTCCATGTTTCTGATTTAGTGTGTTCATGGTCTGCTATATGGCCTGGAAATATGCATTTCAGACAAGTTTCCAGATGTTACTAGTCTGGGTTCACCTTTAGAATCACTACCAGAGACATTAGGACCATTGGGCTTTTAAAATTTTTGTTTATTTTTATTTATTTGTAGACAGTCAGAGAAGGAGGTAGGGGAGAGAGAGAAAGAGAGAGAGAGAGAGAGAGATAATAGGCCTACCTCTAGCAACTGAAAATAAACTCCAGATGCATGTGCTACCTTGTGCATCTGGCTTACATGGGTAATGGGTACTGGGGAATGGAGATTTGAACCTGGATTCTTAGGCTTCACAGGCAAGTGCTTAACCACTAAGCCATCTATCCAGCCCCCATTGGGCTATTTAACCCAAAGAGTATTCATGCAATTCTCTTCTTCATAAAATCCCACAGGTCTCTTTCTCTGGAGGATCTTTCAGAAATAAGTACAGACAAAAAAATAAAATAAAATCTTCAGTCCACAGGCTCTGCTTTCCTATGTTTGTTGCTTACTTCTGTTGCATAAACATTTCCTGGAGAGACCTAAGCAAATGTCTACCTCCTCCCCCAGCAAATAAAAAACAAAAAAGGTACCAGTGGCAGACCAAAGTAATGGGTTACCATTGTACAACTTGGTTAACCAGTGAGTTTGTTGTGCTTACTTGCAGGAGCTGGGGTGAGGCGTTACTGACAAAAGCATGGGTGACCCTAAAGCAGCCATGTCATTACGAAGTCCCACCCTGGTATGGCTCACAATGTCCCTCTAGCTGCATAGATGGAGTCCCTTGGTCAGTTACACTCTATATGTCTCAGCACCTCCAGAACCCACAAGACCTCCATCAACTTGAGCATAACAGAATCAGCTGATTGGAGATGTGGCAGGCTGAAGCTGAGATCACAGATGCTTCAGATGAAGAGGGCAAGACTATTATGCCCTGAGGAGCACATGACTGTTATGCCCTGAGGATCACGTTGTCCAACAACTTCATTCTCTACACTCTGAGCCCAAGCAATAACAGGGATGGCCAGCAGAGGCTGCAGACTGGCCGTGTTACTTACTTTATTTCTCTGACCAAATGCCTGTCAGGAAACAAGTTAAAGAAGAAAAGGTTTACCTTGGTTTACAGTTCAAGATCCCAATCCATCGTGGTGGGGAAGGCATGGCCGAAAGAGCTTGAGGCAGCTGGTCACATTCAGTCCACAGTGAGGATGCAGAGTGATGAATGCTAGTGTTTCATTCTTTTCATTCACCAGGAACCCTCCCCTCCTGACACACACACAGTACAGAATTGTGCTGCCCACTGTTAGTGTGGGTCCACCCATTCCAACTAGCCTCATCTAAAGAATTCCTTCACAAACATGCCCTGAGGCTTGTTTCCATGGTGATTCTCAACCTTATCAAATGAACAACCAAAGATTAACCATCATATTCACCTTCTACCAGATTTGTAAACTAGGAAAAGATACAATTTTTTTCCAAGCAGGATTCTTATGGGTTGATGTGAGTCACATGTCAACCCCTGCCCTAGAGGTTGGCAGGACTGACAAGTCTCCACAGTAATGACTAGACCATGGTATAGAAACCCATCTGGTCCTGCGACAAAAACCAATGGCAATTTCAGGCAAAAATGCTTACAGTAAAACTATTTTGACTTTTGAAAAATGTTACTTGACTTACTAGCATGACCTTCTAGCTAGACCAGCTCCCAATTCCTTTGGCCATCAAACAACTCATTATAACCAAGTTCACACTTCATCTGGACTTTGACAAGAATCTGGAATGTGTTCTCCCTAGCATAAGGGATGGAAATAGGTATGATGAGATAGAGAGGATTTCTTGTGGACTGAGAGATGGCACAGGGTGTAAAGTGCTTGCCCCACAAGCATGAGGATGCGAGGTCATATTGTCATATCCCCAACATCCATGTAAAAGGTCTTGCATGTTTGCTTACTTGTAGTCCCAAGACAAGAGGATTCCTGAGGCTTGCTGGCCAGTTAGATAGCTGTGTTGATGACCTCCATATTCAATGAGAGATCCTGTCTCAAAAATAAAAAAAAAAAAACAAGGTGTACAGTGATTGAGACAAACATTAGACCTCAGCCTCTGGCCTCTACATACATATGCACACACAGGAGTACAAACTACACACACGTGCACCATGTGTACACATATGCATTCATACCACACACATATATACACACAAAAAATCATACTGTGTACTAATAATATTTAAATGTTTATTTCCCATACTCCTATATAGTGCAGGTCACATTGGTGCTATTTTCTTGTATAGGCATACGCCTCCATTTGGCTCATATTCTTTGATGGGAAACAAACCCACTGTAAATCAACAGCTGAATGTGAAGACAAAGATAGGGGCTGGCAAAGGGTCTGATTTGTTTGTTAAAGCTGTGATTGTTTCTGGTTTACAGAATATGTTGCTTCTTCTTCAGAATGTAGGTGCCCTAATCCCAGGGTATTAGTCACTTGCCCATTGCTATGATTAAATACCTGTCTAGAAGCAGCTGGAGAAAGAAAGGGTTTGTGTTGGCTTACAGGTGTGGGGCGATGCTCCATCAAGGTGGGGATGGCATGGCAGCAAAAGCATAAGGCAGATGGTCACTTCGTGTCTGCAACCAAGAAGCACAAAGCAATGGACACTGGTACTCAGTTTACTTTTTCTCTTTTTATAAAATCCAGGATCCCAGCCCATAAAATGTTGCCATCCACATCTAGGGTGGGTCTCTCCACCTTAATTAATCTGATTAAGAAATTCCCTCACAGACATTCCCAGAAGTTTGTTTCTGTGGTGATTTTAAATCCCATCAAGGGGACAAGATGTACCAACACACCTCTCACATGGCAGAAGATCACAGAAGCAAAGTTAGGTGATGACTTTTGTGAAGGTTTTAGAATTTGAGGCCATGCTAACCAGCTTCATTTCATGGTGAAAATATGGGTATTGTGACAAAACATTTAACAGCATGGATATGAAACTCCACCACAGGTAGCTATTGAGTATCAATGCTTACTGAACAAATAGTTCATTACATTTTTAAAAATTAAGTATCTATCATAATGACTAGGTCTTTCATGATGTTTTATTGCATAGTCTACATCAATCAGTCCATTAATTATATTATAAGTCTGTTTGATTTTTGCAAAAGCACATGGATCATATTTAGGTATTAGAAAATTTCTAGACACAGCTGTGATGGTACATTCCTGTAATCCCAGCACTTAGGAGGCTGAGGTAGGAGGATTCCAAGTTTGAGGTAAGCCTGATCAAAATAAGGGCATGGTGACACCCTATCTTAAGAGAGAGGAGGTGGGAGAGAGAGGATTGGGAGGGGAGGAGATAAAAGAAAAGATAGGAAGATGGAGGAAAGGAGAGATGAAAGAAGAAAGGAAGGAAGGGATGGAGGGAGGAAAGGAGGGAGAGATGGAGGAAGGAAGAAAGGGGAGGGAGAGAAATGTCTGACATGGCATGCACTGCATTTTCTCTAATTAGCTCCAAGGTGGTGGAACACTCTGCGGGAAATATTTTTCTTTTTATTTCCCTAATTTGTTCTCATTCACTGTAGAAAAAAATTGTCCATTTGGGTTTTTCTTTGGTTCTGTTTGCTTTGCATTCATGTGTTTTGTGGGAAAATGTTCTAAGTCAGAGTTAAAAGAGCCATGATCTAATCAGTGCTCAGAAACAGCAAGACTTCTTGACTATCTTTTCAGTAGTTTGTTTAATCAGCTTTAAAATGAGGGGATGGCCTTTTAACTTTTTCTTTGTCTCACTCTATGTCTCTCTCTCTCCCTCCCTCCCTTCTCTGTCCTTTCTCTCCCTCTCCCTTGTAAACCTATTGCCTAGCTCAGAACCAGCCTTTGGTGTAATAAATGATTAGTGTTTAACATAAAATCATTATTATATCAATGGTAGATAGTAATTAATTATAATAAAGTGTATAAAGAGAATGCAGGCCTGGTGTTTAATAAATATTCACTGATTGATCCAAGAAAAGAAGGCATTGAACGATCCAGCTAGCTGTCCAGCTAAGCAAGCTAATTCTTCCACAGCCAGAAGGGTGGGATCCAGTAACTACACTGCTGTTGACAAGAAAGTGTTAGCAGCTGATGCCCGTAAGGTGCTTAAGTTTGAAATCTAAAGGACTCTAAGGCTAAGCCATTGACAGATTTTGGCATTTATTTCTTGAATAGTTCAAAATTAATGCTTATTATACAAAAATTAAAAATTCCTATGTACAAAGAATAATTAAAAACACAGAATGACACCATGCAAAGGTCACTTCTGTAAAGATATTAGTGTATCTCTAAATTCGAGAGTTGTGCTATTGCATATATCCATCATCTTTTTTCCTGTGCAAGTAAGATCACACCAGCTATATCCCTGAAACTTTGATTTTTAATTTTTTTCTTTTTTTTCTTTTTATTTATTTATTTGAGAGTGACAGACAGAGAGAGAAAGAGGCAGAGAGAGAGACAGAGAATGGGTGCACCAGGGCCTCCAGCCAATGCAAATGAACTCCAGATGTGTGTGCCCCCTTGTGCATCTGGCTAATGTGGGTCCTGGAGAATTGAGCCTTGAACCGGTGTCCTTAGGCTTCTCAGGCAAGCGTTTAACCGCTAAGCCATCTCTCCAGCCCTTTAATTTTTTTTCTAATGTGTCTTGAGAATATTTCCATGCCAGTCTTTTAATTTACATATCTTTTCTATGAGTAGGTTCCATTCTCACATTTCATCCAACCCATTATTTTTTTAAATATGAATGCCATTTATTTCTTGCTATCAGAAGAAGGCTGAGCTGAAAGCCTCCTTACAGAAGGCTCGGAGATTCCTGCCTTGTTTGTATTTCTGGCCTCAGGCAAACACTCCAGCTCAGCAGAGTCCAACAGATGGTCTTCTATGTTTCTAACATGGGGTCAACTGACATCTGACCAAACTAAAGGGTCAATTAAATCCAGAATTCGATTGCCTTTTTTACCTCTCATCTATTTGTTTTACTATTAGGCCATAGAGATAAAGCAATCAGTTTTTATATTTTAAACAGATCTTGCTATTTTTAAAAATTTTTTTTGTTTATTTTTTATTTATTTGAGAGCAACAGAGAGAGAAAGAGGCAGATAGAGAGAGAGAGAGAATGGGCGTGCCAGGGCCTCCAACCACTGCAAATGAACTCCAGACACATGCGCCCCCTTGTGCATCTGTCTAACATGGGTCCTGGGGAATCGAGTCTTAAACCAGGGTCCTTAGGCTTCACAGGCAAGAGCTTAATTGCTAAACCAGCTCTCCAGCCCAGATCGTGCACCAAGTTTTACCATACTCAGTCTTAGGGACTCAGGATACAGTTGTAGACAGGAGAACCGTGAATTCTTGCTCCTAATTAAGCTTTTGATCTTGTAAAGAAAACAAGGCAATAAATAAAATTAAAATGCATATCATGTGAAGCACTCATAAGAGCATTAAGGAAAAGTAAATCCAGGGAAGGGGGAAGATGTGTGGCAGGGTTAATACCAAACTTTTAACATGGGGTTCCTGGGGAAGGCAAAGCTGCTGATATTTGGAAGAGATAAGAGCAAAAGCACTGATGAAGTCCATATTATATCAGTATTCTAAAATTATAAATCAATTAAACTGTTAATGAAAATATTTTATTACCTTGTACCTTGAAATATATCTTCATAATAGCAAACTTGAAATTGATGTGCAATGTTCTATGACATTACACATTCTCCCAATACATTTCTCTTCCTATATGAAACTTTCAAACATTACTGGATTTAATTGTAAATTAAATTGAGATCTTGTGTTTCTGGGAATCGTGTTCATGGCTCAGCCATGGTTAACCAAATAATCAAATAGAGAACCATGATTTATAACATTTTATATGTTTTATCTTGTTAAATTTTTCCATTTTTTCATATCAGGAAAATACCTTATCCAAATAATAAAGTTTATAAGCATAAATTTGCTTTAATCACCTACAAGATAAAAACTGATAGGGTTATAATAAAAAAATTAATATTTTGTCATCAAAACTAAAAATACATGTAACATTATATTTAAGAAGAAAATATTAGACAAGTTCTTTTATTAAATTTATTAAATATCATACTAATTTAAAATCAATATACAATTATAATATGTGTTGTTATTTTATACTGAAAGTTATTTAAAAACTGAATTTTACAACTTTTATTGAAAATGTAACCAAATTAGTTTATTTTTAACTAAAACCACTCAATATTTTGCTACTGAGATCTGTCTAGTTTTTAAAGAAAAATGTTTATGCATTTCATTTATGGATCATTTAAACTTACAAACAGATTTTAGAAGATAATATAAATTCCTTAGTGGTATACATTGTAAACTAGTAACAACCACTGTCATGAACATTGTGATAATTCATGATAACTTCCAGAACAACATATGGGAACAGATAAAGAAATCAGGAAATGGATTTTCAACATTATTAGGAAATTATATTTCATTAAGTATACTGAGAGGAAGGATTTAGTAATTTAATCAAAGTATGTTTTCTCTTCCTAATGCATTTATTATATACTACTAAGTGGTAATTTACTGGAAAACCAACTAAACCAAGGAACAAGCATTTACCAGCTCAGATCCTGGGAGGGAGGAATCTGGTGTGTGACATAAAGCTGGGGTCTGGGACTCAGGTCATTGCCAATTTCTCATGATGGAGATAGCTGGGCAATAACTCAAGTTCAGCTGGGGCAAGGGAATCCAGAAACCAGTCCTACAATGGGACAATAATCAAGAAATATCCCTGGCAGTATCAGGAACTACACAGATATTTTTTCTGACTTCCATGTTAGTAGAATCTGAAAATGTATCCAACCTACAAACAGTTGTAGGAAGGCAATATGGTGGGAGAGTTATCACAGTAGAAAAGACAATGATGTTAAAATATAGTTAAAAATACAATACACTGGAGCTAAGTGTGGTGGTGCATGCCTGTAATTCAAGGGCTCTGGAGTCAAAGTCAAGAGGATTTCTAAAACTTCAAAGCCAGCCTGGTCTACAAAACAAGCTTCAGATCAGCCAGGACTTAACAGTGACCCTATCTCAAAAACAAAACCAACCTGGGCACGGTGGTACATGCCTTTAATCCCAGCACTTTGGAGGCAGAGCTAGTTGGATTGCTGTGAGTTCAAACCTACGTGAGACTACATAGTGAATTCTAGATCAGCCTTGGCTAGAGTAAGTCCTACCTGAAGAAACAAAAAAAGAAAGAAAGAAAGAAAGAAAAGTCTCTCTCTATCTACCCCCATGTGTGTGTGTGTGTGTGTGTGTGTGTGTGTGTGTGTGTGTGTGTGTGATTTGCAGAAACCTTCTTTCTCTCCAGGTTCATTTGAGACAAGGACTTTCATCACTGCCTCACCTCCTGTTGCCATGGACACATTGGAAATCCAGATTGGTTCATCACTTTGCATCCAGCATTACATGGGCGCCAAGGAGAAGCAATCTTAGATCAGCAGGTTTTGCAAGTGCCTTTAACTGCTAAACCATCTCCACATCCCTGGCTTCTAGCTCCTTTTATGTGGGGCTCAGAGATCAAACTCAGGTTCTCAGTCTTCAGTGGCAAGCACTTTATCTACTAAGCCATGTTTACTTCATAGAAATATTTCCAAAATATTTAACTTTCAATGTTTCTGGTTCTAAAAATAGTAAAAAACATAAATAAATCAAACCTGAAAATTGACATATTTGTATTTTGTTTGTTCTGGTACTTACACCTCACATTTTTTTTAAATAGTTTTTGGTTCATTTTTATTTATTTATTTGAGAGTGACAGAGAGAGAGAAAGAGAGAGAGTGAGGCAAATAGAAAGAGAGAGAATGGGCGCTCCAGGGCTTCCAGCCACTGCAAATGAACTCCAGACGCGTGCGCCCCCTTGTGCATCTGGCTAACATGGGTCCTGGGGAACCGAGCCTCGAACCAGAGTCTTTAAGCTTCACAGGCAAGCACTTAACTGCTAAGCCATCTCTCCAGCCCTCACATTGTTTTTTTTTTTTTTTAATTAATTTGATGAAAGAAAAATGAGGGGAAATGTTAATATATGTAACTAACAAGTTATGAGAGGTATAGGAATATAAAATCACCATACTTTACATATTTTATATGTGGAAGAAATTAGTGGTGGTACTGAGTCTTGTTTGGGAAACATTTTTCCCATCTTAATGTGGAGTTATCCACATTTGATATTTTCTCTTTTTCTTTAAGATTTTATACTGTCGGGCTGGAGAGATGGCTTAGCGGTTAAGCGCTTGCCTGTGAAGCCTAAGGACCCCGGTTCGAGGCTCAGTTCCCCAGGTCCCACATTAGCCAGATGCACAAGGGGGCGCACATGTCTGGAGTTCGTTTTCAGAGGCTTGAAACCCTGGCGCGCCCATTCTCTCTCTCTCCTTCTATCTGTCTTTCTCTCTGTGTCTGTTGCTCTCAAATAAATAAATAAATAATTTTAAAAATTTAAAAAAAAAGATTTTACACTGTCAAGAGCACTCAGTAGAACTGGTCCCATCCTTATTTGGTGGGGTTTAAATCTGACATTAGTATTGCTTTTGGAATAGGATGTAAATATTTTGCTTGTTTCAGTTTTGAATGTGATGTGTTATCCTATGAAAACAACTCTGTAGCTTGTCTTTTATTTTTGCCTTTTTTCTGACTGATGGTATGAACAGTACCCTTTAAAAAAAACATTTTGTTTATTTATTTATCTGTTTATTTGAGACAGAGATAAAGAAAGTTGAGAGAAAGAGAGAGAGAGAATGGGTATGCCGGAGCCTCCAGCCACTGCAAATGAACTCAAGATGCATGCACCACATTGTGCATCTGGTTCATGTGTGTACTGGGAAATCAAACCTGAGTTCTTAGGCTTTTCAGGCAAATGCCTTAACTGCTAACCCATCTCTCCAGCCCAGAACAGGGCCATTTTATGTATTGTACTGGCCTCCTAGTTTCTGGGATGAGCCACGTGACCCAAAGCAGCATCTAGAAGCAAAGGCACATTGCGGCTTAGTCTCACGGAGAACTTCATCGTGGTAGAGAAAGCATGGCCGAGCAGAAGCTGGACGTGGCATCTTGTCCCTGTGGCTGGAAAGCAGCAGCAAAACAGCCTTGGGCCACGGTGCTCCAAGGCCCACCCCCAGTGGCACACCTTCCCCAGAAAGGCTTCACCCCGCAGATTGCCACCAGCTCGGGAGTCTGAGGATGAATCACGTACACATGAAACTATGGGGGATATTTCACATTCAAACCACCACAGTATGTTTCTGGAAGAGTGACAGTTTTTCCCTGTTAACTTCAGTGGATGATAAATCTCTTTTCTACATAGCAAATGCATTGCCAATGCACGCAGACTTTAATGAGTGTATCGATTGCCTACTCTGTATCCAGGATAATGCTCAGAAAGACTACTTAGAAATGTCACTTCTAGGGTGGGAGAGACGGCTTAGCAGTCAGTGAGCTTGCCTGAGAAGCCTAAGGACACATTTTCCATCTCTCTCCAGTTCTCACTTATGCCAGATGCACAAAGGTGAGGCAAGTGCAAGGTTGCAAATGATCACTGGGTGGCGCAAGCGTCTGGAGTTCAATTACAGTAGCTGAGGCCCTGGCGTGCCAATTTCCACTCTCGCTCCTGCACTCGCTCTCATAAAAACACAAAACATTACTTCTAAGAAAGCAAACTGAGTGTTGAGAACCTTTAGAAATTATAAAGATATCCTTAGAGATAACTTACCTCTTGTACTTCTTAAGTCTTCAGAGAAACTTATGTGGACAGAGAGATACAAGACACTGAGAGAATAATATTGTACCTTTCAGCTACAGGAAGAAGTCATGATTGATAAATCTGCATGTTGGAAAGACAGGGAAAAAATATCACCAGAATATAGTTTAGTAACAAGGCACTTGCCTAGCATGCACACAAGGCCTTGGGTTCAATCCTCAACAAACCCCACCCACATACACACATAAAATTAGAAAGGGAAAAAGAATATATATCTATTATAACATTATGTCAAAATCACAGTGAAGATGTCACCTAATTCTTTTCCAAAACTAGGGTTAAATGAAAAATATATATATATATATATATTAATAATTTTGCATATATATATATATACATATATACATATATATATATATATATATATATATATATATATATATATATATATGTAATCCAGGGACTGGGAAGATGGCTCAGTGGGTCAGAGCACTCACCGTGTAACCATGAGAGGCTCTGACTCATACGGAGTTCATTCTCCAGTGCCAATTTAGACAGCTGGACATAGACACACGTGCCTCCGTTCTGTGGTCAGAGACTGAAGAATCACAGAGGCTTGCTAATCATCCAGTCTGACTGAGAACTGCATCACTGGATTCGGTGAGAAACTCAAGGAACCATGTGAAAAGGGACAGAGGTCACCCACTGTTCTCCTCTGGCCTCTGCACACACGTCCATGGGTTGTGAGCACCTGCACACACATCAGAAACACACACTATATCACACTCCGTAGACCACACACACCACATCACACATAACCACTACACACCCACACATACGCACTGCAAAACTATGTGTTCATAACTTTAAATTTTTGTTTGTATTTTATGAAAAAGCATTCAACAAGTATATTCTACTTATAATATTATATAAATATAAATTATGTATTAGGAAGTTATGTTCCTATAAGAGCCAAGACATGACATCCATGTTAAAACAAAATGAAAGAGATATCTAAAAACATATTTTCTTTTCGGAGGCTCTTTGCAAGTAAAAAATGATTTTTTTAAAAAAACTTTTATTGAGAGAGAGAGAGAGGGAAGATGGACATGTCATGGACTCTTGCAGTTGCAAAGACTCCAGATGAATTCACCAACCACTTTGTACATCTGGCTTTATGTAGGTTCTGGGGAATCAAACCCAGACTGTGAGGCTTTGCAAGCAAGTGCCTTTAGCTGCTGAGCCATCTCATCGTCCCAAGGGTTTCTGCTCTTTTGAGTAGCCCACTGGGGGGATTTGTGCTATTTGCTGATATTAAAATGTCTCAGTGGTATTTGAAGTCATTAAGGGAAAGACGGGAAATTATTTCAATGTTTTGTAATATAATTGTTTTTAATAAGTCCCAGATTAACCTAAAATCTGGTGACTTTATGCACAAATTATTTTATCCCAGCCTGCCTTTCAAATTTACTGTCTTATTTTCTTCCCTGGAGAGTTTTATGTTCCTCATATCATGGTAACCCAATATTGGATTTAGAAAACTAAGAGCTTTCTGAAACATGACAGTGTACATTTGGCTTCATAGTACCATTGTCTTTTTTACTAAGGCGGCAAGGGTGGAATGTAGGAGATCTGACCCAATCACGTAGAATGTTAGCCCACCCGGACACCGTAAGTGTGGTTTTCTTGCTCATGGTGAAGTCTGGAGTGAATCCCTGCCGTGTGTTTGAGTAACATTCAAGCAGGTTCATGGCTTGTTGCTGCCTTTACTGGCAAAGAGTGGACCAGTGCCAAAGCCGGCTGAACCCACACAGCTGTTTGCAATGACTCATTTCCCTTGATTTCCCAGTTGACCCATTCAAAAAGGCCAATCACAGTGTTTTGAAACCCACTTGCTAGCCTTGTACTGCAGAGAGCCTTGTTTTCAATGGTGGGAGCATTGCAAAGTCTGTTATCCGCTGAACAAAGTTTGCTTTGGTGGCTAGTGAGCTGACAAAAAAGAGTTGCAGCAGGGAGAGATTTGGATGGTAAGGTGTGGATTCACGCCTGTCCACCTCTCCTGCTTTCTCCCCAACCACTCCTGACATGAGCCTCGCGTCCCTGCCGCTGTGGTACTTCCCCAGGTGCAGAAGTTTCCTCGCCTTCACTACCACTGCTTTCCCCGCTGGTTTAAACACACTTCCTACTTCTCTGTTTGAGAAATCCCTACCACCTCCCAGACACAGCCCAGGCATTGCAATTTCCAGAATAGTCTCTTAAACCCTCCACGATAGGTTGGATTATGCATTACAAAACAGGGTGACATTGCCTCCTGTGGGGTGGAAGCAGACTTTTGAGAGGAAAAAAAAATCTTACTTAAAAAAAAAAAAAAAAGACATAAATAGGGCTGGAGAGGTGCCTGAGTGGTTAAGCGCTTGCCTGTGAAGTCTAAGGATCCCGGTTAGAGGCTCAATTCCCCAGGACCCACGTCAGCCAGATGCACAAGAGGGCACACAAGTCTGGAGTTCATTTGCAGTGGCTGGAGGCCCTGGCGTACCCATTCTCTCTCTCTCTGTATCTATCTGCCTCTTTCTCTCTCTGTCTGTCACTCAAATAAATAAATAAAAATGAACAAAAATATTTTAAAAACATAAATAGATACTTGCACACAATAAACAAACACATAATTTATCTGCCCACATTAAGATGTCATTGAGGGTAGGCTGGGGAGATAGCTCAGACAGTAAAGTGACTTGCAAGCATGAAGATTTGACCTCGGGGGCTGGAGAGATGGTTTAATGCTTAAAAGCATTTGCATGCGAAGCTGGAAGGCTTCTGTTTCATTCCCTGGCACTCACATAAAGCCAGATGCACAAAGTCATGCATGCATCTGGAGCTCGTTTGCAGTGGCAAGAGGCTCTGTCATGTTAATTCCCTCCCACTCTTTCCACCCTCTCTGAAAATGAATAAAAATATCTAAATATGTAAGTTCAGTCCCAAGAACCCTGTGTAAAATTTCCAGGCATGTAAATACCAGGGCTGGCCAGGCAGACACAAGGGGGTCCTCGGGCCTCACTGGCCAAGCAAGCTAGCACAACCGGTGAGTTGCAGGCCAATGAGAGGCTCTGCTGCAGAGGAAGTGGGTGATGTTCCTCAGGCCCGCAGCTGCCACACGTACAGGCACTCACACACACACAGAAAGATCATGAGGGGGGACCATTAGAAGAAAATGTCTAAAAATGTGCCTTGTGGGGCATTGGTGAAGGCGGAGAGAACCGAGTGACAAGTGGTTTTTGTCACCGCTGTACCTCTGGTGTGGATCTGAATCTGAGTGCAGACGGTGTTGCAGTCCGTTCCGCATTGCTGGAAAGAACATCCAACCAGACACAGTTCACAGGAGGAGCATGTTTGTTTCGAGCTCACAGATCCAGGAGAAGTGCCATCAATGGCGGAAGAAGCTGGCTCTCTTTCACAGACCCAAGCAGAGAGAAAAACGACCACCAGCCAGCAATCACCAGCAAGCAAGCACCTTCCAGAGCTCAGCCTGCTCTCCATACGCCTTTGGCTTGAACTTGGAATTTGCATCCACCCCAGTGACAGACCCTACCCCCCCAACCATAGCAGGAGTCTGCCTCCTGAAGGCTGAGGCTGTAAATTCAATTTTAATAAAACACCTGAGTCTATGGGGGCCATACATTCAAACAATCACAGATGATTTGCTACTTAGGATTATTGCAACCAAGTCTGTCTTGACAGCCCTTTATTAAAGCCTCCTACCTCAACCACATCATGACCATAAGCTTTTTGGAGGCTAGGACACTGTCTTACATCTCACTGCCTTTGCAGGACCAGGCACAGGGGCTTCTGATGTCCTCTATATGCTTCAGACACCTGTGTCTCCTTCTGCAACCTATGAGCTAATTGACGCTGCTTTCTAAAATTTTACTCCATCAGTGACAGCTATGGAGATAGTAACTCAAAGGTAAATTTACAGGATGGAGGCATCCTGTTAAAATACCTAGTGGGAGCTATGGCTCAGCCATCATGTGGGTGTGTGCAATGCTCTGCTTCCAAAAGGTTCAGTGTGCCCACATGGTAGCCAGGTCTCTTCAAAATGCAGTTTTCTTACTGTCATATCCATTGAATCAGAAGTTCAAGGTGCTTTTGTGTCACCTGTTGTAACAGTAATAGCTGACTCTGATTGTGAGGAAATTAGCAATTGGAAGATGCTTGGAACTGTGTGGGCTCCGATTTGGCAAGTCAATACCGGAAATTGCTTGGGAGGCAATATTTGAAAGCTGTTCTTGAAATCGTTTGTATGGGTCTGGGGAGGTGACTCAGTGGTTAAAGACACTTGTTTGCAAAGCCCGCTGGCCCAGGCTTGATTCCCCAGCACCTGTGTGAAGCAGCAAGTAACCCTGGTGCAGCATTCTCATTCTCTCTCTTACACAAACAAGTGAATACATAAAAATATTACAAGGGTTTGTACTACTGTGATTAAAGTGATTATGTCCCTTGTAAAATTCACATTGAAGCTTAATAAGCAATGGAGTTACATACAGAGTAGCTTTTGGGAGCCATTTCAGTTACATTCATGTTTCTTGGGGGAAAAAAACACCCAACCATAAGCAGCTTATGGGAGGAAAGGGTTTATTTCAGGCTTACATCAAGCTTCATCGTGGCAGAACAAGCTACCTCACATAAGCATACCTTCAAAAAGAAAGGGCAGAACTAACAGCCAGAGCTCAAGCTGGCTCTCTACACACTTATTAGGAGCTGAACTCAGGATCCATCCTTAATGACACACATCTTCCAGCAGGGCTCAGCCTGCTGGAGACTAAGCAGGAAGCTTAATCTTAATCTAAATACCTCCGGCTATGGAGAACACACAATTCCATTAAAACCACCAAAGAAGGTTGCAGGGGATCACCCTTTGGAGTGGTGTGACCTCTCATAGAAGAAAGTCAACTTCACACAAAACACACCCCATCTTTTACCTTCCTGATTTTGGTTGTGTGAGAACTTAGTGTAGTTCCCCTTCACACACAAAAAAAGGATCTTAAAGCGAGGGAAGTACTCACCAGGCCTCTCCCTGCTGAAACCCTGATCTTGGTTTCTTAACCTTCAGAAGCCAGAGAAATCCATTTCAGTTGTCTACACATGACCCGGTCTCGGGTGTCTTGTTATGATATCACAGAGATGGTATATATCACCCTCTTCTTTTATATACTGGTTTTGTTAATAGCTCATATGATGATGAAATTAACAGGAAGGTCATGCTGGAATAGGCATACTCGTAACGATATTTCAGCCACTTTTAAGTTTCTTCCACATTTGGTCTCACTAAGTCTTCTAATAGCCTTACTCATGCATGAGGAAACTAAAGATCAAGGCAATTAAACATTTAAAATAGTCCAGAGACCATGGCCAGAAGTGGAAAAAGTCATGTTCAAGTCCAGGAAAACTTGACTCCAAAACTCAAGCTTCTAAATTACTATGCCATTTTTCACAGGTCTATTCTAGTACTACGTGTGATGACTATATCATATATCATAGACACACACACACACATACACATGAGAGCTTTCCTTTTTAAAGTCAAAGCACATAAAACACTGCCTTCAAACAACATCTACGTGGCGATGGTGAGGTCACTGCTAACAGGAGGAGTGAGTGAACAAACATGGAGCATCGTCTTGTGAGGAAAGGAACGAGTCTGTGTCTTCTGAGCTATTGGCTTCTACAAGGAAAATTGAACTCTCCCTAAACAGTAAGATGTTGAAATATGAATTCTAAGGAAAATAGTGAGATGTAGAGGAATTTGCAGGGCTGAATATACCATTAGGATTTGCTGAGAGAAGAGTGTGAAAGTGTGTAAGGGTAGAATCTGTCAGGGGAAGGGGAATTCAAAGAACCCCGGGTCCCCCTTCCTCTCTAAGCGCTAGCTCCTATGAATTATTCTTACAGGCGTCGGTGTGCTGTTGGACTGCAGTGAGCTGAAAAGACAAAAAAAAAAAAAAAAAACTCTAACCATGGGATGTGACAAGAAGCCTTAGAAATAGTGAAATCAGAAAAGATAGTTCCTACTTCTAGGGCGCCTTGTGCATTTTTACCCTGTGGCAACATCTCACTTGGCCCATCACAAAATTTGGCCCCAATTCCATAGTTTTTAATAGAAAAGTGAGAGCACTGGGGAGATAACTTAGTCACAAGCTTGGCAACCTGAGTTTGATCCCCAGAACCTGAAAAGCTGTGTGTGGCCACACATACCTATCCCCCTAGTCCTGTGGCAGGGCCTGGGGCAGGAGACTGGTGAAGGCTGCCCGGGCAGCCATTCTGGATGAAAACAGCAGCTCTCGGCCCCGTGAGCAGCTCCACCTCAAGGAGACGCTCAGGAGAGTGATGGGAGAGGACACACAATGTTCTTCTCTGGCCTCTGCATGTGTACACATGGGGCACACCCATCTGCACACACATGTGCATACAGCACATGTACCACACTCATATATACACACCACAAATGTTATATAAATTTTGATTTCAGTATTTTCCCTTCCTGTCTTCTTCAATGTTTTAAAATAACAGGGATTACTAATACCTTAAGGCCTCCTCAAACGTTCTGTTCTAGCGAATTCCTTTTGTTGGAAATGGTACTTATTCTCAGTTTGCTATCCTGGTTGAATTCCCTGTACAACTTTTGGGACTCATCAGAGAGCAGACACAAACAGGACAGAGCGAGTGGAGAAAGTATCACGGTGTAGTTTCATGTGTGTAGCTGACCACAGCTGCTTGTGGTTTGAATTAAGCAAAACTGCAGTCATCCATGAGAACAGAAATGTCTCAAGTCAGGTCCCGAGCTCCAAGTGAACAGATGTGGCACAAGAATGCCAGCTGGAAAGGATTGGGAAAGGTGAGGGACACAGAGAAGACAAAGAAAAGAGAAGGGAAGGAGAAGAGAGGAGGGAAGGAAGGGAAGGGAATGGGAAGAGAGGGGAGGAAGGGAAGGTGAGAGAAGGGAAGGGAAGGAGAAGAGAGGAGTGGGGGTTGGGAAGGAAGGGAAGGGAATGGGAAGAGAGGGGATGGGAGGAAAGGGGAGAGAAGGGATGGCATGGGAAGGGAAGGGAAGGGAAGGGGAAGAGAGGGGAGGGAAGGGGAGGGAAGTGAAGGGGAGAAAATAGAAGGGAAGGGAAGGGAGATCATGTCTTCAACTGTCTCTTTTTGCTAGATACTTCATCAAGTATGTAATGTCCATGATTCTACCAATAACACAGGGCACAGACTCTTTAACTCCATCTTGCAAGTGATCACCTAGTTAACACCAGGATCAGTTCAACCCAGACTAGGGGCTGCATGGCCATCCTTCACGCGCTCTCGGTGGCATAGGAGCCAGGATGTGCAGCTCACATTGGCATAACCAAAAGAAGAGGCAGTGTGTTAATTTTCTATAGACAAAATACAGGAAGAAGTAGGAAGAACCAGTCCGGGAAATCGTAGTGAAGGTACGCACCGTTGGCTTGCTAATGCCCTCTCCTCCACCCTTCGCCCTCCCTCGTACATTGCTTCTCAGCCCCATCTATTTCTCACTGTGGGATGGCTTCCTGTGCTTGCTTTCCCTCCACCGGAACCCACTGTCGTAGCAGACTTCACCGTGTCTTACAGCTGCACGACCAGGAAGGAAAAGGTTCCCCGTCTTCTCCTGGGACGAACAACTTTGATCCAGTTGGCTGCTGCCCTGGCTTGACGGTGCATGCTTTTCTGATGCAATATGAGTGCACTGACGGACACTGGAAGCGACTGTATGACGCTCGTACACTCATGGGCAAGGGTCTGCGGCACTGGAGTAAAACCCTCTCCTGGAGCAAAATGTTGGGGAAAGAAGCAGTGATTCCAAAAGAAGGAGAGAGCTGGTGGGATCCAGGTGGCACAATAAATGACCACTCTGCAAGCAGAGACCTAACCTGGGCTTGGGAGATGGGTAGAAAGAAACTTTAATCCCCTGCTGATGTTTCCTGGGTATATGGCACTGAACTTTAGTCCCTGTAACAAGTGAGTTACACAGTTAGTTAGTTGTCAGCTAATATCCAACAAAAAAAGTGGTAACTAACTAATTACAACTAAAAGCAACATGACTTTAGTCAATAACAAAATTTTCCTTACCAGGGCTTGGATGGGATGTGATTTTTGGAACTTGCCTTCTTTGTCTCTTCTGCCGAGGCTGCTTTTCTCAAGCACTGTGTTTGTGATGGTGAATCTCTGGCCGTACATTTGTCAGGACTTAGAATAACCGTGGAACTAAAGCTCTGAGAATGCCTGTGAAGCACATTAACTTCTAGGCGAAGTTAATTGAAGTGAGAGAACCGGCCTAGCTTCGGGTAGCAGCACTCCATGCTCTGGCATCAGGGACTTAGCAAGAAGGTTAAAGTGCTCTCTGCTTCCCTGCTGCGGGCTGGATGTGACCAGCTGTCACCATGCCTTCCTTACTATGATGCTCTATAACCTCAGACTATAAGCAATTTTTCCTTAAGTTGCTTCTTGTCAGGAACTTGGTGAAAACAATGAGAAAGTAACCAATTAGCAAGTAATGAAGCAAGTCAATAGTAAGCTCTTGAAAACCAGGAGCAAAACTTTCTGTATCTCTGGTGCTTCTAAAGTAGCAAACAAAAGGGTTGGACGTAGGACATAGCCCTGTGTTAAAAAAACTGCCTAAGAAGCACCTGGAGAGGGACTAGGAAAGCAGTTCAATGGGTAAAGGGTTTACCTTGTAAGAGTGAAGACCTGAGTCTGATATCCACAACCCAAAAGAAAATGCTGGGTAGGGTGTTGAACACCTTTAATCCCAGTACTGGAGAGGAAGCCAATCTAGCCTAATTGGTGTGCTCCAAGTCAATGCAAGACCTTGTCTCAGAAAAAGGTGGATTACATTCCTGAAGGTCACACCTGAGATTGTCCTCTGGCCTCCACATACACAGACCCACACACACACTCACACTCCTACATGCGTGTGTGCCGCCCACCCCCGACACACGCATCGACACAGAAGCAACTGCCAAGTTGAACCATTGAAAAGCTTCACAGAGCAGCCACACCGGAGCCTTCATCTAGACATGGTAGCATCTAGCTAGGTCCTGGATGGATCAGCATGTCGAGGAACAGGGCAGGCACAGGGTTAACAATGGCCTTTACTGAAAATGCAAAAGTGAATGACATGCATTTTTTAACCTAAAGTTTCAGGGTTATGTTAAATCATTTTCATGCTCAATAATAGTGCTTCCTTGAAAATGCAGGATATTATGAGTGCTAAATCCTTGTAATCCACCTTGCATTATGAGCCCCCATTATTTAATTCCCTTTCTCCCAGGATCCCTTTTGATACATTTCCATGCATTAATTACATTCACATTCGTAGTGTTGGTGTGAAACCACAATAGCCAAGATCAGTCTATATGTTGATGGAAAAGCCATGAAATGAGATGAAATCTAAATGACAGCTTTACGTGTCCCTTTGTGAAGCAGATTTGGAAAGAACATTAAACAGCCTTGCCTAAATAAACCCCTGTTTGAGAATTCTATTTGAATATTATATTTTTCACCATAAAACTAAGCACATCATTATTTTGGCTGAGTCACTGGGAGTGATTTGTTGTTCTTGTTGGTTACTGGAACATGAATTACCATTTATTTCTGTCAATGGATGGGAACCTGACTTCAACAAATGCCATGATTGTGAATGACTGTCACAGTGGCATAGAATCATTTGAGGACACCTGTGTATGTATAAGAATGTTTAATGCTAAGGGGATAAAACATTAATTTAATGCCAACATTTCTTTTGTATGAAGATAGGAGATGGAAATGCCCTAAACTGAATAGCTAATAGTTCTAAAAGTAGCCATCCTTTTTCTTCCCCGTCCCCTTTTTGCATCTGTGCGTGCACGGGATGAATGTGCATGTTTGTGTGTATATTCACATAGGTGTCAGTACCAGTGGAGGAAGTGTGTATGTGTGCGTGTATGTGTGTAGGCCACAGGTCACCATCAGATGCCGTATTTGGTCACTCTCCACTTTAGTCTTTGAGGCAAGAGTTCTCATTCAACCTAGAGCTCACTGACTTAGCAAGACCAGCGAGCCAGCGAGCCTCTCTAGTGCTGGGATTACAGGCACGCAGCACCACGCATGCACCACGAAGCCGGCATTTATGTGCGTTCTGAGGGCCAGAGCTCAGGTCCTCATGCCTACAGAGCAAGTGTTTTATCACGGAGCCATCTGCCCAGCACCCCTGGTCCCTTTTCTTCTACTGATTTTTTTTTGAGGTACAGTCTCACTGTACCCCAAGCTGACCTGGATTTCACTATGTATTCTCAGGATGGCCTCAAATTCATGGTGATCCTACCTCTGCCTCCCAAGCTCTGGGATTAAAGGCGTGCGCCACCATGCCTAGCAGCTTTTTAATGAAAACTTGAAAGAACTTTCTATTTTTCTAGAATGTAGCCTACACTACTTAAGGTTGCCTCAAAGGCCCTGTGGACCCTCCTCTGCTAATCTCCGGGGTTGCATTTTGTGTCCCACATCCACCACGGTCCAGCCACACGCCCCTCCTTCCTGTGGTGAGTGCTCCACTCCGTGCCCGTTTCCACCACACTGTGCTCCTTGTGCACATCTCTGCCAGGAAGACTGTCCCTTCAACCTCACCTGAGTCGCTTTCAGCCTCTCTAGTTTCTGCTCAATTAGCATTCCATTCTGGCTTCCCAGGTTTGAAGGGCTATGTGTGTCAGCTTTCAATTTCAAGAAGTAGCGTTACAATCTGTAACTCTTCCCATAGTAACGAATGGTTCCATTTGGATTCCTGGGTTTTCACTTCCCAACTCTAATTTTCTTAGAGAACAAAGTTAAGAAAACAGGAACTGAATCTATCTATCTATATCTATATCTATATCTATATCTATATCTATATCTATATCTATATCTATATCTATATCTATATCTATATCTATATCTATATGTGTGTGTGTGTGTATGTGTATGTATACAAGCAAACACCGCTGCCACAGACTTCAGTGATAAGAGTCTGCCACGCATGAGCCAGTGTACCCAGTAGCGTCAGTTGGTGGCTCTGAGCGAGATGATCAAGACAGTCTTCATGAATCCAGGGAGAAAAACTGTCTAGGCAGACATCTGACCCTGCTGCCCAAATATCTCCCCTGACAGTGCCAGGTGCCAGGCTTCCTGCTCTAAGTCATGGTGCCTCTGAGACATATCTTTTGGTCCCAACTTGTGCTTAGCATTTTAGCTGATGTCCTTTTTTTTGTAAAAAGAGAAACTTAAATTATCTTATTTTATTTATTTGAGAGAGAGGCAGCTAAAGACAGAGAGAGAGAGAGAGAGAGAGAGAATGGGCACACCAGGGCCTCTAAGCCACTGCAAATTAACTCCAGATGCATGAGCTACTTAGGGCATCTAGCTTTATATGGGTACTGGGGAATCAAACCTGGATCCTTAGGCTTTGTAAGCAAGTACCTTAACCACCGACCCATCTCTCCAGCCCCAGCTGATATTTTTTCTATCTTTATTTTAACTAGTTTCCATAGGTGATGGGCGTCTCTGTGTGTTTCTCCTGTTGATTCTAAATGGATTTCAGCTTCATCATGTCCATGAATAATGTTCTCCACCGGCAAGTGACATTTTTACACTGTATCTGAAATACTGCTGCAGGTATTCGTTCTGTGGAGCTCTTGGTCTCACAACCATGAAAAAGTAAGCACAAGGATGACAAGGAATGGGTAAAGCCAAGGCGATTTATTGAGGAAAAAGTGGAAAGTATCAGAGCAAGCCTGCTTAGGATTTCAGCGAGCATCCAAAGGAGAGAGAGAAAGGAGGAAAAGAAAGAAAGAAAGAAAGAAAGAAAGAAAGAAAGAAAGAAAGAAAGAAAGAAAGAAAGAAAGAAAGAGAGAGAGAGAGAAAGAAAGAAAGAAAGACCCCATGCATTCTGTGTTAACATCCACAGAAGTGGGCAGGCTCAGCAGCAAAGACCTGAGAGAAATTGCTTCTAGTGATCTAGTTCATTATTTCGTTGACGCCATAACTATTTCTCACACCTCCTTAGCATGTGCTTGGGGAGGGGTGAACTCACGACCTCACGAACTCATGAACTCATGATGGATTCTTAATGGAGGTAACTTAGTCTGCACAGAGACATTGTTCCTCTGGTCAGAAGGAAGTGTCCCTTTTTCTTTCACATGATGTGTTAAGCCCTATGAAAGAACAATTGTGTACTCCTTTCTAATGTTATCAGGGAAGCAAGAGGTAGGGTCTGTCCTTCAATGGCCTTCAAGTCTAAAGTACGCCTACGTACAACAAGCCAACTTATCTTAGGAAGAGGGAAGAGGAGAGGACTGTGCTCAGTCAGTCCAACTACCATTCATCCCATACTGACAGAGCTTAGGAGCAAGGCAGCCTTCTTTTGCAGGTAATTACTTCAGAACTCAGGCCCCAAAGGACAGGGATGTCAGCGTGCTCCAGTGCGATCAGGACAGAGCTCCAGCCCTGGATCGAAGCCGACTCATCCAGCTGGTGATGCATGCAGCACCCTCCCTCCCTCTTCTCTTGACTTTCCTGATTCTTGATCCTTCTGGGACTCTTTTAAAATTTGATTTTTATTTATGGATTTGGGGTTTTTAAATCCATGCTCAAGGATGTGGTTTGATTATTATGTAGAGATGACAGGGGCGGTCATTTCATCATGCACTTCAGTAGCAGGAGGTCTCCGCAGATCAACTTCCGGTGCGACTTTTCTTACAGTGCAGAAGAAGGCCCAGGACAAGCGAGGGGTGGCGCAGAAAGCCCTGGTGGTCCACACTGGGGTCAGGCACTGCCTGCTGGAGCTTCCCACTGCCATGAGAAGGGAATAGAGGAGGACGAGCTGAGCAGCTGTAAATCGAAGCAGTCCTTCTGACAGCTGGAGACAGAATAATGCTACTGCTGGGCTCATTTTTTTTTTTAAGTTTTGGACAATAAGCTCGTCTGAAAAAGTGTCGGTTTAAAACATCAAATTGAGTTGCAAGGGGTATTCTAACAAAGATCTAAAAATAAAAGCAATGCCTGGGTGCCCCGTGGGTGTACAGCTGTTCAGAACAATCTGCCACTTGATGTTGGGAAAGGCACACCCTGTGGTGTGTGCCAGGTTTGGGTTTCAAGATGGAGACACTGAGACAAATGGGCTAAGCATTTTCTTTAGTCCATAATTCTCTCAAAAGAATAATGATGATGATGATGATGATTCAAGGAACAGGAACACTGCTGGTTTTGAACAATGTCAAAAGATGTCACAAATTCTCCATATTCAAAACATTATCTTTGTGATGACCGGTCATAAAAATGCAAAATGTATGCTACATAAGAAAGGGTATGGGTTGCATGCAGAGATATGCTCATCTCACTTTTCAGTCATCAGTATACAGTATAGTAGTTCTTGTTTTAAAAATATGTTTGAGGGATGCAACAGTTAAGGAGCTAGCTGGTAAAGCCTGATGACCTGAGTTCAGTTCCCCCGTACCCACATAAAGCCAGATGCACAAAGTGGCGCATGCATCTAGAGCCTGTTTGCAGCGGCTGGTGGCCCTGACATGCCCATTCTCCCTGTCTTTCTTCTTATGTTTCTCTCTACTTGCAAATAAATAAATAAATGTTGGTTGTTTTTTTTGGGGGGGGGGGTTTCGAGGTATGGTCTCACTCTAGCCCAGGCTGACCTGGAATTCACTATAGAGTCTCAGGGTGGCCTCGAACTTATGGCAATCCTCCTACCTCTGCCTCCCGAGTGCTGGGATTAAAGGCGTGAGCCACCACGGCCGGCAATAAATAAATGTTTTTAAAAATATGACTCAACATGTCCTAACTTTTCCATAAAATGTACAAGTTTGTTTAATGGACACGCGCGCGCACACACACACACACACACACACAGTTTTTGTGAAGACAAAGTTTGAGAAAGTGAAAGGGTGTGAGACTGGAAGTTTGCATTTGAGTCTTAGCTTCATGGGCTGCTATTTTGCAAATTGATTCTGAAAAATAATTGCCTGAATCAAAACTCTATTTAGTCTCTTATATTGGTATTGATTTCACCTATCCTTATCAAATTTATCTTCTGCCTCTTTAATTGTTCCCCCTACTGCCTTTCACTCCCTGACCCAAGGGTGTGTGTGTGTGTGTGTGTGTGTATATATATATGTATATATGCATATCTTAAGTCCTCCCTGGGCTGTCACTGAAACAACATGTCTTCCAAATGAAGTCTGCAGAAGCAGAAACAAACCCCATTTCCCCACCTCGGTTCTCATTAGACCTGCTTTGGAAACAGTTTTGTTTACCCTAGATTTTTTTTTTTTTAATATCTATATTTGTGCCTAAGCAAATGAGGAGTGCCTTGTACTATTTAGTGTTATGAAGGCTGATAAATTGCCTTCAGCTTGGCAGCATTGTGAATCATGAAAATTGAATGGCAATCAAGACTTGCGGAAGACCTTGGAGAAGCTGACCTGAAGCTGGAATGACTCACAGCGGAGCCCTGCCTGTGATAGAATGAGCGAGAGGGGAAAACTTAACATCCGGGAGGACCCAAGCATAGGTCATCCATAATTCTTTGTACTCTAGTAGTTAATTACAATTTTGTTTAAATCTGTAATTATTTCCAAATAAAAACGTTTGCAAAAAAAGTAGTGCATATATATTTGAAGGATGAGGATTTGTACCCACTTAAGATGATGGCTACGTGGTCTGATGTTAAAATAAGCCAGTTGATTAGCAAGACTGACACAAGGTATTCAGCAAGTACCAATTTCACTGCACCCCACACTGAAGCCCAGGCATGTTGAAAACACATCCATCTCTGCTTAGGAAGTCCTAGCTAAGGTCTTGATAATTTCATAGCCAAACATAGGTCTTCCAAGCCACCAGAACAAAATAAAATACAATAAACTAGAACACAAGATGGATGCCAAGGATTTCAAACCAATTTTCTTTCAGCACAGTTCTTGCCACTCCTAATGAGTCTGGCTTGCCATTACCAGGAACATATTCCATGGAAGGCTGACCAAGGCTCCCTGGGTAACAACAATCCCAATCGTGTGTGTGTGTGCGTGTGTGTGTGTGTGTGTGTGTTGTTACACAAGCTTATGTGGGACACATGCCTGTGGAGGCCAGAAGTCAGTATCAGGTGTCTTCCTCTGTCACTTTCCACCTTATTAGTTTTTCAGTTTCTTTTTACATTTATTTATTTATGACAGAGAGAGAGAATGGGCACACCAAGGCCTCTAGCCACCACAAATCAACTCCAGATGCATGCGCCACCTTGTGCATCTGGCTTACGCCAGTTCTGAGGAGTTGAACCTGGGTTTTTAGGCTTTCCAGGCAAGTGAATTAAGCACTAAGACATCACTCCAGGTCTTTTTAATTATATATATATATATATATATATATATATATATATATAATTATATATAATATCATATATATATAAAATTATATTTGAAGTAGGATCTCACTCTAGTGCAGACTGTCCTGGAATCCACTATATAGTCTCAGGGTGGCCTCAGACTCATGGCGATCCTCCTACCTGTGCCTCCTGAGTGCTGGGATTAAAGGCCTGCTGGCATTAAAAATATTTTTAATTCATATTTAGTTATTAGAGACAGAGAGTGTGCCACCTTTATTTTCTGAGGCAGGATCTTTCACTGAACTTAGAGCTCACTGATTCAGCTGGACAAGATGACCATCGAGCCCTGGGAATCTGTCTGTCTCCACCTCCCCAGTGCTGTGACTACAAGCATAAACGAGCATGCTCAGCTTTTATTTGGGTCTTAGGGACCTGAACTAGTATTTTCATGCTTGCATAGCAAGCATTTTTCTTACTGAGACATCTCCCTATTCCCTCCAGCCTTCTTCACACACCTATATCTCACAGCCTTACCTCAGAGCCTGTGACCCTACCAAGGGATCAACACAGCCAGTGGTGTGCAGCAAATGTGCAAAGGTGAGAGGCAGGGGTGGGTCCTGTGCAATACTCCTTGATCCTTCATTCACCCCCTATTGTAGCCTGCTATGGCTTCTCTCTTGAGATGTCTCCTATAATTCTCACAGTATATCAGAGTTTCTGGAAATATCTGTTGGCGTGTTGCCTTCTTAGCCCATCTCCCAAAGCAGAGTTGATGGAGGGATTCAGTTTTACATGTGCATTGTTATTTCTGAAGAAAAAAAAAATGATCTGCTCACTAGACATTTGTTTTCCTCATGGTTCCCCAAGAGAGACACAAAACTGGGAAACTGTAAAACAGAATAAGAGAAGCCGGAATGCTGAAATAATCATGCACTTTGTTTCCAATGTCCTGACCTATTTTTAAAAGCTCAAGAAAGAAGTTCTGCTTCCCCCAGCAAGTAATTTCAGGGGAATTTTCTCCGTGTGGAAATTACAAAGAGTGAGAAGTTCTTGGGAGGGAGTTTCAGCAATTTAACTTTCAAAAAAAAAAAAGAAAGAAAGAAAGAAAGAGAAAGAAAAGGCTGCAGTTATTTCTTAATTCTCAGCCTTCACCATTGGTAATTTTTGAATGTCAGCACCAGGCACACCCTGGACTCAACCACTGGAGGCAGGATCCATGTGATTTCAAAGACTCCTTAATCTTTGGAAAGTTTTGAAAAGTACAAAATGCAGCCTTTGACCTTTCACATCAGTCATTTTGACTTTATGGAACGTTCCCTTTTGTGCGTGTGCGTGCATGTGTGCGTGCGTGTGTGTGCGTGTGCACGTGTGTGGAAGTCATGAACAGACTTCCGGGTGCTGCTCCTCTCCTGCCATCGGTGTGACCCAGCGCCTCTCTTTTCGATGTTTGCTGCTGTGGAGGCCACGCTGGGTCCATGAGCTCCGGGACTCGGCCGAGGCCACCTCTGATCGCACACGCTGCGCCGCTTTGCCTCTGAGCTTCAGCCGGCGGGGCTGGGGGACGAAGGCCTTGAGCCACTGAGAAACCTCCCAGGCATCCAGAGCCCTCCTTTTGTGAAGCAAGAGATGGGAGACAGGAGAGCACAATTTGGGCATCCTGAAGAGAATGCAGTCTCTTCTGAAGAATACAGTAAACAATTTATCAGTCCCACTCACTCACAAATTACCCCAGAACCATCCACAGCAACAGCGGAGGCAGAAATTCACTCATTCTTTGTCTTCCTTTCTGCTGGCCGGAAAGGAGCATCACACACTCACACACGGTACTTGACTAGAGCTCATCTCTCCTTCCTTCTCTCCTGGTGTTTGCCTTCCAGTCTTCCCAGGATCTCAATGGAGTGATGCAACAAAAGTCTCATTCATTAGCATAACACTTAACAGCCAACGATACGTCAGTGTTTCATGACATTGTGGAGACACACAGGACAGCGCATAGGCTGGCAGGCAGCCTGGGAGGTATCCATCGATGTGAACACGATTCTAGCATGGCCAATGTTTGGGGAGCAGCGCACACATGAAAAGCTACAGAACTCATTTCCCCCTGGAGCCTCACTCCCTGGGCTCAGTCCTGCTGGGTGACTCAGGTCAGCTACCCTCTCCGGACTTCAGTTCCTTCATGTGAGACGTGGAAAGGAGGGCTGGAAAGATGGTTCAGTAGATAAAATTATTGCTGGGCAGGAGAGTTGGCTCAGCAATTAAGGCACTTGCCTGCAAAGCCTAACGACCCAGGTTCAATTCCCCAGGACCCACATAAAGCCAGATGCACAGTGTTGTATGCACCTGAAGTTCGCTTGCAGTGCCTAGAGGCCCTGACGCTCGCAGTCTCTCTGTCTCTTTTTCTATGTCTCTCCCACTCTCTGCTTGCAAATAAATATTTTTAAAATGTGTTTGCTGGGCTGGAGAGATGGCTTAGTGGTTAAGTGCTTGCCTGTGAAGCCTAAGGACCCTGGTTCGAGGCTCGGTTCCCCAGGTCCCATGTTAGCCAGATGCAGAAGGGGAGCACGTGTCTGGAGTTCGTTTGCAGAGGCTGGAGGCCCTGGCGCACCCATTCTCTCTCTCTCCCTCTCTCCGTCTTTCTCTCTGTGTCTGTCGCTCTCAAATAAATAAATAAAAATTTTTTAAAAATGTGTTTGCTAAGCAAGCATGAGGAGCTGAGTCCATCCTACCTACTCTTATACAAAGCTGGGAATGGCTCTGCAGGTCTGAACATCAAATTGGTGGTGGGGGAGGGTGGGCTGGAAATAGGAGAGACATTGCCGCTCCCCAGTCAGCCAGTCAAAGCAAACTGGCGAGCACCGGGGTCAGTGAGAGAGCTTTTCTCAGAGAAATGAGGGAGAATGGTAGACGAGAACACCTGACATCCTGCCCTGGCCTCTGCACACGGGCAGTACACACATGTGCACATACCACATGAGGAGCATATGTATGTCTGTGTGCATACATGTGCATATATACTCACATAGATACATACATACATATATGTGTGTATATATATCAAAAACAAAGAAAACGGTTATGATGATAGTATTGTACTTACCTCACAGGTTTCTTTTCCAGTTAAATAAGGAAAAACATGAATGTGCGTGTATATAATTATCAACACTCATCCTTTTGTTCTTATCCATGCCACAAATGTCCGTCAGGTCCTGTGACCATCTACCTACCTGGAGTATTTCTGACAGACCCAGCAATAGGATGGCATGTTTAAGGGCACGTGGGTACAGACGGTCAGACCTCTCTCACACATAGCTTGGGAATAACATAGGCATTTCCAGATTTCACATTACCAGCTCATGACAGTTCTAAGTTCCAACCCAATATTTTTTGCCTTAAGTTCTTATTAAGAAAGAGGAGGAGGAGGAGGAGAACAAGAAGAACAAGAAGAAGAAGCCAGGCCTGGTGGCATGCACCTTTATTCCCAGCACTCGGGAGGCAGAGGTAGGAGGATCGCCAAATACAAGGCCACCCTGAGACTACATAGTGAATTCCAGGTCAGCCTGAGCTAGAGTGAGGCCCTACCTTGAAACACAAAAACAAACAAACAAACAAAAAAGTAAATCCAAAGGGTAGGGAATAAAGCCTTATACAAAGGAGAATGGAGAAAATATTTAGAATACAAAGACTCTCATTAAGATCTTAGATTCTGTAGGCTATAGAGAGGACTCAATGGTTAAGAGGCTTGCCTGCAAAGTCCAGTAGTCCAGGTTCAATCCCCCAGTATACAATAAAGCCAGGTGCACAAAGTGGCACATGCATCTAGAGTTCATTTGCAGTGGCTAGACACCCTGGTGCACCCATACTCTCTCTCTCTCTCTCTCTCTCTCTCTCTCTCTCTATCTATCTATCTATCTATCTCTCTGCTTGTAAATAAATAAATAAAATATTTTTAAATTTTATTTATTTATATACAAGAGAGAAAGAGGCAGACACAGAGACAGTGATTATGGGCACACCAGGCCTTCCAGCCACTGCAGAGAACTCCAGATGCATATGTCACTTAGTGCATCTGGCTTTATGGGAGTAATGGGGAATTGAACCCAGGTCCTTAGGCTTTGCATGCAAGCCCCTTAACCATTGAGCAATCTCTCTAGCCCAAATAAAATATTTTTGTAAAAATAAAAGATCCTGGAAGCATATTTCCCCAGGCTGTCTCCTGGCTCTACCACTAGTTAGCTTTGTGACTGGGGGTCCTGTGCAACCTCTCTGTGCCTAGAATCTCCTCTGCACAGGGAGACAATGACAGTCCTTCCTAGAGATATAGTGAGAGATACAGTATAAAATTACTTAAAACATGAATAGCTACTTTTAAAATTTATTTTTAATATTTTATATATCATTTATTTAGTAGAGAAAGAAAGAGGCAGATAGAGAGAATGGGTATGTCAGGGCCTCTAACCACTGCAGATGAACTCCAGATGCATGAACCCTCTTGTGCATGTGGCTTACTGGGTACCGGGTCCTTAAGCTTCACAGGCAAATGCCTTAACCACTAAGCCAAGTCACCAGTACCTTTTTTTTTTTTTAATTCAATGACTCAGTTCTAAAATATGAACTCCCTAGCTGATAATCGCCTGTCCCAATATCAAAAGGTTTTGATGCATCAGAACTGAGTGTACTTTGAGAATCTCCTGCCAGCTGCACCCTGCAGTGGACCTGGCCACCTTCCTGGACCTTACAAGCTACACAATCCTAGCTGATGTTTCCAGGAGACTTGATGGCATTCTGCCTTCAAAGCCTCAGGTGTGTCCCTCAGAAAACAAGCCCTTCAAGTCCTTTCCTACAGGCTTTTCTGTTGTTGGTGTTGTATTTTGTAGCCTGCAAGAGATAGTTCATGGTGAACTGCATCCTTCTCTGGCCTCCTCTTGATGGGAACCTACTGTTTTATCCTGGATCCAGGCTATGGTAAGAAATGGAAAATCAAAAGACAACATTGCATTTCTTTGAAAGCAATGTCAAGCTCGGCCAATCCAAAAGCATCTCCTATGACTTTAAGTAAGTCAGGAAGAGAGAAGAATGTGCCAGTGAGTGGGCATTACTATCTACAATGGTTAATCTCCATTGTCAACTTGGCAGGGTTTAGACTTTCCACGTAGACAAATCTCTATGAGGAATTATAAAGATTCAGGACATGGGAAGACACGTCCTAAATGCAGACTGTGCCGTTCCACAAGCTAGGATCCTGACCTGTATTGAGAAGGAGCACACGAGCTGAGCACCGGCTTTCAGCTCTGTTTCCTGACGGCAGGTGCTGTGTGATGAGCTCCCGCGAGCTCCTGCCACCATGACTGTCTGTGGACGCCGTGTAAGCCCTGGCACCTTGCCTTCTCCACCAGGATGGACTATAGCCCCAAAGCTGCTTCTGGCCAGGTATTGAGTTACAGTGAGGGTAAAACCTGACGCACCTTCTACAAAGCATCTAGAGATAAGAGTGAGGAGGACTCTTAAGTTCTGCCTTGCCTTTGGGTCCTGTCTTTGGAATCCTTTAAACACCTCCTTTCTTCCTTTAATTAGTATTCCTTTCAGTGGTGTGCTAATAAAGAAACCCCTTAAGTCTTCAATCACTGCTGGAAAGCCCGTACTGCTGTTTAGAATACAAAACAGTACAACCTGGGAAACGCCACTCTTGCTGTCAGCGTGTGTCAGGGTAGGCACGTGCTTACACTTGACTTAGCGATATTTCTTCCAACAATTTACCTGGGGCGGGGGGGGGGGGGCTCAGACAACTTCAGGAAGATAGGCACATTGGATGATCCTTGACTTGAAATTCAGGAACTGCATGTATAAGAAAATTTTCATTACTTTAATAAATTAACCTATACTAATGGGATACAATATTACATGATTAAAAATAATGATATTTAGTAACTAGAAAAAAAGTTCCATGAAATCATAAGGTAAAGTCTAAAGTCCTTTTATGTATTGTGATACAATTCACATGGTAATGCCTGGGTGTGTGTGTGAGTGGGTGTGCAGGCATGTGAATATATGGGCATGTGTGAAAACAAAGAAGTCCGAGAGGACCAGCATCCAATTCTGAAAATAAGGGTTGTTTGGGTGATGGATTTTATTTTTATGTTGACTTTATTTTATACCAATGATTATATTTCACAGTGTATTATTTATTAGAAATGAACATATAGTGTTTGGAGGGGGAGTTGAGGTAGGGTCTCACTCTAGCCCAGGCTGACCTGAGATTCACTATGTAGTCTCAGGTTGGACTCAAACTCACAGTGATCCTCCTGCCTCTGCCTCCCCAGTGCTAGGACTAAAGGTGTGTGCCACCACTCCTGGCAGGTGTAGGGGGCAGAAGGCAAGGAAGAATGGCTGTGCCAAGGCCTCCAGCAGCTGCAAACGAGCTCCAGACACATACACCACCTTGTGCATCTGGCTTTATCTGGGTACTGGGGAATTGAACTTAGGTCATTAGGCTTTGCAGACAAGCACCTTAATCACTAAGCTTTCTCTCCAGCCCTAGAAATTAACATACTATTTTTTGCAGCCAAAAATGTTTGAGAAATGAACATTTCCTCTCATGAACAAGTCAATGTACATTTTCTTTTTTCTTCCTTATAAGGTTATATTGCATCCTAAGTAGATGTATTTATGTATTTATATTTTATGTATTTACTTTCAAGGAGAAAGAGAGAGAATGGGCACACCAGGCCCTCTTGCCACTGCAAAGAACTCCAGATGAATGTGCCACTTTGCGCATCTTGCCTTATGTGGGTACTAGGGAATTGAACCCAGGCTCTCAGTCTTTTCAAGCAAGTTCTTTTAACCTCCCAGCCATCGCCCCAGCCCAACGTCATATATTTTCATGTTCCCTGTTGTTGCAGTCAGGGTTGCATTGCTGGTAGAAATCACCCAACCAATAACAACTGGTGGGCAAAAGAGGTTTATTTTGGCTTACAGGCTCAAATGGGAAGCTCCACGATGGCAGGGAAAATGATGGCATGAGCAGAGGGTGGACATCACCCACTGGCCAACATAAGGTGGACAATAACAACAGGGGAGTGGGCCAAACACTGACAAAGGCTACAACACCCATAAGCCCACCCCCAACAATACACTGCCTCCAGGAAGCTTTAATTTCCAATTGCCATCAGCTGGGGAACCTAGCGTTCAGAACACCTAAGTTTATGGGGGACACCTGAATCAAAGCACCTCACCTGTGAACATGTTTTGCCTACAGCTGAGGCACACCGGGGCCCAGGTTTTGCAGAGGAGGAGCTCTTCCTTGCGGAACATGCTCTCACACACCTGAGTAGGTGAAGAGGTTTGGATCCAAGGCCTTAAAGCATATGGGCTACAGCGATGGCATGTGGTTTGGTTTTCTACATTGTCATAAATAATTCTTGCAAATTTGATGGCTTAAAACAAGAAAGATGTATCCCCTCACAGGTCACGAGGCTGGAAGCCTAGAGGCAGTGACTTGGGTTAAGTACAAAAGGCAGGGTTTGTCCTCTCTCCAGAAGTCCTTAGAAAGAAAGCACTTCCTGCCTGTCCCTGCCTCTGACGGCGTAGGCATTTCTTTGCTTGTGGTCACAAGTCAGTGTGTGCCTCTAAGGCTACCCTAATTTTTTCTTGGCTTTCTTGGTTCATAAGGATCCTACTAATTGCAGTTAAGACACGCTAGGATAACCAGATCAATTTCTTCATCTCAAGACCCTTAAGTTGCAAACTGCAAAGATCATTTTTTTTTCCATGCAAAGTAACATTTGCAGTTTCATTAACTTAGAATCTGATGTCAGGGAGACACTTTTTTGTATCATTAAAAAAAAAAAAAAGAAAAGAAAATGGTAAAAGTTCCACCCCAAACTGACAAGACTCTTTGGTATTGCACCTATGGGAAACAAACATTCGAGATACATTTCAAGTTTCAGAATGAAGCATGCATCGCCTCACAACTTCACAGTGCTATGTGTACATGTTTGAAAGCCATACAAAGTTTGTGGGTCTGTCAGCAGAGAAGATGGCCATGGCTCTTAGACGAAGCAAATGGCACCATCAAATGGGGTAATGGGGAAGATGTAAGAAAGAGAGCATTTAGAGAAACCAAGAATGGATTAACAATAGCAAGACTGGTCAAAACAGATCAACTCTGGTCTGGAGGGGACAAGAGAAGGGAGAAGTTGCCTAATGTGGAGACAATGGATGGTGTTAAGTTCAGGAGATGGTTGATGGACAGCAGCTGTGGAAGTTACTGGAGGAACACAGCCTTTGCCAGTCTCCAACCAGGAGCGAGCAAACCAGATGCCTTATAGTTAAACATCAGTGGATGCCCGGGTATTTGGAAGGAACCCATCAGTTCTGTCCATACAGGTCAGTCTTTTCAAGTAAGGGCAACATGGGAAGACAGGTGACAAGAAGCAATAATCTTGACACCAGATGCTATCTACTTATAAGGAATCCTAAAATGTACCTGGAGAGTTAAGTAGAAATATGGAGCCATCAACTGTCTGCAGCATTTTGCTCAGTAGGCAGAAGATCATCTGAGCAATGGATTTTATCATGTAATTAAACAGGAATCCCCTGAGGAATGAAATGCAGAGGCAAACTCATTTAAAACAGTGATGCTAGGCAGAGATCATCACAGTATTTTTTTGTTTGGCCAAAATAAATGAATATAGCTGTAGAGTTCAAGTTTTTGTCATTCATACTGCTGCCCATTTGCTGACAATTCTTCAATACCTACAGATTTATTCTGTCCTATTAAAAGCCTCAAAGCAACCAGGATATGTTATAAATATTTGAACAGAGAGCCGGATGTTTCCATTGCTAAATAAATCATTAGAGGCAGAGTGAATGCTGGCTGGTGTGAGTACAGTGTGACTGCCCTTGATGGGGGCTCACTCCGCTGCACCTGCCCATCACTAACCCGGAGCTGGTGCACCTTCTGCTAGCAGAGGGAAGCTCTATTTCCTTTTCAAAGGGTTATTTCTCAACTCAAAAAGTAAAAACAAGGAGAAACATTTCTACGAACAGTAAATCAATTCGTTTCCTAATAATTAAGAGTTATACAACCAGTGTAACTATTTCCACAGAATCAACCTGCAAGCAGAGAGCATGAATCATCTTAAAGCCAATAATCGCCATGATTATAATAACTTGTTTAAATTTTGTTCGGATTGTCTCGTGTGTATGTAGTATGTGTATGTGCATGTGTGTATTTTTATTATTATTTTTAAATGGTCTCAAGACATGCTTTCAAGTCACTGAGAACTTAACTCTTTCCAGAAGCACCCCTTTTTTGCTTCTCACAGCTGAAAAGATTCACACTTGCCTGCATGACCAGGAAACAGGTGGTGGTCCTCTTTGCTGGTTATTACCCTTCACCCAGAATCAGGTTCAAACCAGCATTCTTTCAATTATTTCAAATGTACCACCAAGACTTGACACATGTCGCATCCATGCACTGGGCTGTCGTGCCCACCTCTTCATCCTGCCTCTAAATAGATGCATTAATTCTTCAAAGATTCATTAGCAAACTGCCACAAATCAAAACATAATATATCACCATCATGGAGTTTTGACTTCCAGTGTGGACAGGGGTATGTTTCCCCTACCAGCTGACAGTGACAATCCTTTTTGGCTTTCAGTGGGTGCCAGTAATACTTGGTGTTCCTTGACTTGTAAATGCATCATTGCTTCAAGAGAGACATAGCCTTCTGTCGGTACATAGGCCTGTTTTTATTAACTAACAAAAGACATCACTCACTGAACTAGGGAGTATCTTCACACAGGATGACTTTACCTAACCTAGTTATATCTTCAAAGAATATATTTCTGGGCTGGAGGGGTGGCTTAGCAGTTAAGGAGTTTGTCTGCAAAGCCAAAAGACCCAGCTTCGATTCCCCAGGACCCATAGAAGCCAGAGGCACAAGGGGGCACACACATCTGGAGTTCATTTGCAGTGGCTGGAGTCATGGGGCACTCATTCTCTCTCTCTCCTTTCTCTGTGCCAAATAAATAAATAAAAATAAGATAATTTAAAAAGAATCTATTTCCAAATAAAAACCATATTCTGAGGTTCAAAGTGAAAATAAATTTGAGGTGACACTATGTTGTAGTTTGTGAAATGTCCCCCAAACTCTCATGTGTTTGAACACTTGGTTCCTAGTTAGTGGTTCCATTTTGGAAGGTTGTGTCACCTTTAGGAGGAAGACAGTGGCTGGAGTGAGGGACCAGAGACAGGTCTTGAGATCACAGCAGTGAGTCCAGCCTCACTTCCTGTTTTCTCTCTACTTCCGGACTATAGAGGCAATGGAAACAATGACCTCATACTCCTTCCTCCATACCCCTTCCCTATCATAACTCTATCCCCTCAAACTTGTGAGCCAACATAACCATTTCTGCCCTAAGCTCTTTTTGTCAGGCATTTGGTCTCAGCTGCAGGACAGGTAGCTTATATGACACTCAGTGATGTCCTCAGTGTAGGTGGGCGCCGTGAATTCCGTTGATTCTACTTTAGCTGAACCATGGAGGATCCTTCTACTTTAACAAGCAGAGAGAGCAAAGGTCTGGCACTCTGGGCACTTGCTCAGATCTGACCCCTTCTCCTGTTACTAATCAACATGTGATCTTGCTGCTAACACAAAAGTACTATGTCCTGTGAGATGACAGCCTAGGTGTTCAATGCAGGATGCGCAGAAGGTGAACCACAGCTCAGGCCAAGCACCTTTTCTTACCACCGTGACAGAAGATGTGACAAAAGCAGCTTGAGGTAGGAGGAGCTTATTTTGGTTGACAGTTTCATGGTCTAGAAGGCATGGTGGCCAAAGAGGTTTGGGCTGTGGTGGAGGGAAGCAACTTATATCATGGCTGAGTCATCTCTTGGAGGTGGACAGGAAGTTATAAACACCACAAATGGCACCACCAGCTGCAGATGAAGTAAGCAAACACACGAGCTTGTGGGGATTTTCATATTCAAACTATAAGAGGGCTCCTCCCTTTTCCTCATACATAGAAAATAGAAAAATGAAATTCCAAACCGGGCTAGAATGGAGTAGCTCGTGCTCCATGGCCTTCCTACGAGATTCAACTAGCAGCCTTACACTTCAGCATTTTGTCCCAGCTTTGGGGCCACATTCTAACTCAGTGCTGTGCAGGAAATGTTCACTTCTTGTTGTGATCACTTATCTTCACACAAACATAGCACCATCAAGATGGCCTATCACATGATATCATCTCGAGTATTATGTGTGATGCATCTACAACATGCTAAAGGTTTTCATAGTCTGGGAGGTGAAGTGATATACAGGTGAGACTTTGTATAAGGGATTTAAAATCTAATTAAATGAGCCCAGTGGATGGGATTTAGGGGGGAATTGATGATAAGCCACTATGAGGGTGTTAACATTGACTGGTAACTTGATAGGACCTAGAGTCACCTGTGAGGGTCCATGTAGATTAGTTCAGCCTCTGAGCACGCCTGTGAGAGATTAACTTGATTACGTTAATTGCGGCGGGAAGAGCCACCTTGACTGTGGGCCGCACCAATTCTGAACTGTGTGAAAAGGAGATGTTTCTCTCAAATAAATAAATAAAAATACTTTAAAATAATGAATATCTCATACTAGATTCCCCAAATAACCTATTTAGTGGATAGAGATGTTTGTTAGCTTTTCCCTTCCTCCCCAGAATGGGATTGCTAGGGGAAAATTTTAATTCTTTAGGGTCAATTGTTTAAATTGTCACATGGCCTAAGCGAGGGGCACAGGGGTCTTTAGAATGCCTCCTCTCCTGCCAGGGTTTCAGCATAGGACCAGAATGATGCAAGGGCGTTATTGCCAAGGGGGTTACTGTTCTCATTGCTCTAGCAAAATGCTTTCAAAGAGCAAACTAAAGGATGGCTGGTTTTGGCTCATGGCTTGAAGATAGAGGGCATCGTAGTGGGGCAGGTGCGGTGGCAAGAATGTCTTTAGCTGTAGGGACTTGAGCAAGAAGTGGCTGGTCACGTTGTGTCCTCAGTCAGGAAGCAGAGAGAGGCGAATGCTGAAGCTCAGCTGCTTTCTGCTTTGCTCTTTTCTTTCTTCAGTTTGAGACACTAGCCTATGAGGCAGCGCTGCCCACATTCCCCAGCCAAGTCTGTCTGGAAACTCCCTCATGGACACACATAGTCTTGTGTTTCCTACATGATTCTAATACCAGCCAAACTGAAGATGAGTGTTCGTTGTCCCAGACAAGCATGCAACCTATTACTATTCCTGAGCAGAAGAGGGAAATTTCAGGGTGGAAAGGTAGCTCATTGGGTAAGATCAGCGCCACGCAAGCATGAAAATCTGAATTTGGACATCCAGACTCACATAAAAACCTCGGGCCTGAAGGCACATGTTTAGAATCCCAGAACTAGGGACACATAGACACGGGATCCGGTAGGGCTTGCTGGCTAACTAGTCTGACCAAGTGGTAAGCGCTAAGTTCAGTAAGAGACCCTATCTAAAAAAAAAAAGGATGAAAAATCACTTTGTGAGGTCTGATGTTGGCTTCTGACCTTCACACACACACACACACACACACACACACACACACACACGCACCATATGCATATGTACACATGCACACACATCGTACACACAGAAAGACCAGTTTCCTGATAAAGGGTTGCCTGAGAAGCTTCAATACAAATTAGGCCGATGGACTCTGCTTCCCTTATCCTCTCAGTACCTTCCTTCTTTTAAAATAATATTTATTTTATTTGTAAGCACAGAGAGAAAGAGAGAAGAGAGAGAGGAGAGAAGGACGGAATGGGCACGCTTATTGCTGTAAACACACTCCAGATGCATGAGACACTTGGTGCATCTGGCTTTGTTTGGGTATTGGAAAACCAATCCCAGGCTGCCTGACAAGTGCCTTTAACCTCTGAACCATGTCCCCGGCCCGGTACCGTCCTTCCTAATACTCTTTGCTTTGGAGAAGGTCAGTGGCTACTTTATGTCTCCGCTTATAATTTCAAATTCAAACGAAGAGCTCTGGGCCCATCTGCCGAGGCAGCTTCGGACACCCGGGGCAGCCATCAAGCGGCAGCGCAGGCGGTTGGCTGCAGCCCAGAGCTCCCCTCTTCTCAGGTTACTCCCCCTCTCCCAGGACTCATCAGTACATCCTGAGAATGACATTGGCTGGCTTTGCCCTTATGAAGTGTTTGCTGTTGTTTCCATACATGGGAGGGAAAGGAAGAGGGACTTTGAGAAAGTATTCCATGTTTATAAATTGTCTCAGCTAAAAAAAAAATCTCAAATAAGGTACCAGTGGGATGGCTCCGGGGGTCACTTGAAACTGACTCGGCCCTGCTGAGATCACGTGGAGCAAACTCAGCGCTGTCGGGGGACACTCCCCTCCTCGGGCTTTTATCACTTCCATATGCCTGTGAGTCTTGGAAGGAATTGTGTTTGGAAATACTTCTTGATTCCTTTGACTTCCTGTTTTTCAAAGGTAAGAAACAAAGAGAGAAGTCAAAACCAAAAATATTAACATCTGAATTTCCACCGAAAATAGAAACGAGGGCTTCCAGTAATCCCTATGAATTATTCAAGGATCTCTAGAGAAACAGAAACAATCAAATGTGTGTAGATGTGTGTGTGCATGCACGTGTGTGTGTGCTAATGAAGGGGACCGGATGAGCTCACACAACACGGTAAGAGGTGCTGAGTCCACCAGTGCCTGTCCGCTTGCTGAGCTGTCTGAGAGCCCAGCAGCTGCTCGGTTCACAAGGGGGGATGTCCCAAGAATTGCCACCTTACAACGGAGACTTGAGTGTGCCTGGAGAAGTGTGGTCTCCAGTCCACCTTGGCAGGCTGAGCGAGCTGGGTTCTAACATCTACAAAAGAGGGGAGCGGTGGCCCTAAAAACAAACAACTTACAAGAGCCTATACCTTCTCTCCATGTGTGGACAGAGTTCAAAGGCCAGCCTGCTTTGGGCACTGCTGGTGGAGAATTGTAATGTTTCTCTTCACATATAATGAATGACAAGCTTGTAATGAATTTTTCTAACTCAAATTTTGGTCCCTGTTTTTTGTCCTCCTAAAAATAACTCTCTTTCATTTTCTCCAAAGCCCCCAGGCCTTCTCAGTCACTCCCACCAGTAGCTCATGCAGCATTTGAAAATCAAGCAACAGCCCCTGCGTTCTGTCATGTCTTCTGTTCTCCACTACGATTTTTCCAAGTTGCTATCAATCTTCATGTTGAAGATTCCAGCAAAGTGTGTGGATAGAAAAAAAAAAAAAAATCCCGGTATAAGTGGCTTTTTCTATTAACCTGGTTCATCCCAACTTGTCAAAACACTTAGCTGTGAGCCAGTGACTCCAGTAAAAGTTCTCTCAGGTTTCAATTTGCTGGTGACCTTGGGCGGATGAATCACCTCACCATTGTGACAAAAAGTCTCCCTCTGGGAAGATACAATTATTCATTTTCAACTACAGAGTAAGAAGCTGAGATTTCTTAATATTAGAACAGAGCTCTGTAGTTGAATAAAATAGGACAAAACGTGTCATGATGTCGCCTTGATCAGCCAGACATGCAGAGGAAGCTGGTGTCCTGCAGAGCCCCGGAGCTCAGGCCTCCCACCAAATCCCCAAGGCACAACTGGGATTCGTGGGCCGAACCCTCACTGCTCAGGAGGCTTCTGCCCTCACAAGCTATGGCCTTGTCTCCTGAGCCCCAGAGTCCCAGTCCATCAGAGCAATAAGGCGGACCTCTTACCTGGCCCATGCCTTGTGGAAGGCTGCATAAACTACCTCAGTTACTCTACCTCCACCTTGCACTTTCTGCACGTGTGTGTGTGTGTGTGTGTGTGTGTGTGAACATGAATGTGCTTATGTGTGTGGATACACCTACGTGCAGGTGTGTGTGTGGACCTGTGGAGACAAGAGATCAATGTCAAGTGTCTTTCTCAGTCACTTTCCTTCTTAGTGGACACAGGATATTTTTTTCCTTTCTTATTTTTTTAATTTTTTTTTTTTTACAGCTTCCATAATTGTAAACAATATCCCATGGTAATGCCCTCCCTCACCCCACTTTCCCCTTTGAAACTCCACTCTCCATCATATCCGCTCCCCCTCTCAATCAGTCTCTCCTTTATTTTGATGTCATGATCTTTTCCTCCTCTTATGATGGTCTTGTGTAGGTAGTGTCAGGCACTGTGGGGTTAAAGTGTCCTTAATTCCAAGCAGTTGAATTTAAAATACACAGTAGTTGCTGAGACATCTAGCTCATGACAGTTCATGAATGTCTAGATGGAAAGTTCCAGCATTCCGTGGGGCCTGCTTATGGAAAATGAAGAAAACGGTCCCCATTGTTCTGCTCACAGAAGATCAGGGACAGTCCCCACTTCTGTTAGTGCTTTCCAGTCACACAACTGAGGGCGTGAGAGAATGAATGCCTGTGATGTCTGAATCACTCAGAGCTTCCATGGTTCTTCCACTGACTGGCATTGTTCTGACTTTGAATCCTATGATACGTTGGGAAAGTTGGCATTCTTCTTTTGACTCATTCTCACCAACTGGGGACAATTCCTCAATGGCACTTTGTCTCTACAGACTCATGACCCGGGTATAATTAGACAAAAATTAAATACAGTTCTTTAATCCTGCCCTGTTTAGTTTTATGAATGACAATAATCACAACTACAAACAAATCCATGATGCTTTAAAATAGACTGCAATTTAACTTCTATTTTTCTGTTTTCTATTACTATTACCTTTACAAATATAATTATCTGGATAATATACAATTATACATTTTGGTTCATGAACTACAAACATCTTCCTAGGTCTTCCAGTAGCTAACACACTCTCACAGTATTAGTATTTTGCCAACTACTCATCCACTTATTTAATTAAGCATTCTTCACACAGTTGGCATGTGACATTAGCAGTTTTCAAAACGCAACTGGCTGTGGCCTTTCACGTTTGGAATAGTAGATGCGTGCGTGTATCCAGAGAGCTCCTGGGGTTTGTCACATGTCAAAGCACATAAGGGTTTTGATCACCTTGAAGGACTTTGAGAACATGTGCTTCTATTTGGAGTGGAATAGTCACAGAGAAGCAATGGGTGGGAAGGAAGCAGCATCCTCATTTCATCTCCCCTGGTTATGTGGTGGGAAGATAAGCTCCGAGACCCCTGACTCAGCCCACGCACGGAGCAGGACGCCTGGACCACTCTGAAACGGCACCTGGATGTTCAGCCCGACCCTCTCAGAGGCTGTTCATCAGCTGAAGGTGAAAGCACTTTTGGGACAACTCTCTAGGTCAGACCAAACCCTGAGGCATCCTGGAATAGATTCTGCCAGGAGATAAACTTAAAAGACCTGAAAAGTTACATTTTCCAAGAATGTTTGAATTCCAATTTCCTATTTTGGAGGCCGTTCAAAGAAAAACATCAGAATATTTTCACACTCAACTCCCCAAGTAAAAAGAGATCAAGATTTCATAGGACTACAGTGGCTTAGCCTAGTAACTCAGAGCCATTTAGCCAGTGGGTAAGAGAGCTGACAGAAAACCCCAAGCAAAGGGTACTGAAAAGAACCAGGAAAGAAAAGAAAAACAAACACCCATGGTAAGGTAATTAAGGAAAGGTTAAAGGTTAAAGAGATACCAAGACAGTCACAATTCTTCAGAAGCTAAATCCAAGGGGCTTTGAGTAAAAAAGCATGTGCAAGCCGGGCATGGTGGCGCAGGCATTTAATCCCAGCACCCGGGAGGCAGAGGTAGGAGGATCACCATGAGTTCAAGGCCACCCAGAGACACCATAGTGAATTCCCAGTCAGTCTGAGTTGAGCTAGAATGAAACCCCTCCTGGAAAAACAAACCAACCAACCATGTACAATGCAGGAGTCACACTCTCAGAACCCTGTGCTAAAGCTGGGCTGCTCCTCACCCCAGCTCTGCTCCTTCCCTTCCCCTCAATCCTTCCATGCTCACCCTGCATGCTAAAGCTGGGCTGCTCCTCACCCCAGCTTTATGTATGTTCACACACCACGCACATGTGGCCTAAATACCTTAGCATATGTGCACATACACTGCCTAAATAGCTTTACACAAGTGCGTGCACACACACACACATAAATACCTTTATACATATACACACATACACAGCCTAAGACCTTTTTAGCATGGATAACAGTAAAACACAGGACATGGTAGATTTAAGGATGTGTCTTCTGGGTTTTTAATAGAATATTTTCATTTATAAATTAATGTGATTTAATTTTTAACATTTCCACATATTTTAGACAACTGATTCACAAGAATTTTATAAGACGCTCTCATGAGCTGGCACAAGCGGGCTTCAGCACACCCCTGCTGCTTACTTTATTTTGCCCCTCAGAGCTCATTAGGCACAATTTTCAAGTTTTAAGTGACAAAGAAAAAAATTCATGGCTGGATTGGGAAAGGAGTCAGTGAGGACTCATCCCTGAGGTTCAGACCTAGACACTGCTAGCTCCGGTTAGGGCATCCCGCATGAGAGGGAGAAGGGCTCACAACTAACTCCCAGAACATGTGCACTGCTGAGGTTTAAGGGCAAGTATCCCCAGTAGACTGGCAGTATTTGAACACTGAGTCCCCTGCTGGTGGCATTGCCTGGAAAGGTTGCAGACTATTTAAGAGGTGGAGGCTTGCTGGAAGAAGCAGGTAGCTGGGAGTGGCCTGGAGGCCCGGTTGCCTGGCCTCGCTTCCTGCTCGCCCTGGCTTCTTCCCTGTCGCTGAAACCAGCTCTGTTTAATGTTCCTGCTGCCATAACTTCCCCACCAGGAAACTTTCCCTCAAAACTGTAAACCAGCAAACCAGAGTGAACCCTTTCTTAAGCTGTTTCCGGAGAGGTATTTGTTCACAGCAAAGAGAAATTAGCTGAGTTAACTGATACATCCATTAAATGTGCAGAGAAAGGAAATACAGTGTGCCCAAAAATGCATAAAAAAAAAAAAACCTGTTTGGAAAGGAAATATAACCTTTGGAAAAGATGAAAAGTTCCCACAGGTGCTTCAGGCTAGAGAGTAAACAGATAGGGCCATGAATTTGAGAAAGTAGGACTCAATGAGTAAAATACTTTTACTTTTAGCTTCTTGGAGACTCCTACCAGGAGTGATGTCTACCAAGAGCTGCGAGCCGCATGTGGTGGGGACGGTCGCCAGAGCTTTGTTGTGCAGTGAGGTGCTCATGGTAGGTCATTGACATGAGCAGCAAAATGCGGTATATGGGAACACATTGTGCTTTCTGCGCATTTGGCTGGGAACCTCAAGCTGCTCTCGAGAAAAAGAATAGTTTAAGACAAAACAGTGACAAGGGAGAACTACTAAAATTTAATCTCTCAGATGAAGAAATGATTTATGTCAGGGGGATAAGATGCTGTCATGAGCTGTAGGAAATAATGTACTACATGTGCCAAAAAGAAACATGAGCATAATGAGTCATTATGGGTGTATGAATGAATGTCCCTCCTAAGGACATTTCAAGAGAAGAAAGAGTACAGTGTGTCTTATTCTTAGAATTTGATGGTGTGACTATTTTCATTACCATCCCTTTCCCAGTCTAAGGTTCAGCAGAACAATATTTCTCAGATCCTGGACCAAATCGAGACTGAAACATTCAGAAAGAATTATCAGGAGTTTGGATGTATGCTATAATAACAAGTATTTGTATGAGTAATGTAAAGAAAAAATCTAAATGCCCTTATTTAGGAATCAGAGTCTTACCACCGGAAAAACCAATCAAGGTGGCCTAGAGGCATGGCTGAATATGTCAGAGATCTTGTTACAGAAGCACGGGGGTCTGAGAGGTCGATTCCCAGCACCCACAGAAGCAGCTAAGCATGGACGCGCATGCTTCTAACCTCAGTCTTGTAAGGGGCAGAGCCAGGAGGGTCACTAGGGCTCGCTGTCCAGCCAGTCTGACGGCAAACAGCACCTCCAGGCTCAGTGAGAGACTCCGCCTCAAGAGGACAAGTGGATGAATAGGGAGGAGGGACACCCAAAGTGCTCTCTGGTTTCCACATGAATGCACACAGGGCATGTGCATCTGAACATACTCTAGACAAACAATTGCGCATATATGTCAACATAAAAATAACAACTTAAAAATGAAAAATAGGGCTGGAGAGATTGCTTAGTGGTTAAGGCACTTTGAGAAGACTAAGGACCAAGGTTCAGTTCGCCACTATACATGTAAGTCACATATACAAAGTGGCGCACGCACCTGTAGTTCTTTTGCAGTGGCTAGAGGCATTGGCATGCCATTTTCTTTCTCCTCTCTCTCCCTCACTCACTCTCTCTTTCTCTGTCTCCCTCTCTCTGTGTCTCTCAAATAAATAAATAAAAATGAAATAAAATATTTAAAAAATGAAAAATAACAATGAAGAAATGTTCATCTAAGGGTTCCAAGTGGTAAACTGAGCAGAGACTCAAGATACTGTCCTGAGATTCTCATCCCATCTCCTCACAATGTTCTTATAATTAGAGAAATCACTATATTTCTAGGCAGAAGTTTCATTTAAGGTAATATATAACTATTACTAGAACCTCTCTACTTTTACAAATGATGTGATAGTAGTTAAGATCAATTCTAAATCATAAAAAACTTCATTTTATTGATGTTTCCTATGGTTTAGGCATGGTGCTAAGAACATTATTACAAATACTTCTGCCATCTCATCTCTGTAATAGCCTATGGATTAGGAATTATTCCTGACGTTTTGTTTAAAATGAAGAAAGCATACCCCGGAGAGACTATGGAACGTGCACCCAGTTTCACAGCAAACTGAAAGATCTATGATGTGAAACTATTGGTGCCTAATTCCAAAGCACCTGTATGTCATCATATTGATTCCTCGTTTACCTTGTCACTTCTCCCTTAGGGTTTCTCAATAAAGGTAGACAGAGATGAAGTTAAAACTCCTAGTTTGTACACTGATATTTTATAACTTCTGCTGTTATGATTTTCCTTTGCTTCTTTGGTTGAGACAGAAGCTGTCTATGTAACCCAGACTGGTCTTGAACTCATGATTCCACTGTCTGCCCTAGTAGCTAGTCAGCAATCCCTAAGGACCCTCACTATGCTCACTTCCTCAGGGCTGGAGGCACAAGTGAGTGCCACCATGCCCAGCATTCTATGTGGATACTGGGCATCAAACCAGGTCTTTAAACTTGCTCAGCGAGCACTCACCCATGAATCATCTCCCCAGTGCATCCTGCTCGTTAGACCTCAGCACAGACTGCTGCACGGCAGTGGACGAACACAGCAGCGCCCTTATCCTGTCTGCTGACCATGCTCTTCAGAGTCAGTAATTTGCCTCTCCTCAGGAGCATCAAAGCCTTCAATCCAATAATGATGGGCTTGGAAAACGCTGGTCTGAAACAGAGTGGTGAGAATCAGACTCTCGACCTACAATCGCAGTTTAGTGCTTAGAGCAAGAGAGAGGAATGTCAAGAACAGAGGGACCCGTGGCTGAGGTCCAGGGCCTGCCTCACTATGAGCAGCCAGTAGTGTAAGCCCAAATACTTCCCGGGCACATGTCACTTCTCAACTCACCGGCTGTTGTGGTTTGAAGGTGAAATGAACCCCCCAAAGACTCATGAATACTGTCCCCCACAGACTCATGTGTTTGAACACTTGGTTACCCCAAATGGTGGCGCTATTTGGGAAGATCATGGAACCTTTAGGAGGTGGAGCCTTTGGGAAGGAAATTGGTCACTGTGGTTGAGCCTTGAGATTTGATAACCCAAACCCCTTTCTCTCTGTCTGTGCTTCTTGAGTGAGGATACAATGTAGCGGGTGAGCTTACAGTCCTGATGCCATGCTTTCCCTGTGGGCTGGACTGTACCTCCTCAGATTCTAGGCCAAGAGAACCCCCTTAATCCTTGAACTTGCTTCTTGTCAGGAGTTCGATCACAGCCATGAGAACGGTCACTAAGGCACCTTCTTGGCCACAGTAGCAGCCAAGGTATTATCTCTTCTTGGCTGGTGGCCTCTATTTTAGCATTCCTGAAAAAAAAAAATGGTGCTGGAGAGATGGCTTAGGGGTTAAGGCACATACCTATAAAGCCTAAGGATCTAGGTTCGATTCTCTAGGTCCCACATAAGCCAGATGCTCATGGTGGTGCACGTGTCTTGAGTTCATTTGCACTGGCTAGAAGCCCTGGCATGCCCATTCTCTCTACCTCTCTCACTCTCTCTGTCTCTAATAAATAAATAAAAAGAGATCTTGGAATTACAAAATATCTTACCATTGCAGATTGTTTTGTCTACTTCACTTCATTTAGTTGTTAGCAAAATATGTTCACTGGTAGAGTTTGAAACTGGACAAGGATATAGAGGCAAAACTGTGCTGTGTGACAAGAAGAGAGTGGCCAACTCTCCAGGGGTACAGCAAGGTTTAAGGCGGGCTGACTGAAAAAGGCCAGTTCAGGCCTCCTTGAATCCACAGGCCTTGAACCTGGATGTGAGGAGGGTGGGTTGGGACCAAATATTTAACGAATGCAATTCCACACCACAGCCTTTCTTCATGAGGTGTTCTGCTTTGTTGTCTTTTTGAAGTTTGGCTCTCTGCTATGGTTGTGCATACTTTTGAGGTATTCCACAAAATTTATTGCTCTGTTTCATCAACTATATTAAAAAACACAAAATATTGAGCGTAAAGAAATTGTCCACAGGAAGAGTTACATGATGGGGCAGGATGAAAAAGTTATGAATCTGGATACAGATAGAAACAAGAGCAAATCTTGGAACTGGGGTTCAAGTCAGGTTGTTCCCAATTTTGCAGGGACATGGGAAACCGGGAGACATCTGAATTATACAAGCTATTGGTTTCTCTTGGTCTCTTGCAAGTGACTTATTAAGAAACTCTCAGGAGAACCACATTATGGCAAGGGACAAAGAAGTAACCAAATGGCAGTGTGTCTAGTTTCTGACAAAACCCCAGCCTCCACCAGATCAAGCAGGAGCTTTGCCATTGAGGTCGTTTAGAGGAGACAGGGCCCCGAAGTGAATACCTTTATCTTGGCTAAACTCAGGAATTCCACTATAGGAGAAAAAAACTAGGCCATTACTATAAGTCAGAAATGTCAGAAGGGTCTGGCCATTCCTCTTCTCTGACACCTTAGAGTCCTTCCCCTTCCTTCTGAGAAGGCCCTTCCTAGAGAATTAACATTGCTGGGAAGATTGCACTTTCCCAGAACTCCTGACTCTAGATACCTGATGTCAGGACTAGGCTGGCTAAACTAGCCACCCATCCAGTGGGGTGTTAAAAAAAGTAATAAACCCAACCTGAGTCTCAAGGTAAGCTTCTCAAAGCCTTCTTGACTCCTTGGGCAAGAGCTATCTTCCTTCCTTCCACTAAACTCCCTTCTCTCTCTTAAAGCTCTCCCTCCTCAAGCTCTAAGCAGTAATAAAATCTTCCTGAGGCTAGAGATGTGACCCAGCAGTTAAAGGCACTTGCGTGCACAGCCTCATGGCCGGGCTTTGATTGCCCAATTCCCATGTAAATCCAGATGCATCTGAAGTTCATTTGCAGTGGCAGGAAACCCTAGTTCACCCATTTTCTCTCCTTCTCCTTCTCCTTCTCCCTCTCTCTCTCTCTCTTTCTCTCTCAATCTCTCTCCCTCTTTCTTTCTGTCTCTCTCAGATAAATAAATACATAAAATTTTAAATGTATATTTCTGAACCTTATCCTCTGGTCTATGGATTTCATTATGTGAATTTATAAGACAAGAATCCAGAAGCACCCCAAAATTATTGGTGCATCGATGAGGAAGCATAGAATTTCTGCATCACCTTCTACATTGCAGCTTGGAGAGCTGAACTTACACCGTAGTGGTAGCCCACTCAGGGAGGAGAGCACCCCAGTGCACCCCCAGGTTTTCATGCGAGGTGAGAAAGGTCACCAGATGGTCCTCTGAGGCAGCCGGAGGAAACATGGTTAAGCAAAACCTCATGGTTGTCTTAGCTTTGTGTCCTCACTGCTTACAGATGACCAGGGACTGACTCCTCCTTGATGACCACAGCTGCCCCATTTGAGCGCTCATTTTCAGCTGCAAAGGAGTTTGCCTCCAAATCAAGAGCATTTTGCTGTGGTTCGTCACTGCAGAATTTTTTAGAACCATCTAGAAGCAAGTTCATTTTCCTCACATTAAAGCTGGAAAACAGAGCTGGAGAGATGGCTTAGTGGTGGTGCTTGCTGCAAAGCCTAAGAACACATGTCCGAATCTCTGGGTCCCACATAGCCAGACTAACAGCAGTGCAAGCGTGCAATGCCGCACATGCACACAGGGAGGTGCACAAGGGGGCACACAAGTCTGGCGTTCATCCACAGCGGCAGAAGTCTGGTGTAGCCATATTCTTTATCTCTCTTTCTCTTCCTCTCTCTCAAAATAAATAATTTTTAAAAACTTGCAGGGCGTCATGGCGCACACCTTTAATCCCAGCGCTCGGGAGGCAGAGGTAGGAGGATTGCCATGAGTTCAAAGCCACCCTGAGATGACAGAGTTAATTCCAGGTCAGCCTGGACCAAAGTGAGACCCTACCTTGAAAAAAAAAAAAAAAAAAAACAAAAAAACCTCTATAAAGCTGGAAAACAGTAAGTTTCACCCATCCCTAATAAATATTTGTATTCCCTTCACTATGCCCCTGAGCCTGTGCTGAAAAGAGAGCTCCACCATGCTGAGAAACACCAACCTCACACCTGGCTGCATGTATCACCAACAGGGAGAGCCCCTCACTGGATTGGGACTTGTGTGCACCTACCAGAGGCACGTGACTCCACGTGCTTCACATGTTTCCATTCCACTCTCAGCTCCAGGGTCAGTCTGGAGCTTCCTGAAGGAGAAGGATGGAATCTTGGCCAGGGGGTCGTCACCAGCAGTCTTACCAAGGGGTGGTCCTGTGAGCTACCCAATTTGCCAGCCAGGAAACATATGCCCACTAGTGCAGCAGAGACATGTTTGTTATGGGGATGACCAGTTGCTCTCTGACTGGATTTAAGACCATCTCTATGCCAGGGAATTCATGCCTGGTACTGAAAACCAAGTCAAAATCCTATGGCTATGGAGATCATAGGTCCTGAGGTGGGGATGTACTACTGTTGTTTGGTTAAATGTATATGTTGCACCCATCAAATTGCCCTCTAAGTATTTCCATGCATACCCATAGATTTAGGGTGTTCTCAGTTTTGGTCAGAGAAGCTTCTTTTTGCAAATAGTAATGACTACAAAACTCACCAAAGTACTGAGGAGAAGTAACTGTTGAGCACTCAGTGCTAAATGATATCTCCATCGTTCTCTCCACGGTGCAGGGAACGTTTCAAAAGAGCGGTGGAAAGAGTGCAAGATGCAGAGGATGGGGAGGAGGTCTTAGAGCCGCAGTCTTCCAGACACGAAGTGGCCATTGCATTCATGATTTTATCATTTAGCTGTCGTCATTATCTGCACAAGAGATGTTCAATATTGCCCCCCCAAAGAGACATCAAAATAGAAGAGGGGCTAGTTGGTGGAAAGAAAATAGGGGTTCTGTGGAAGGATTGCAGGGGACACAGGAGGAAAATTATGATCAAAATATACACGTATGGAAATTGTCAATAAAATGTTTTTAAGAAAGCAGTTAAATTAATTTCATTTATCTCTTTACACTTTTAAACCTGGTAGCTAGGAAATGTGAGATGGCATACTGGTTCGCATCCCACAGCATTTTATTGATCATTGCTTGTCTGTATGGAGTGGTATAACTTCTTTCAGGTACTGAACTCTGATTTATCGAGGTCAGTGAAAATCTCTGGGAATAAAAACGGTGTTTGCTTCAAAGCATTGTTAGGATGAGCAAGAGGGATTCAGATAGAGCGTTGACCAGTGGCGCCTCTTTGAAAGTGACCGATACAATAGACCCAAAGTCCTGCAAGCACACAGCACTTGATGCATTATATTTGGGAGACTATACCTAGCACAATAACAAGGCACTTTGATAAGCTTTGTTTAAAGTTATAAAAATTATTCTAGGGGTCTGGGAAGATAGCTTGGTGGTTAAGGCGCTTGCCTGCAAAGCCTAATGACCTGAGTTAGATTGCCCAGTACCCACATAAATCCAGATGAATAAAGTGGTACATGCATCTGGAATTCATTTGCAGCAGCTAGAGGCCCTTGCATGTCCATTCTCTGCCTTCTTCTTCCTCCTCCTCCTTTTCCTCTTCCTCCTCCTCTTCTTCCTCTTCTTCTTTTCTCCTTCTTCCTCTCTTCCTCTCTCTCTCTCCCTTCTTATCTCTCTATCTCCCTCTCATTCTCTCATAAATAAATTAAAAAATATTTTTTAAATTATTCTAGCTGGGTGTGGTCATGCACATCTTTAATCCCAAAACCTAGGAGGCAGAGATAGGAGGATTACCGTGAGTTTGAGGCCACCCTGAAACTACATAGTAAATTCCAGGTCAGCCTGAACTAGAGTGAGACCCTACATCAAAGAACCAAAAATTAAATAAACAAAAAAAATAAAATAAAATAAAAAATTATTCTAGGGGCTAGGTTGTGTCTCAGTGATATAGTGCATGCATGAGGCCCTAGGTTTAATCCTCAGGACTTCGAAAATTAAACAAAATTCTTTGAGGAGACAGTTTAGGAGAGTGGAGGGGATTATGATCAAAATTCATTACATACTTGTATATAATTGTTAATAAAAATAAATTTAAAAAATTATTTTTGTCATACATCTCACATCAGCTTTCCAAGATTCACTTTTTAAAAATGACAGTAATGATGTCTCCAGTGAAGAAACATAAAGGCATTGTATGTTGTCTGGAAATTTCGCTTCCAGCCACAGCTGTATCGCCTGCATCCAGAGAGTCAACTTTGCTCAAACTCCCAAAGCAACTTACACACACACACACACACACACACACACACACACAAAACACACACACACACAAAAAAAAAATCAATCTCTTCAGGGTCCACATTTTCACTCTTCTATACCCACAAAATGCAGAGGGCACTGGCAAATCCAGCAGAAGTCAGTTTGTTGAGCGGGCGGTTTGCCAAATGCCCATGAATTGAACGTTCAGTTCACCGAGCAAAGGACACGGAGAGTACCTTTCTACCTCCCCCTGCTTCGTTGGCCTTGGTGACGGCTGACTTGGTCCCCAGTGCAGCACCTTAGAGAATGTTTGATTTGTGTAATGCCACTGTTCCTGCTGGCGTGACCTCACAAAGAGGGGGGGGACAGAGCAGAAGAAAGCCGGCCAGAAGAGACTCGGAAAGAGAAGCACACAATCAGCGCGCCACGGAGTGCCCTCAGGCTACTGCTGAAGAATATCCCCGAAAGTGGAGCTGGGGAGACCACTTGGTCAGCAAAGTGCGTGTCACGCCAGAATTCACATAAAAGTGCCAGGCATGGTGGCACAGGCTTGTGATCCCAGACCTAGGGAGACAGAGACAGATGGACAGCTGAGGCTAGCCAGTCACTTTAGCCTACTTGGTGAGCTCCAGGAGGTTCATACCATGTTTGATATTCAAAAAAAAAAAAAAAAAAAAAAAAACATGGCTGAAGAGATTGCTCAGTGGTTGTGGTACCTGCCTCATTTGCCTTCAAAGCCTAAAACCCTGGTTCGATTCCCCAGGACCCACGTAAAGCCAGATGCACAAAGTGGCTTATGCATCTGGAGTTCATTTACAGTGGATAGAGGCCCTGGCTCACCCAATTTCCTTTCCTCCCTCCTTGGAAATACATAAATAAAATATATTTTTAATAAGAAAATAAATTTCTGACCACATTGAATATACATGAACAATTTTTATTATTTATTATTATTTTCATTATCACAATTTTCTCATGCAGAACAGCATGTTCGTGGAGACTTTGATGTGTGTACATATGTGCATATAAGCATAGGTGTGCAGGTAGGTTTGTGTGCATGCAACAGTGTGAATGTGGAGGTCAGTGGACAGCCTCAAGTCACCCGTCCTCACTGTCCACCTTGTTTCAGACAGGGTCCCCTTTGACGTTGCTTTGCCCACTGAGAACACCAGGCAAGGAGCCCTCAGGCTTCAGGACTCTCCTGGCTGCAGGAGACACCCTGGGATTACACAGGCCCATGCTCCTTGCATCCAGCTTTACAAAGGTCGGGAAGGAGCAGCTGGGGTTGCCAGGCTCACACAGCAGTGCCTAACCACTGTGCCATCTCCCCGTCTCACGGGTACTTCCATATTCAAGAATTACCCAGTGAGTGATCTTCCTCCTGCCCCAAGTCTCCAGTGCCCCCGGTTCCCATCCTGTCACGAGCCGGGGGGCTGGGCTGCATGCTCTAGGACTTTCAGCACCGTGAAAGTGACAGCCTGGCCATCACAGATAGACTTGGGGAAGGGGAGTTCGGTGAATGGTTATTAACCACGTTAGGTCATTTGATGAATTAGCTTCTAGGAGTCTGTTGCCTTCTGAAGACGTCAGAAGAGCCAGTAACAGATGAGTGATGAAGGATAAAGTCTACTTTCATGAGAAAAGTTTCAGCCAACGATTCTCAAGTGTGTCCATTGTTTCTTCCATTGTCTGAGCTATAGCACAGGATCAATACAGGGCCAACTGCCATCTGACCCTCTGCACCCAGTGTAGCCCTGACTGCCTCCTTCTCGTCTACCCACCCCTTAGCCACCCTACTGTTAAATGGAAATGCCGTGTGAATTATTGCCTACTGATATGAGATGAACGGTTAAGGCAGCCCGTGATCTCCTAGATTCAGAACTCCCTAGCAGCAGCATCCAGAAACTCCCAGCACCCAGAACCCAATCTCCCCACTGAAATAGCATCAGATAACTGGAAATAGAGAGTTTCCTCGATCAAATGGATCAGAGTGGAAGTATACTATTCAAAGACCTGTAAGACACGCCCAGGCTTAGACCGAAAGTCCTTTGTTTCTATTTTGATTTGAGACAGGATCTCATGGAGTAGCCTAGACTGTCCTGGAAATCATTACATAGCTTAAACTACTTACAAACTCAGAGCAATATTCCTGCCTCGGCCTCCCAACTGCTGGGAGCACAGCGAGAAAGCCATTAGGCCTAGCTGTGTGGAGTCACTTGAAGAATAAAGGTTCCCCACCTTAGACAAAGGAAGTCCTTCCCACACCCTCCATCGGTGGCCCCAGAGGCAGGAATATTCATCTTGTGCAGATAAGAACATTAGGTTGTTATAATTTCACTCATTTAAAATTTGCATAATAGATTGGACTGCCACTGCTCTTCCTGAATGTTTATACAACAAAGTTTCTAAATATAATTTGTCTCCTTTAATTGGGCTTATCTAAGTGATGTGAAACTCTTAGCAATGCATCCCTTTCTAATTTATAATTTATAGTCATTTCTGGATGAGAATAGCAACTGCCATCATTCCAGCTTACCTCAGCGCTTACACTGCAGCCTGTTCAGCCATTCCCATTAAGTTATGAGGGCAATGCATTTGTTACCGTATTTACTGCTGTGACCAAATACCTGACCAGAAGCAGGTCAAGAAGGAAGGAAGGGTTTGGGTTTACAGCTCGAGGAGATGATAGTGCGCGGTGGCAGAGAAGAAATAGCAGTCTAAACAAGTTAGGCAAGTGGGTCACATTGCAGCCAGAATAAGGCAGCAGCAGAAAAAAAAAAAAAAAAAACAGGAAGTGGGGCCACTGGGTCCTCCCATAGTGACCCCTTCCTCCAGCAACGCTCTGCCTCCTGTAGGTGCCGTAACCGTAACCTTCACAAACAGCGTCATGACAGCCTTGCATGCTGGGTGTTGTCCCCATGCGTGAGCCGCCAGTGAGTTGCTCCTAGAAGTTAGCAAGATCAGAGGTCTGGATGATGCTCACTGTAGAAAATGCATCCTCGGGGGATTGGCAGCGGGTCTTTCCTGGGCCTCGGGGAGCAATAATGCCATAATCCCATCAACAGATACGGATCCTACTGATGTCATTGTCATCGTGAAGGACAAATTCCAATTTATAGCAATAATTATATATCTATATCTATATCTATATCTATATATCTATATGTGTGTGTGTGTGTGTGTGTGTGTGTGTGTGTGTGTGTGTGTGTGTAATTAGAGCCACAGACAAGTTCTCAAGGGTTTTAAAATGCACATATTGTATTGGGACATGGGAAGGGATTATACTGTGCCTCCTTCTACATAAATGAACAAGTAAAGCCAGTCTACTGAGGGGAAGGACTGAAGAGGGGCAAAGAAGATAAAGCGCTCAGCTCCCCTCCCGAGAGTGAGAGCCAGAGCTCGGAGAGTTCCCGGTCATCAGATGAAACTCACTCTCATGTGCTCCCGACCCCAGCAGGTGGAGCAGGGTCAGCAGGATCTCTGGGGCTTGCAGGCTGCCCAGTCTGTTGCAGTCAGGTTCGCATTACTGGCAGAAATCACCCTGCCAAGAGCAGTAGGAAAAATAAGGGCTTATTTGTGCTTACAGACTTGAGGGGAAGCTCCACGATGGCATGAGCAGAGGGTGAACATCCCCCCCCGGCCAACATCAGGTGGACAACAGCAACAGGGGAGTGTGCCAAACACTGGCAAGGGGACACTGGCTACAACACCCATAAGCCTACACCCAACACTACATGGCAACCAGGAGGCATTAATTCCCGAATCTCTATCGGCAAAGAACCCAGTATTCAGAACACCTGAGTTTATGGGGGACCCCGGAATCCAACCTCCACACAGTCTCAACTACTTAGTGAGCTCCAGACCAGCCAGAGGTCCTGTGGGAAAACAGAAAAGTAGATGGTGTTTCTGAGAGTGATGCCCAAGGTTGTCCTCTGACCTTCACACACACATGTCTCACCACATGTAGACTTGCACACACACACACACACACACACACACACACACACACACACACTGGGTTACCTAGAATTTGAACTTCTACATAAACCTGAAATTCTAAGGTTGAAAGTTGTGGACATCATAAACTTCCCCCATTGTGAAGCCTCTTCCTCCCCTCCTAAACTCCATCTTCTCTCACAATTCACGAGGTCTGGAGCCCTTGAGCAGGAATAGTTTCGGGCACAGGTTGGGCAGAGGAAGAGCGAGGAGAGAGCAGAGGCTCCGGGGTGAGAGCTAGATGGGTAAATAGGACAGTCCTCATGAATCTTAAGCCTAGCAGAACATCCTGTTCCTTGACAAAATAAGGCTTTCCGGCCACAAATATTCCTGGCCTTGGGAAAGCAGCGGTGATTGTTTCGTGCAAGTGCAGGAGGATGTGTTTGTGTGTTGGCAGCTGTGAACTGCAAGCACAAGCGATGTTGGGAAACTGTGGGAACACAACTCACTTGTGGGAGTCCTTCCAATATTTGAAGGGCTTCAAGTTGCCATTAGAGGAAAACATGAGAATTTACCTTAATGCCACTTAAGCCATCACAAAAGAATGACAATTAAATAAGGAAAGGACTTTCTTTCAGAACACAGGAAACTGAGTCAGTGAGGAACCTGGGCCTCAGCTTCCAGGTGCCAATTTTGGTAAGAATGAGGTCATTCAGGATCTAGAAGAATAAGAATGGCACTTTCATTTGGAAAAACAAAAAAAAAGAGTAAGAAAGAGGGCGAGAGGCGGTCAGGGTGAGGGCGCCTTGCTACCAGGTGTCCACCGGCAGCCCTACCAGTTCTTCAAGAAGCAAATAAATAAAAATAAATCAATGAACTAAAAATAAGCAAGGAAAGTACCAAGCAAATAGACAATGACATAGTTCTAAGTATGTAATAGAAGCAAGATAATTCTAAATATGTTGTTTGCTTAGGAAAAGAAAACAGATGCATACAAGAGATAAGACTGGGACCACCAGCTTCCGATCTTCAGGGGCTTTCTCCATACATGCTGACTCTAAGTCAGCTGCATTCCTTTGAACTGGAAATGCAAAGCTAAGTCTTAATGCATAATTGTGAGTGTAACTCACCAAGAAATTTTCTAAGCAAATACTACTGGAATATGGTTCAGATGGTGGGGGAAAAAATAGCTTTCTTTGAGAAGATTCAACAACAGAATCATCTATGAAACATAGACGTTCAAAAGTAAATTTCTCCCGTGTTGAACCAACAGACTTAAGCCAAGAATCATTTATAACAATTGTGTAACTCTCAATGACTTCCAGCTGCTGGCACACACACACAAACACACACATAGCCCCAGACACACACACATGGAAGTGTACGCACACAGGTGAGCGACCGCTTCATCTCTGTTATGACTAGGTTGCAAGTCAGAACAAATTCTGTAATTAATTCAAGCACTTATTTCAGACAAGTGGAAAAACAGTTTGTAGGTCTGGAAAGGTGGTTCAGTGGTTTAATGTGCTTACTTACAAAGCTTGAATGCCCAGGCTCAATTATTCAGTACCAACTTAAAGCTTGATGCACAAAGTGGCACATTCATCTGGAGTTCATTGCAGGAGTAAGGGGTCCTGGAGCACCCATTCATTCTCTCACACTCTCTGTCTCAAATAAATAAATAAATATTAGAAAAAGTTTATAATCTGCCGAAACAATTATATATATATATATATATATAATTGTTTATTATATATATATATATATATATGACATATTTTTTCTCTCTCCATACAAGTAAAATAATTAGGAATGAAGCCTAATAACCAAAACAACTTTATCCCAGGAAGTTGGCAAGTTTCTACTCCACAGAGCTCAGCTGAGCTCTCACACTTAGGTGTCTCTCAAAATCAGTCTGCAAAGCCTGTCTTCACATTGCTCTAGGTCTTTCTCACTGAGTTCAATGGAAACATAATTTCAACATTATTCATAACCTGCTTCTTAAATTAGTTTCAAGACTTACCTTATTGACCATATTTTGAACTTTCTGTGATTACTATTAAGCCCTCCCTCTTCTTAAAGAAGAAAAAATATATTTCAGTTTACTTATATATTTTCGGACAGCATCTCAGTTAGCCCAAGGTGACCTTGAACTTCTATGGAATCAATTTGGGCACCTAAGTGTACATAACTATACCCCAGCTGAAGAAAATTACAGACGTGCCATGTGCCTCCTCCCAAGAGCAGCCTCCAGCTCTCAATGGCTGGGCGCTCATCACGTCATTAGTGACCAGGGTGTTCATTTGCTTGCTGGAAATCCATCACACGGATTCCTTGCTCTCCCATAAGGAGTTCCAAAGAGTCACCCGTGTGCCAGAAAACCGCCCTGCACAATTCAAGTCACTACATTCATCAGCAACCTCCTGAGGCCAGAGCTATCGTCATCCACATCGTATTCCCGAGGGGCTGAGCACGGCCCCCAGCGTCACAGCCTTCTCAGTCATGGTACTGACCAGCAGGCCGGGGCGCTGCCCAGCCCTCGGGTTTCCTTGTTACCTGTCGGGCTGAAGCTCTGCTCCGGTACCACATCTCATTTCTGGTGCTCAAAACAAACAAACAAAAAAAGAATAAGAAACTATAAATTTGTTGAAAAACAGCTCAAAAGATGAATTCAAGGCAAAAAGGGGCAAAGGGCAATGTATCTGTGTGGAAATGAACCACAGTTATTCAACTAAAGAAAGACCTTAAGCCCATCAAGAAATCTTCTCAGTGTATTTCTTTATCCTCATATTGATCCACGCTGGTAAGAAAACCGGCTTCTTATGGCTGGTGAATAGCAGGGAGACCCAAGATCGATCAGAATGACGAGGAGAGAAAGCCAGACACCAGCCTGGGATGTGTCATCCCTGCACACCCACAGGGCCCAGGAATCACCCAGGAAGTGGCGGGTCAAGTGTGAGTGCTGCTGGCCCGGGAAGCTCCTCCAGCGGGATGATGGTGGTAAACACTGAGGAGATTCAAAACTCATCCAAGCAGGAAGTGAGAGGTTTCCAAGAACTCAACTCCCAAGGAAACTTCCATCATACCCTCCAAGGATCGAAAGTAGGAAATGGGTGGAGAGGAGGTGTGAACCCTGGTGTGAAGGCACACTGATGGGTGGAGAGAAGGTGGGAACCGTGGTGTGAAGGCACACTGAGAGGCATTCTTGCTGCACAGAATCATCCCGGTGCATTCATGACTCCACAGTGATTATTGACGCCCCAACTGAGGAGCGTCCTCAGTGGAATAGGGCCAGAGGAGAGAGGCACAAAGAGAACAACCCAGCCAGGGGGAATGTGACCAATTGGCAATATGTTTATATATATTAAAATTCCCAACAAAAATATCACTGGAAAAAAAATGAATCACCTGTACTCTCTTCCATGGTGATCCAGAATTTCTGTCAGGCTAAAATCATGAGGCAAATTGTCTTTCTTCCCTCTGCATTTAAATAAACAGTGTCTATCACTTTAGGGTTGCTAGGGATTTTTAAAAATAATTTAGATTGGATTGAGTTTCCATTGCTGACACTGTGAATCACTCATTATCTTACATTCAACTGATTGGGGCACTGCTGATTTACCCTTCATTGTAATTTCAGTTTTACTCTATCCCAAGATTTTTTTTTTAAACCAAAAATGCTTCTAGCTATGTTAGTTACTATTGTATAAATATTCATTACAAATAGAAACACGAGGCAGGCGTGGTGGCTCATGCCTTTAATCGCAGCACTGGGGAGGCTGAGGTTAGAGGATCACTTTGAGTTCAAGGCCAGCCTGATACTACATAGAGATTTCCTGGTCAGCCTGGGCTAGGGTGAGGCTCTACTTCAAAAAACCAAAATGAATAAACACTTTTTTCCCCAAAGTGAGTCAAATTTTCTTTTTAAATAGCACAGGGGCTGGGGAGACAGTTTAGTGAGTAAAGTTCTTGTATTTAAACATGAGGACCTAGTTTGATCCACAGAAACTCCATTAATTTTTAAATTTTATTATTTCCTTATTTATTTGCAAACAGAGAGAAGGGGGAGAGAGAGAATGAGCATTCCAGGGCCACTTTGTGCATCTGGCTCCATGTGGATACAATGATACTGATAAGGAGATCCTTTAAAAGGTCTAATTTTATTGTTTTTAACTTGAATTATTATTAGTTGGTCATTTAACCTAGGCCCTCATGCTTACAAAGCAAGCAACTTACTGACATCTATGTTCCCACACCCTGTGCTGCACTCTTTAAAAAGAATAAGGATGGCTGCCTTTCTCTGCTTTCTTTTCTTTCTCTTCCACCCTCCTCAACTTGTCAGCGAAATCAAGAACTCATCCATATACTTACCTTTTGAACAATTCAATACCCACAGGGACAACTGGAGGGTGTTAGAAACCTGGCTGTCCCTGACCGCTTGGCCATGGTAAGCTAACAATTTATGCCTGCAGGTGGCTGCGTCAAATACATTTAAGCCCTGTCCCCATTGGGAGGGCTCAAGTGTGCCTAATTAGCTGGTCCAAGACTGTATTAATACTGTAATTTTCCACCTGCAAGAAAAACAGAAAGCTTAAGCCAGAGGAAGTGAAATATACAGCCAGGTGCACGGATCGTGGCAGCCAGAACTGTGGAGGACGGAAGCTTGAGTCCATTAGGTTCCCATGGAGTCGGAACATCCCAAGCTCATTAGCAAAGATGTTTCTTAAGAGAAAGAGAAAATCCTACTTCCTGCATGGAATTTATGAAATATGTAGTGCTTAGTCCTTCCAAAGTATGGATTTAGAGTTCAGTGGAAGAAACACAAGTTTTTGAATAGGATCAACCTCCATTCTGAGATTTAGCACACTCTTAAATAGTGGGGTCAGGATTTTAATATGGCTTACTGCATCCTTATCTCATGGTTTTTCTTCATACATGCAGGTTCCATGACACGAGTGAATTGCCATGTGAGACGACAAGGTATCTCTTCCTGGACATTTGGTGGAACTCAAGTGTGAGATCATTACACTCCTAGGCAACATAGCTTTCCAAACACAGGCTGGACTGTTTTGAAAGAGCATATTAGAGGAGCGTTCTAGAATTGTGACTTCATAAGACGCCATTCCCAGACAAAATGTAAAAAGTGTTTATTACAACCTAAAGATTGTGGAAGCTGTATTCTTCTTCTAGTTAGAAATTAAAACTGTAGGGTTTGAGATATGGCTTAGCGGTTAAGGCACTTGCTTGTGAAGTTTAGGGACCCATATATGACTTCCCAGGTCCCACATAAGTCAGATGCATAAAGTGATGCAAAGTTACACATGTACACAAGGTGGCACATGCACCTGGAGTTCAATTACAGTGGCTGGAGGCCCTGGCATGCCAATTATCTTCCACTCTCTCTCTCTCTTTCTCTTTCTCTCATATTAAAAAAAAAAAAAAAAAAAACAGGACAGTTTGTTGGGCTTGCTTCAAAAAAGAAAGAAAGAGAGAAATGAAGGGAGGGAGAGAAGGCACAAAAGAAAGAAGAAAAAGAAAGAAAGAAAAAACAGAAAGAAAGAAAGAAAGAAAGAAAGAAAGAAAGAAAGAAAGAAAGAAAGAAAGAAGGAAAGAAAGAAAGAGAGAAATGAATGGAGGGAGGGAAGGCATGAAAGAAAGAAGAAAAAGAGATAAAGAAAGAAAGAAAGAAAGAGAGAGAGAGAGAAAATTAAAACTGTAGGGCTGGAGAGAGGACTCAGTAGTTAAGGCATTTGCCAGCAAAGTCTAATGACTGGAGTCTGGTTCCCCAGCACACACATGAAGCCAGAAGCACAAAGTGGTGTGTGCATCTGGAGCTTGTTTGCTCCCATTCTTTCTCTTCCTCTGTCTGTGTCTCGATTTGCAATTAAATTTCTTAAATGTTTATAAATTAAAACTGTCTAGGGAAGGCTACACTGAGAGATCAGGAAAGGAATGGGTCCTCTCTGAAAGCCTAGCCCCCAAGCACACAGACATGAGAAGGGGGACCACAGAATATCTATGGCCAATCAGAATTGATTACAAGCTCACACCGCTTGGCGCGGCCATCCTCCTCCGAGGACCAAGCACTGGGCAGACATGGCTGCCCTCCTTTGCTTGATGGGAATGGCGTGCATGCTGCCTGCCCTGAACTAAAGAGAAATGCTCCAAAATGTTCAGCCTGTCTCACATGGGCAGTGCTTCTGATATTACAAATCCTTGTTAAAAAAATAAATTTGTTTTCCTCTCACTCTTGCCTAAAAGAGAGAATTGTTTCACCAATTTCCCAATCCTCCTCTAGAAAAATTTAAGATACACATTACTGGAGAAGCTGGGTGTGGTGGTGCAGGCCTTTTTCTTCCCAGAACTCAGGAGCTAACTTGGGTCATCTACAGACTGAATTCCAGGTCAGCCTGGGTTTGATTTTTTTTTTTTTTCAAGGTGCTTTCAAACACAAATAAATAAATAACTGGAGAATTAAGCACGAATGATTCCTGTTACAAAAGGGAACTAAACAGCAGCAGGCTTTGAGGATGAAAGCTAGTTGTTAGGGCAAGGACTTCACGTCAGGGCACCGGTTATAACTTTGAAGGAAAGAACAGTGGGCTCTGAGGGAAAGCTATACCTGCCAAGAACTACATTTCCACACCATCGTAGCACGTTGGGAGAAAGTGTTCTACATGCAATGCCAACCGCAGAAGGGTCACACAAGAAAGTGACCTAGTGCCCCAGTTCTTGAGCCAGAGCGCATCTCGAATCCACGCCGGGTGGTCTCTCACATGCCCTGTTAGGGAACTCACTGTCGCATATGTATGAGTTCAGCCTCCATATTTGAAATCTTCCCCAGTCACCTACAAACTACAACTTCCCCACGTTATTTGCTACCTTGAAGGTTCAAATGAACATAATGACAATACTTCCCTTGTGAAATTTAAATAGGGGAAAAAAATCCATGTACCGTTGTGAGAGAATAGATAGCCCATATTCAGTCGCTTTCGGTACTCGATCTTGGACGGCTCTACTACCCTGTATTCTGCTCTGAAACCTCACTGGCTAAAACAGCCCTAGGTGATATGGAGACATGCTCGGAACAATGAGGACGATTATGATGAAGAGCCCGCTGTGAAAAGGAAGACAAGGGTTTGGAGATGTGGCGTGTAGGTAAGAGTGTCTGCCCCGTGACCATGGGGGCCGGAGCCAGTCCTCTTTTATTCCCTGCCCCCAACTAAAAATCTGGGTGTAGCCACACCATGCCTTTAACCCCAGTCCTGTGGGAAGCAGAGACAGGAGAAATGCTTGGGCTTTTTGATCAGCCAGTCTGACTGCAGGTGGCCTTTCCAGGTTTAGAGACAGAGTCGTCTCAAGGAAACTGCATGGACATGAGAGAGGAAGACATCCACCATTCTACTCCAAGCTCCACACATTTGTGCATGGGATGCACACACATCTGTACACATGTGTGCATACACTAGACACAAATACCATATAAAACATAACACACACACAGAGAGAGAGAGAGAACAAAAATTAAAAAGAGCTCTTGGTGAGACTAGCACATATGGATCCATAATTTTTCTCCTTTTTATATATCCTTGAAAGCTCAACTTTCCTCCACCTGACCTTGATAAACTTTCCTCCAATTACTCTGCAGAATTAATACCGTGGTTACTTGAATGCATTGTGCTTATCCATAGTTGCAATAGTTAACCTTCTTTCTACTTGGTGCTTTGGTGAATCTCAAAACTCTCTCACCAGCTCATTTAGGAAATTCTTAGAATTATTTATGACTTCAAATAGAAGCCAATGCTTTTAAAGTAGTAAACAATTATATCATTGTCTAGAAAGTATATTGACGGGGCTGGAGAGATGGCTCAGCAGTTAAGATGCTTGCCTGCAAAGCCTAGTGACCAGGGTTTAATTCCCCAGTACCCAGAGGTTTAAAGTGGTTCATGCATCTAGAGTTTATTTGCAAGAGGCTGGAGGCCTTAGCCCACTCATATCCCCCCACTTGCAAATGAATAAATTTTAAAAAATAAAAGAAAGTATATTGACAGACAAGAAGACACTAACTACAAACACACAACCTTCCCTCACACTGTACAGAGGACTTTTGGAGGGAATTGCCAAGTTATTCTAATCAGAGGAAGATTAGAGATAGCCCCACCTTCTCCTCAGTGACCCTCCAGAAAAGAGCAAGGAAGAGATAGTCTTGCACAGAGAATGCCATTACTGATAGGAGTTGCTGGGAACTGACTGCTGCACTCTGTCATGAATGAAAAGGGAGAGGCGGGCCGGGCGTGGTGGCGCACGCCTTTAATCCCAGCCCTCAAGAGGCAGACGTAGGAGGATCGCCGTGAGCTCGAGGCCACACTGAGACTACATAGTGAGATCCAGGTCAGCCTGAGCTAGAGCAAGACCCTACCTAAAAAAAGAAGTGGGGAGATGAGACCCCATCTGCAGATGGAGTGTTAATGACAACCTTCGTTGCAACGGCAAAAAGTGGGGAGTTTTATGAGAGAGAGAGGCGGCATGCAGGGCCTCCCGCCACTGCAATGGAACTCCAGACATGTGCACCACCTTGTGGGCATGTGTGATCTTGTGTGCTTTTGTCACCTTGTGTGTCTGGCTTTCGTGGGACCTGGAGAGTTGAACATGGGTCCTTAGGCTTTACAGGCAAGCGCTTGAACCACTAAGCCATCTCTCCAGCCCAAGTGTGGGTTTTATAAACCAGAAAAGGCATTGCGTTAAGCTGCAGACCCGAGCCTATGGCCCCTCTGCACAATGATTCTGGTGGTGCAGAGCTGACTTTGAATTTTAGGCTATCTTGAGATGCATGCTTCATCATCAGGACCTGCCAGTGGCGGCTAAAGAGATGGCTCAGCCGTTAAAAGACAGTTTCTTTGCAAGCTTGCTGGCCCGAGTCCAACTCCCTGGAACCCGTGTCAAGCGAAGTGCAGCGTGGGGCGCACGTCTGCAGTCCCGGCAGCCACGGCAGTGGGCGGTGGATCCAGGAGGGTTGGGAAGCTCACGGGCCAGCTAGACTGTTGCACACCAAGCTGAAAAAACCGCAAGGGAGACTATTTCTTTTTCTTTTTTAAAAAAGCTTTTTTTAAAAAAAATATTAGTTACAGAATCCTTAGTATGGATAGGTCGTGTCTTGGTGCCATCCTTTCCCTCATCCCTGACTCCACCCTGCTGAGGGCCCTCCTCAATGGGATTGCAGGGTTTCCCCGTGGGGCTGTGGGAGCAGCAGCCAGTTATTGGGGATCCGCAGTGCCTCTGGGCTGAATGTCCCCGACTTGTGGCTCTAACAAGCTTTCCAGCCCCTCTTCCAGAAAATTCCCTGAGCCGTGTTGGGTGTGTCTTAAGTCTACTTCAGTGATGGGCTCTTAGTGGCCCCTGGTTTTCTGCTTTAGTAGGTGTTGAGTGTCCTCAGCTTCTGTCTCCTTCACCCTGGTGCAGGTTGGCACACCACAGTTTTTCTGTGGTTTCAGCTGGGGCTTGGCTGGAATGTGAGGGGTAGTTTAAATCCTTGGGTCTCGCTGGCATCTACAAAAGAAAAGCAGATTCTCCAAAGGAAAGTGAAGTCAGCAGAGGTTAAATGGGATAAGCATTGTTAATTTAGGGAGACTTTGATGGATGTTGTCCCACATTGAGCCTAAGGTTAGTGGGAGCTTGACATTAGAAAGCATAACCTTCTGGTGAGACCTGGCTGGAATCTGGAAGAGAGCCAGTCCCCAGACACTTAGACCATCTAGTGCGGGAAGGCCCCACATGAGCTAGTGGGCCAACAACTGTCCAAGCAACCAGGAGCCTAATCTACTCGGAAGCGATACCACGGCTGAGGACATGACGCAGAGGTTAAAGCTGCTTGCTTGCAAAGCCTGCCAGAACACGTCAGATTCTCCAGTACCCATGCAAAGCCAGACACACAAATTGGCACATGCATATGGAGTTCATTTGCAGTGGCAAGAAACCCTGGAGTGGTCTCTCTCTCTCTCTCTCTCTCTCTCTGTTGCTCACTCTTTCTTTCTGTTTCCTTCCCTCCATCTCTCTTTCTCTCTCTCATTCACTCTTTCTTTCTCTGTTTTTTTCCCTCCATCTCTCTTTTTCTCTCACCACACACACTCAAATATATATATGTAAAAATGTATGTACCACCAAAGAAAGTTACCCTTTCTCTCGCTGTCTTAGGTGATTTTTTTTTTAAAGTCACTGTTTGGGACCAGAAGGGCTATTCTTTTGAGTCTTGAGATGGCTAATAATCAATTCTTTTAAAAGAGAAAAATGTGTTTTCTTTTTTTCCCCAAACATGTTGCCCAGCGAAGATAAGGCAATCCTTCCCTGGGGAGAAGGGAAGAACAAAGGGTGTTGTCACCACAGGAAGGCTGTGAGGTGGACACATGCCCCTGCCACCCTGATTAGAGAAAGGCAGGAAGTGAGGCCTGGGGACCGCAGCTCCCCTGAGGAGCCCGCTGCAGACCTGCAGACCGCCCACCCGAGCAGGAGCCGGGGGCAGAAACAGGCCCATGTGGGGAAGCCCATGGCTCACTGCACTACTTTCCAAGGTCTTTCTCATCCTCCCTCCTCAGCACAGTGAGCTTTCGACTCTGTGTCTGAAATGCCAGCGATGACGACCCAGTGTCCTCTTTCCCCAGGAACAACTGGGCAACGATTCATTCGCAGCGTCTCTCGGAGCAGAAGCGTGCCCACGGCTCAGTTGCACTGTGTTCATGCAGCTGTCTAAGAACTCCGCTCAGGGCCTGAGGAGATGGCTTGTCGCCCAGTCATGCGATCCCCAGCACCCTGCACCTGCTGGGCAGGCATTGTCACCTGCCTGTCATCTCAATGCTTGGGATACAACGACAAGGGATTCCTGAGAAAGATGCCTAGATAGACTGACTTATTGGTGAGTCCTACACCTGATATCGACATCTGACTTCCATGTGCACACATGTGCAACTGCGAACACACACACACACACCACGCACACACACCATCTACACATACACAAGCAAAAAAAAAAAAAAAAAAAAAAATTACCAGAAATCCAGTCCCTGTATGATTTCAGGTTAACAGGAGTCCCAAAAGGCTGCTGCAGTAGCCTTCTCATTGCCACAATCAAGCACCCAAACTAAAATAGCCTATGGGAGGAAAGTTGTTTATTTTGGCTCGTAGACTTAAGGGGAAGCTTCATGATGGCAGGGGAGAGCATGGCATAAGCAGAGGCTGGACGTCCCCTCTACCATAGCATGTGGGACACCTTTGGATAAGAATGAGCTAACGCTGGCAAACTGAGGGTAATCAAATCTCGAGGTCCCTCCCCCCCACGAATGGCAGACCTCCTCCAGCAGATCTTCACCTCCCAAGTTGCCATGGGCTGGGAACCAAGTAATCAAAACACATGAGCTTTTGAGGGACACTAAATCAAGCCGCCACGGGACCCTACAAGTTAGGGTTCGGAAGCTGCCAGGGATGGGCGATGTCAAGTGAACACTTGAACGCCGCTGAGTCACAGCTTGAGGCTCAGTTCCGTCTGATGATCTTATCGTCATGCCAACATGAGTCCTACCATTGCCTAGGGGCACACCTTCTCCCCTACCCACCAGCCTGGAGAAGGACTGCTCCTCCTTCCTCGCAGAGAAGCCAACTGGGCCACACCCACGTCTTTGCTTATGCTGGGGGTTTTTTGTTGGTGGTGTTTGTTTGTTTTGCCTCATCTCAGTTCCCAAGGCAATTGGAGTGACAAAAACAAGACTTACAGTGGCAGCTCTTTCTTTAATAGATGCTAAATGAGAATCTTGGCCACAAAAAAAAAAGCTCATTTACTGTTTTGTTTTTGTTTTTGTTTTTTTGTTTTTGCCAGTCATCGGTATTTATGTAGTTTCCACTTTGAGTTACCATGATGTCCTAGGCACTGGAGACAAAGCAGCAAACAGAAGCTAAGTCCTTGCCTTCATGAAGGGTCTTGAACACCCCCCCAACTTATGTTTCTCTAAGAATTCATCTGGTTTCCCATCATAGATTTTTTTTAAACACATAAAGTTATATAATTAACCCCATATTACTCAAATGACTCTCCAAAACTATTTGTAGCTTCACTTCCTTCCATAAATTCTTATTTAAGAAGGTACTGGTAGATCTACTGTCCCGGATTCAGTAATTAACAATGGTTACCATTGTCCATAGGATAATTGGCAACATGACTTCAATTAAAAATGTGTTTCTGCTTAAAAGTACCAGCTGGGTTTTATATTATTTTGACTGTTAAAGGCTCTCTCTCTTCCTCTGTGTGGTGTGCATAGTTTGTGCACATGCAAGTTCTCTTTAAGTACATGTTTGGAGGCTATAGGAGGACATTGAAAGTCTTCCTCTATCTCTCCTCTTTCCCTTGTTTTAGTAACAAGTCTATAACTACACCCAGAGCTGCCTTTTTCATGGCTACTCCCGGCTTTTCTCCTGGGTACTGGGGAATTGAACTCAGATCATCTCAGTCCTTTCTAGGTCCTCATGCTTACACACCAGGCACGCTTTCCCACTGAGCCATTTTCCCAGCCCCTTGACAATTAAATTTTAAAACATGGTTTTCTTGATCGTTTCTTAATGTAACACACAGGCAAAGAAACACGCAGAATACGAAGTGTGGAACTCAATGAACTACACATTGAATTTCTCACAGTAAATACCAGCACTACCACCACTGAGACCCAGAAAGATACTCTCACCCCAAGTCCTAGTCTCCTACCAAAGTTTTAATTCATCAGACAGCATCTCTCTTTCATTTCCATAGCTTCCTTTATTAGTAATATGAAATTGTTGGAGCTACTACATTTTACTTTGTGTGATAGTATACACTGGTCATCAACTTAAAACAGGACCTAGAATTACCTGAGTGATTATGTAGATTAGATAATTAGCTTCTGGGCATGCCTGTGAGGGTTTATCTTGATTAGGTTAATTAAAATGGGAAGACGCACCCTAACTATGGGCAGCAGAATCCCATGGGCTGGGGTCCTGGGCTGGATAAACAGGATAGAGAGCTGGCTGAGCTGCAGCATATATCACTCTGCTTCCTCACCGTGGACTGAATGTGACCAGCTGCCTCAAGCTCCTGCGGCCATGCCTTCCCCACCACGTTAGACTCTAACCTGGAGCCGCAGGCTGAAATAAGCCTTTCCTCCCTTTACGCTGATTTGTGTCTGATATTTTGACCCAGCATTGAGAACATAATGACACGTTTGGTACCCCATAGTCACGTCATGATGGTGACATTGCTCACAATTCCAGGTAAACATCACTCCTGAAATGAAGTCCCTTCCATCCAGTGTGTGGATTTCTTCCGTTTAGAGTTCATAGCAGGCCAGTGGTTCCTGTCTAACAGCCATGGTTATTTTCCAGTAGGGATACTGGTTTTGTCCAAGAAGACAATCCCTCATAAACCACTATCTAATTTATCACACAAACATTGGGTTTGACTTGGTTTTGAACTTTATATAAGTAAAGTGCAAAGATATGTATTTTTCATGTCTAGCTTCTTTCAGTCAGTGTTATGTGGCCCAGATTGTCTAGCTCAGTTGGTGAGCTAGGGCTTTAGTGAGAGATTCTGCCTCCATAAGTAAGAAGGAGAACAGTAGCATAAGATACCTGACATTGGCCCCAGCCTCTACCCCAGTTAGAACTGGAAGGATGGTGATTTAAATATAGTTTTCTGTGAAATTCTGGATGGTAGTTAAATTTTATTGAATATTACTTATCATACTTTAAGGCAACCATTTTTTCTTTTCTGTTAACTTCTTTTTTTAAAATATATTTTTATTTGAGACAGAGAGACAAGGAGAAGGAAAGACAGAATAGGTGCACCAAGGCCTCTAGCCACTGCAAACAAACTCCAGATGCATGCACAGCCTTGTGCATCTGGCTTCCCTGGGACCTGGAGAATCAAATCTGGGTCCTTAGGCTTCACAGGCAGGTGCCTTCACTGCTATGCCATCTCTCCAGCCTTTTGCTAACTTCTTCATTGACTTGCAATCATAGTCGGTATTTTGGTAAGATCTTTATTGAATTACAGTTCACCTTCATAAAATTAATTGCAGAATTAGTATACAAATGAATGGCTTTAATTTATTCACTTGTGTGTGTGTGTTTATGCATATCTGAATCTATCAGGGAGTCTTGTTGCTGCAAAATAACATTTACCCCTTATGTCACTTTTTTGGATCAGACATATGTGGGTAGCTTGGGCATTGAACCCAGACCAGAAGGGTTTATGAGCATGCATGTTTAACCACTGAGCCATCCTCTCAGCTGAGTGATGCTTAATACATTCACTAGATTGTGTGACAGGACCGTTGCCCTGGGTTGCATTCCCCAGCACCACAAAAACCAGATGCAATGCCACATGCCTATAATCCCTCCACTCCAGAAATAGAGGCAGAAGATCAACAGTGCAAGGTTGTCCTTAACCACAAAATGAGTTGGAGGACAGCCTGGGATTCATATATTATGTCTATAAATAAAACAGAATGGGGGTAGGGGAAAGAGCCCTTAACCTAATGAGGAAAATCTAAGAAAAGAAACTACAGATAACATCATACTTGAAGGCAAAATGCTAAAGACTTTCTCCCTAAGACCAAGAACAAAGGAAGGATATCCACACTGGCCATTTCCAGACATCATTGTATCATTTCCAGACATCACAGATAAAGCAAGAGAGAAAATGAAAGGAAGAAATCAAGCAGTCTTATTCACACAGTGTGATGATCTCTGCAGAAGGCCCTACAAAACACACCTAAGAAAAAGAAGGAGAGAGGGGAAAAAAGCACCTACTATAACTGATAAATGAGTTTGAAGGATGCAGTTAATTCACTAAATTATTGCAATCATGTATTATTAATTATTTTAAAAGCCACTGGAAATTGAAATTAATGAATAAAACAATTCCCTTTACAATAGCAGAGATTTCCACTTCCCTCCAAGATGGAGATAGCAGAGCTTTGCAGTTCTGCTAAGATAATCAAAGCACAAGCCCATGAAACAAAAGTTCGCAAGATGATAAGCATCAAAGAAGGACAATGATTCTCAAGGTGGAGAACAACCGAGGTGAAGCCTGAATTGGCTTAAACCCCAGCCCTGGAAGAGCGCGTGGGCTGTGACGGGGGTGGGGTGGGGGACGCTAGCAGTCTGGTGGGCTGTCAGAATGAGGGAGACAAGTGCCGAGTGCAGCTGAGCCTGAGCAAGGATTTCTCCTGGCAGTGCCGTCACATTCTGTCTCGTGTAGTTTGATGCTTTGCTTGTTATACATGCAAGCCTGTTACTAGGAGTTTCTAACATTTTGTAGAATCAAACTTTTTATCATTGCATACTATCCTCCTTTGTCTGAATAGCATTCCCGAGTCCTGGGGAAGTTCACTTACCTGAATTTTATAGAGTGACCCTTACTTTCTTTTTGATTAGTGTTAGGATGGTACATTTCTCTCTCTCTCTCTCTCTCTTCTCTCTCTCTCTATCTCTCTCTCTCCCTCCCTCCTTCTGTCTCTCACTGTCTCTCTCACTGTGTGTGTGTGTGTGTGTGTGTGTGTGTGTGTGTGTGTGTGTGTGTGTGTGTTGTGTGCATATGTTGAAGTTATGCTCTCATTACTGGCACAAAATATCCAACCAAAAGCAGCTAATGGAAAGAACTTTTTAAATTAATTTTTAAAGTTTTATTTACTTATTTATTTGAGAGAGTCATATAGATAGATAGAGAGAGAGAATGAGCATACTAGGGCCTCCAGCCACTGCAAACAAATTCCAGATGCATGTGATACCTTGTCACCTTGTGCATCTGACTTATGTGGATCCTGGGGAATCAAACCTGGGTCCTCTGGCTTTGCAGGCAAATGCCTTAACTGCCAAGCCATCCCTCCAGCCTGAAAGAACTTTTTAAAAAATATTTTTTATTTATTTATGTATTTATTTATTTGAGAGAGAGAAAGCGAGGGGCAGATAGAGAGAGAATGGGTGCACCAGGGCCTCCAGCCACGGCAAACGACCTCCAGATGCATGTGCCCCTAGTGCATTTTGCTTGTGTGGGTACTAGGGAATTGAACCTGGGTCCTTAGGCTTTGCATGCAAACGCCTTAACTGTTAAACCATCTCTCCAGCCCTAAAGAATGTTTTTTTGGTTGGGGGGGGTTGTTTTTAATTTTGGCTTACAGTCTGAAAGGGAAGCTCCATGATGTTAGGGGGAAGATGGCAGAGAAGAGACTGGACATCGCCTATGCCACAGCATGTGACACACAGCAGCAGGAGGGTGAGTCAAACTCTCACAAGGGGGCACTGGCTACAACACCCTAGTCCCGCCCCAACAACACACTTCCTTCAGCAAGGCTCCATCTCCCAAACTGCCATCAGCCAGGAACCAAGCATTGAAAACACATGAGTTTAGGGTGGGACACCTAATTCAAACTGTCGTAGCATGTTTGTGTGCAGATGTGCACACCGCACGCACACGCATGCAGAAGACGTGTGTCTCCCTCCGTCACTCTTCAACCTTCCTTCCTTGACTCAGTGCTGCTCATGGATTTGCTTGGGTCTAATGGCTGACCAACAAGCCCCGCTGATCCTCCTGTCTCTCTGCCCCTCTCAGAGCAAGTGTTACAGGTGTGTGAGTGAATGAACACGGTAATAAGTGAGTTTAGCCACTTTGAAGGGTACACAGTTAATTCACAAAACGTACTGCATTTACATATATACTAGCTTTTTTTTTAAAAATTTTTATTTATTTATTTATTTGAGAGCGACAGACACAGAGAGAAAGACAGATAGAGGGAGAGAGAGAGAACGGGCGCGCCAGGGCTTCCAGCCTCTGCAAACGAACTCCAGACGTGTGCGCCCCTTGTGCATCTGGCTAACGTGGGACCTGGGGAACCGAGCCTCGAACCGGGGTCCTTAGGCTTCACAGGCAAGCGCTTAACCGCTAAGCCATCTCTCCAGCCCATATACTAGCTTTTGACGTGGGTGCTATGGTTTGAATTCAGTTCCGCATGCTTCCACAAGCTTAGTCATCTCCCCAGCCCCTTTCCACCCTCCTTTATTTGTTTTTAGTTTGAGTGTTGAGGAAGGACCTCATGGATCCCAGGCTGGCTTCATTACACAGCCATAGATGACCTTGAACTTCTCATGCTAGAATTATAAACCTGTGCGACCGCACCTATCCCACCAATTTTCAAAAATCCACAGGGCAAAGCGTCACACAAGCATGAGAAAGTGAGTTTGGATCCTCAGCACCTTCATAAAACACTGCACCAGGAATCCCAGAGCTGAGGTGGCAGAGACAGGAGGAACCCCAGGACTTGCTGGCCAGTTCATCTAGCTGAACTGGTGAGCTTTGGTTTTAGTGAGAAACAATATCTCACGAACATAAGGTCGAAAAACAATAGAAGACTCCTGATGGTGATCTTTAGCCTCTACACACACACGCACGTGCACCTGAACACACACATTCCCACACACATAGCAGCATACATCCACCCATGTGCACACACCACTTACACATGCATCCATGCAGAGAAAGGAAAAAAAAAATGAAGCTTATATTACCTTCACATATTAATTCCTCCTTTTGATGTTTTTGTTTCTTCCTTCTTGGAGTACATCAATGTTTCTGACCTATATCACTTTCATCCTACATAAAGAATTTAACATGTCTACCAAGACAGGTCTATGAGCCACCAATTTAATTCTTGTATACCTGAAGGTAATTTTTCAGGGTATGTGATTCTAGGTTAAAAACTTTTTTTTTAATCAAAACTTTATTTTGTTTCATTCCTTCCTTACTTGCATGATTTCTGCAGAGATACCAAATATAATTTTTTTTCTGCATTGTTCTTCAGGGAAGCATTTTTTTTTTCCTCTCAGGCTTCTTTCAGAATGTATATAAGTATAACCTTTGATTTGCTATGGTTTGGCAGTGATATGCCTAAGGTTATTTGAGTGGTAGGAGATTGGCTGGCAACAGGCATATCAGCCACTGTTAGCCTTGGAGCTGAAATGATGAGAGGAGGAAGCGTGGAACTTTAGGCGTGGCTGGCGCAGAGAAAGCAGCTCCTGGGAAGGCAGATGGAAGAGGGTGTCTCCAGCTAGTCTCCCTCTGTCCTTCCATGCGTCTGCTGCTCTCCAATCTTAATGTTCTTGGAGCAGAGAGCGGGGGAGCCAGGAAAATGCAGACGGAAGGATCAGCCTCAGTGGTACATCACCGACCGACCGGGAAAAGGGTCTGAGGACGAACAGGAAGTGGCTGCCCATTCCACATAAGATGGGAGACGCTTCTTTACTGTCAGTGATGGACAACTGCGGGAAGAAAGGGAGATGCCTGTGGAAGGTCTGAGGTTCCAAATCTTTGTTTTGTCTTGTCTTTTTTTTTTTTTGAATCAGGATAAATAGGAACAAGTCATTTTGTTTACAAAAACACCTCTAGAGTGTTTTTGTAAAACAATGGAAATACACTGAGAACGCATCACAGAGCCAAGTTCAGGTGAACTTAGAATAATTCTCAAGCTTCAGACCCTGCCTCCAAGGGGTCATTCCACAGTGGGCAGAAAAAACGAAGAGAGCAAATATTTTAACGTCTAAGCATTTCTCTTTGGAAAATTAAATAAAACAGAAAGACTGATAGAACCACGGCCAAGGCATCTATCTTTCAGAGAGGTGGAAGCATCGCTGAGCAAATAATAAGTCAGAGAAAGCAAACATTCATTTTCCTGCCATTCTGGGTGTGGATCCTAATTCCTTCAACTTAGCATATTCACAAACCATCTTCCCTTCTCTCCTTGCATGCCTCAGTTCCCCACATCCTTGCAGGTCCCTGCCCTTCCGCACACGTCCGTGCTTAATAAAGTCAGCGCTGGCACATTCTGCCCTGGTAATTAAGTTAGCCGCTTGCTATCGATTCTCTTGCTAGGGCCTGAGAATCGGCTCTTGCTTCCCTGTGGGAGTGGTGGGAAGGGGCGGGGGAGGGAAAAGCACATTCTTATACTTTATTTTTTTTCCCCCCATAAACCAGATGTTTTCCTCAACTCCTAACATCTTTAAAACATTTTCTCCTAAGAAAGATTTAACATTGTAGGAAGCCAAATCTTGTTTTCTCAGCACACCATGAGCACACACCCAAATCGCTGATATTTACTCTGATAAGCTCTTGTGATGCTGCATTTGATAAGCTACACATACAAGGCTGGTGACCCTTATTTCCTAATCTGTTTCAGTTGCCCTTGGAAACAATAAAATAGTGCTATGAACAACATTATCATATGTTTTAGCATGTGTGTGTACGTGTATGTATATGTAATATGTATGGTTTAGTGTGTGTTTAATATGTATGGTTTGTGCATGCAATATGTGTGGCTTGGTGTGTGTATATGTATAAGATGTGGGTTTGGTGTATATGTGTATTCATGTGATATGCATGGTTTGGGAGTGAGTGTGTGTGTGTGTGTGTGTGTGTGTGTGTGTGCATATAGCTAACATTAGGTGTCCACCTCTATTACTCTTCCACTCTATTTTCTTGAGACTAGGTCTCTCTAATGAAACTGCAACTGCCATTTCTTCTTTGGTCAGACCAGTGAGCCCCACTGATTCTCTCATCTCTGCCTCTTACAGGAATGGGACTTCAAGCAGGCAAGGCTATGCTTGGGTTTTTTATTATTACTAATATTTTGAGAGAGAGAGAGAGAGAGAATGGGCACACTAGAGCCTTCTGCCACTGTGTATGAACTCTAGGCCCCTTGTACATATATGCGACATTGCATGCTTTCATCACTGGGGATCTGGCTACATGGGACCTGGAGATTCAAACATGGGTTCTTAGGCTTTGCAGGCAAGCACCTTAACCGCTAAGCCATTTCTCCAGCGCCCCCCCCCCCTTTTATTTTGAGAGAGAGAGGGAAAGGAGGAGAGAGGAAGATAGGCTTTTTAAAGGGGTGCTAGAGATCAAACTTGGGCTGTCTGGAGTCCTCTCAAGCCTCATGCTTTTGAATCAAGTACTCTTTTGCCGCGAGCCGTTTCCCAGCCTTAACACTATGATTTAAACACCATCCCAAATTTAATGAAATAAATTCATTATCTCACAAGTTTTATGAGCTGACGATCTGGGTAAGACTCAACTGCGGCTATCACATGAACTAATTCAGGATTGCTTCTCAGACTATATATACACATGGTCTCTCCAGCCTGGAAGTTTGGAGTAGCTTGATTCCCGTACCAACTGGTTTCCCTAGAGTGGATATATCAAGGCAATAAGAAGATGCTGAGTGGATTAGCCTTTTATGGCTAGCTTTAGAAGTCACATAACCTTATTACAACCATTCTCTATTGCATTGGTTCTCAACCAAGAACAACTCTACTCCTACATCCTGCCCATAAAATAATTGGCAGTGTCTGATACACTTTTGGTTTGTACAGCTGGATGTGGAGGATGATATTGGCATCTAGTGAACTGAGCTCAGGAAGGTTTGTAAATTTTATACAATACAGGATAAAAAAACAAAAAAACACCTGCAACAAAGAATTTTGTAAACCAACAGAGTTAGGAACCTGCCTCCATATCTAAAGCAGACACTCTTACCTAGAACATAGTTTAGAATTCATGATGGACAGAGAGTCAAAATATTGGTAGGCAGTGTAAAAACTTCGTTGTAGGCCTGTGGAGATGGTTTAGTGGTTAAAGGTGCTTGCTTGCAAAATCTACTGGCCCGAGTTCAATTCCTCTGCATTCCTGTCAAGATGGCTTCAGAGTGGTGCATTCATACTTTTTCCCAACACTGACTACCATGAGGAGAGTCAGAACCAGGGGAATCTGAAGCTCTCAGGCCAGATAGTCTGATGTCCCTCTGCAGGCTGGCAATTCATTTGCATCAACAAGAAACTGTCTGAAAGCACGGACATTCCCATGCTGCCTGCTCAACTCCACGCCCTTGTTGTGGCACATGTGCCCTCCCCAAGACACAAATAACAATTGTTTTTTTCCCTAGAAAATAACTTGCACTAAGTTATTGGGTATCAGCTGTGTGAATCTCTTTGTCTACATATGACCAGGGTCTGTTCCAACATGTTGAATTTTTCTTTTACTAATTTAAAGACAATGTATTGCATTAATTTAATTCCCAAGGTATAAGCTTTAAACCTGAGAGATAGAAGAACATGACAGTGGCTTTAAAAGCACATCAGGCATCTCTAAGTGGGGCTCAGAAGGCACCTGAAAACTTACTTCTACCATGATCTTCAGAAGGAAGTCAGAAGTTTCTTTGCAAAGTCATGCCACCAAGCAAGTAGAAAAGCCTCAACTATTACTTCTCCGATTTGAAATACATTCATGTCATTCACTGGGCTTTCTCCTCATTTCAGCCGCCCTCTTCACTCATTCCATCATAATCTAGCTCTAGATGAATGTGACATTTAGAAATGTTCTGTGGGTATATAGAAAGGTAAATTTCAAAAGGACATACCTGAAATCCAGAGCACTCTGTTCACTCCAAAAATTGAAAGAAGAGACAGGAGCATGCAAGGGAGGGTTTGTAGCTGGGGATGTCTCCTCCACATTCAGAAAGCCATGGAGCCTGGGGAAGGAGGCTATGAGGTTTCTGTCTGTCCATGCTGAAAAGCAACTGTCTCAGCATGTCCTAGAACCAGGGGAATGTGGGGACTAGAAACAACTGGAAGCATCAGATCTCTTCAGATAAGCTGTCCAATTTCATATCATGGAAGGAGGAGTGGGGAGATCTTTAGATAAGATGTCTAATTTTATATTGTGAAAAACAGAATTTTAAAGTACCTGGTAATAGCAATAAATTTTCAGTTGTTTTCATGAACTGATTTCAAATATCTATATGCCTATCCTTTATTAGGTCTCTATTCTTTCTAAGATCTTCAAGACATCATGACTGATTTTTTCTGATCCCTTTTCCCCATGTGGATCAAAGCAGGAAATGACCTGGTTTCACCTCCATCCCTATCCAGCATTCCTGGGCACGTCTGATGTTTTAGGGAGGTACTGAGGGCTGGCCAAGGCCAGGCTGTCGTCCCTGACTCATAAGGTCGTTTGCACCCACATGGCCTAGTGGGAGAGACACCCCACTGAACAGGCAATGGTCTGGACCAGAACCTCTAAAACTATAAGATGAGAAAGGCCTCTGGCTTGTTACTGTTTCAAGAGGTTCTAGTCTCCGATTGATTGCTGTGGGGTCCAGGAAAGACAGTAAGAACAACATGGAAGGAACACAAAAGAAGAGCAAAACCACTCACCATGTGACTGGAGGTAGTAGAAAGGAAAAGGAAAAGAAAAAGACTGGATCCCTTTGGAAAGCACACACACCCCCAACACACACACACACACACACACACACACACACACAATGACTCAAAGACTTCCCACTTGGCTCTCCCTCTGAAAGGCTTTAGCACCACTCCCCCCCCCCAACCTCCAATCCTGTCAATCTGGAGACCAACCCTTACACATGGACCTTTGAGGAACACTGGAGATCCAAATGACAACATTGAAATGCAAAGTCAAAGTTAGATGAAAAGAGCTGAGGGGACAGGAGGAATAGAAAGACTTCCAAGTGAAGCTTTGAACAGGTCTTTCCTGTGAACTGAAATGTGAGGGAGGCTCAAGAAACTTCCAAGGCTCAGAAAGATGGAAAAGTTCACTACTCATAAAGACCTTCCACGAGGTCAGAAAGCACTGGAGAATTGCCAGGGAGAGGGGACAAGCCAGGGGAGATGCAAGTTGTGTGAGGGCAGCTGGGGATGCAGCTCTCTTAAGTCACCACCAATGGTGGGGTGGGCCTTATGGAGAGGAGGCGGCCTGTGGTCACCTGTGGTCCTGTAAGCAACCCTTCACCTGTGTTCCTGTAAATAATCCTAATAAACTCACTGGATCAGTAAGCAAGATTTGGATGGGAGTATTTCTTTGGTCAGTTGTTGGTGTCCTGTCTGGAGTGGACAGACATTTATTCACATCTCTTCAAAACAGGTTCTGGGGCTGGAGAGATGGCTCAGGGGTTGAGGCACTTGCCTGCAATGTATAATGACATGGATCTGATTCTCCAAGGCCCATTTAGTGGCACATGCATCTGGGGTTCATTTGCAGTAGCCAGAGGCTCTGGTATACTCATTCTCCTCCTCCTCTTTCTCTGCTTCCTCTTCTCCTCCTTCTCCTATTCTCCTCTCTCTCTCTCTCTCTCTCTCTCTCTCTCTCTCTCTCTCTCTCTCTCTCCTTGCAAATAAAGAAATAAAACACCTTTAAAATAACAGGTCCTGCAATACCAAGAAAGCAGGTTCACAGCTCACCGTAGGGGTGGTCTTTTTTATAGCTGTGATTCTTCAACATATGCACAATTCCAGAAGAGAAATTCAATAGGCCATTGGGTATAAGCTATGTGAGTCTTTTTTTTTTCTACATATGACCAAGGTCTGTTTCAACATTCGACTCTTGACTTTTACTATTCATACAAACCAGATGAAAACTCTTTTCAGCTAATGTTGTATTTATTTACAATAAACTTGATAACCACTGAAGCTTTATGAAGAGCCTTTACCTGAGCCTGCCAAAGACAATCCCATACCCTGTACCGTCTCGTTATTTATCACACTGACTACAGAGTGTCCACATGAGCATTTAACTTATATGTTCTCTCTCTCTCTCTCTCTCTCTCTCTCTCTCTCTCTCTCTCTCTCTCTCTCTCTCTCTCTCTTTCTCTCATGCACAGCTGGAGAATGAGTATTCAAAATATGAGCCTGTGGGGGAGGGGAACATCTCATGTTTAAACCAAAACACTTTCCCCCTAACTTTAGTGTGTGTGTGGAATGCGCCCATGTGTTTGTTAGTGTACACAGAAAGAAGAGAGAGACAGAGAGAGAGAGAAAAGTTACCACAACTAGAAAATGTGTGAAGTTGTTCTCATCCTAGGATTCCCAAGGCATCAAGATTCCCAGAACAGAGTTACAAGATTTATGGTTGCATGGAGCAAGTAGGTTGAAAAAAAAAAAAAAAAAAACCAGGTCTATCTCATTTAGCCATTGGCAATTGTTCAGAGCTAAATAAAGGCTACACAAGGCATTGACATAATCCTTATGTCAGTACATTCCTGCATGCTGAATTATGACAAGTGTAAGTTGGTGCTTGCTGAATGATGTCTGCGTATTAATTGGTGTTATTTGCAGTGTAGGAACAGCCAGGCCTAGAACACAACACACATTCTCCTGTTTGTTTACCTGTCAGAGTGTGACAATAGTTACAGTTTAATAATAAGCAAGCATTTTAGGCATTGGAATAAGATATTCATTTGTATCCTTTGAAAAGCAAAACAAAAATGGGGGGCTAGGCTACTGTATAACGTGCTTGCTTCACGAGTTTGGCAGACTGAGTGCAATCCCCAGAACCCACGTAGACTAGCATCAGCACCCACCTGCCATTCGATCCCAAGGCTGGGAAGGAGAAGACAGGGGGAGCGCTGTTGCTCACTGGCTATCCAGTCTAGAGTAACCGGTGGGTTCCAGGTCAATGAGAGATCCTGTCTCAAAAAGAAGTAGATGCTGTTGTTGAGGATGACACCTAAACTTGTCTTCTGGCCCCCACGTGCACACGCACACACTTATACAATCATGCATATGTAACACACACAAAGAGAAAGAAGAAAAATTTTAAAAAGCAGTCGTTAATTTTCTTGTTGCTGTGACCAAATACCTAAGAAAAAACAACTTGAGGAAGAAAGGGAGGGAAGAAGAAGACGGTGGGGAGGGGAGGAGGATGAAATGAAGCGAAGGGCTATTTTGGCTCCCAGTTTGAGGACGCAGTCTGTCATGGAAAGGAAGGCACGGCAGCAGAAGTGTGAGCCAGCTGGTCACATTGCAACCTCAGTCAGGAAGCAGGGGGAGATGAGCACTGGTATCTAGCTCACTCTACCACCCACACTCAGGGTGGCGTGTACCACCTCGTGTATACCTTGGATTCAGTCTCAGAGAGCAGAGGTGGCTCAGTACCACACACAGTCAGGGTGGACTGCACCGCCTCACCTAAACCTCTCTTGAAACTCTTGTACAGACATGCCCACAGGTACATTTCCCAGATTCAAAACTCTGCTAACAATTGAGATTAGCCATCATGTTTATGAGTCTAAGATTGTCTGTCCTAAAGGGTAAAAGTGGGAAGAAGAGGGGATTCAATGGCAGTTGGAGGGGGACAAGAGATGATAATGAGGGTGAATTAGATCAAGTTTTATATATAAATGTTTTAAATATAAAGAGAAAACTGTCAACAACTAAATAGTGTTTTTTTAAAAAAAAAAAAATAATAGATTGTCCTAAAGGAAAGATCTTTAAAGAAGATGTGGTTCTTCTTTAAAGAAGATATGGTGGTTTAAATGTAAAATGTCTCCCATAGCCCCATGTGCTGGAATACTTTATCTTTAATTGGTGATGCTATTCTGAAAGGCTGTGGGGTCTTTAGAAGATTGAGTTTTGCTGCCACTGGAGATAGGTCTTGAGATATTACAGCTGGGACCCCACATGCTGGTTTCTACCCACCCCCTTTTCTCTCTCCCTCTCTCTCTCTTCCTGACTCTTTCTCTCTCTTTTTGTCTCCTTCCTGTTGATGTGATGATATAACACCTGCATCCTGATCTGGCCATATTTTCCACCCATGATGGTCTCTACCTTTGTTCTAAAAGCAAAATTAAACACTCTTCCTTCTTTAAAGTGGTTCTGATCATATATTTTTGTCCCAGCAATGAGAAAATAAGTGACACAATACATTATACTGCCAGTATGTGCAAAGCCCTGAGTTAGATCCCCAGAAACAACAAAAGAAAATGAACTATTTAGATGAAGGAAATTAATGGATGAATAGTCTGGCTAGTGTGGACAAACTAAAAACATCTACCTCCTCAAGATGCATTCCACCTGCTAGTCCTCCAAATCCATAAATATTTTACCATGTAGGGTAAAGATTCTAGGTGATAAGGTTAAAATCATAATTTTAGGTTGGAGATTATCTTTTTATGGAAAGAAAGGATTGATTTCAGCATACAATGTCAAAGGAAAGTTGTATCACAGACAGTAAAGCATGGCAGGCCTGAGTAGGCAGCATTGGGTCACGTCTCCCTATCAGCAGGAAGGATACAGTACCTCTTCTCTGCTTAGATCTGGGTTATATCACCCAAAACCCAGCCCCCAGTGACATACTGGGGACTATCTTACATCTTCAAGGCAGTACCAAGATAATCACTGAGGTCTTTAGAAAAAGGATACCAGAAGGTTAAGGTTAGAGAGACGCAGTCCATGAAGAATAAGAATAGATCAAATATAAATGTACTATAAGCACTGGAGAGAAGTTGACACACTACACCAATACAAAAAAAAGATGAGCTACAGGAAAGTTCCATCATTCACTCACACTACACAGCTGTTACACGACAGCTCAGAATCTCCACCTCAGGAGTGTGGCCTCAGAGTCTAGAGATTCTCTTCCCTGAGGTTTCCCACATAGCTATGATATCATGGTGGTCATGTTTATATGTAAGTTCTTTGGACAGGCTGAAGCCTAAAGAGCTGGCTGAGTCCAAGACTCAGGGAACATTGTGGGAGATGGGGCAAAAAGAATCTAGCAGGCAGAGGAAGGGGAGCAGTGCTGTGCAATGCAATCTTCTGGACATGACATGGACATTGCATCCATTAACTCATAACAGCTCCTGTCACCCACACAAGGTCTGTACAGTTGGCAACATCAACAGTCTTTCATGGACTGGGAGGAGCTAATGAAGCACCTGCCTCTCTGTGAAGGGCTTATAACAGTTAATGGTTTCTGAGGGAATGGGAAACATTCCCTGTAGTGGTGGAGCCACTAAAAAGTTGCCCATGCCCCATGAAAATCCACACGCCTCCATCAATGCTCATGCAAACAACCCTAGTTAAACTCAGTGGGACACACACACACACACACACACACACACACACACACACACACAATCAAAGCATACATGAGATTAGTTGGGAGGAAGAAGGAGTTCAGCAAGAGGAGAATGGGAACAGAAGGTAGGGGCATTAATATGATCAAAATACATTCATACACATGTAAAATTCATCAATAGATATAATAATTTTTTTAAAACTAGGTTGGAATGATTGACAGAACAGGGTGTATTGGGCAAAATGTCATAAATGGGGCAGAAAAGCAATAAGGCAAGACAAGAAAATGAGTGGCATGGAATCAAGAAATGCCACCATGCATCAGATCCAGGAAGCAGTCAGAAGAGAGCAGAGGACAAAGGCATGGCAGTGAGCTGGGGCAGACTGGTGGAGGCAGAGCAGAGGAGCAGGAGCCCTGTGTGTGACAGTGGCCGAAGGGCTGGCCTGTCTCTACATAAGAGACATCTCCTATTGGCGAGCTAGGAACACAGCAGTGCCAACAGGCAAAGCTTCACACATGCACAAAACTAAAGTGAGAGAGAAATATGCAGAATATTTATAGAAATGCTATTAGTGAGTAAACAAGTCATGACATCATTGTGCAGTGAAATATTGTCCAATGATGTGAACACTTGCAAGTATCAGCCACATGGCTAATTGAAGTTCAATATTAAAAAAAAGCAATCAAAGATGCTAGAAATTCTGACACCTGCTACTACCCTTATTAAAAAAAAAAAAAAAGCAATCAAAGATACCAGAAAAATGACACCTTCTACAACCCTCATGGAAGTGAAGAGGCCAATCTAGAAAGAATGTGGTGCTTCGGGAATCAAATCGTCTCTTTCTGTTCTGGTCCTGGCTATAGAAAGGTGGGTTCATTTTGTGAATTTTCTCTGCAATGGTGTATTTTAGTAAAAAGTATTAAAAATAGGAATATAGACAGACCTCTGGGGTAATAGGAAATGTAGAAACATTCATCTGGAATCTGAAAGGAGAATTAATCAAACTATGTTCAGTATCTTTAATTGCATGGCTGGAGAGAATGGTAACAGCTGCCTGACAAGAACGAGGGCGCTGCGCTGTATTTAACAGTACTTAGAGACCGCACGCTCCATCACGGCGTCAGGAAATAAACCCCTGCTGCTCGTTATTGCTAGCTACTATCCACACAGCAATTGGCTTCTTCTCATTTTCATCTCTAGATGACTTTTTTCACTGAATGGTTCACTTAGCAAAATATGTGTACATAACTACCAATCACACAGGCCCTAATGTGTAGAATCCATGGCTGTTGTTAGAGATGGTGGTTTTGTGGCCTTGTGAGATGAACCAGTGCCTGCAACTTGACTACATATTTCATCATCTACAGACATGCCCATCTATCTCTCCACCATTTCTGCTTTTTTATTCCCACTGTGTGTGTGTGTGTGTGTGTGTGTTTCCATTGGGTCTACGTGTATTATGTGTTCATGTGCATAAGTACAGGCACATATGTGTGGCAAAATGTGCTTACAGATATCAGAGGACAACTTTTGGTTCCTGGTTCTCACCTTCCATTTCCTTTCAAGTGGTGTTTCTACTAACTGGTTCCTGAGCTTCCATCTCTGCCTGCATTCTTTCCATCAGTAGGACTGGGAATGCAAGCACCGATCACAGCATATCGTTTTTGTTGGGGTGCTGGGGTTCTGAACATGGGCACTCAAGCTTGGTGCAAGTGATTTACCACTGAGCCATCTCCCCAGCCCATAGGCTCAGTGAGTTTTTGACTCATGCTTAATTTTGTTTCAGAAAACTTGCTCCAGCAAGACGTTGTTAAGGACATCAACTAAGCTCTTGCTTATTTGTCTTCTTGTTTGTTTGAATAATGGAAATTACAAGTAAAAACAGGTTGTGAGCAGGATGAAATCTTGTATGACAAATAGAAAGGGTGTCATCAAGTATTGGATACTTCTTGATTTTTCTGACAAGCAAGAAAGTCATAATGGTATTCATGACAATAAGACATATTACAAGGACAGAACTAATAAGATAATCACCTTATCTGAGACCATCCAAAGTCCACAAAGGGATATGATCTTAAAAAATATCTACAGCACAAGTGACAAATGTCATTGAATGAAGTAGGTATGTAGGGTGTCAGGAAATGGCCATTTGGGTTTTGATTGTCCTCAATTTTCTATGTGTTTATTTTCAGTATAATTTTCCAGACTAAGTGTCTTATAATACTTCAAGGGAGACCATTTAGATTTATACTCATTTTATCTAAAGCTTCTTCCTTTTTTAATAAATTAAGAAATATGCACAAACTATTCATAGAACAAAAAAGGATGCTTATCACTTTTTTTTTTTTACAATGTCCCAAACTGACATTAAAATGCAACTTGTCTTTGAGGAAAAGTGAAGTCATTTGTAAATACTAATGACTGTAGTTGATGCCAGTGAAGAGAAAATGTGATCTATTTATATAATGTTTTTAAAGTGTTGTTCTCTTTCTGACAGAAGGGATTTGTAAGGATTAGGATATTCCAGTCCTTACAAATGATGGCATTGGGATGAGACCTCTCATCAGCTCAGAAATCATAAGGTTCTTGGCTAGAGAGATGGCTAATTTTTTAAAGTGCCTTTCTCACAAGCATGAGGTCTTGAGTTCAAGCACCACAGTTCACGTGAGAATGCCAGGCTTACAGTATATACCTGTCATCCATTGCTGGACAGGTGCACACAGGTAGATCCCTGGGGACCACTGCCCAACACATATGGCTTAATTTCTGAGCTCCAGACCAATGAGAGATTCTGTCTCTGACCCAAAATTTATCCCTAGACTTTCACATGCTCACTGTGGAATGTGTGCTTGATACACACACACACACACACACACACACACACACACACACACGCACGCACCTGCACTCACACATATGACCATGCATAGACACACTATAAGAAATATATAATATATATAATAAAACAAGATCACTGTAGAAAGCATGCATGGCACTCACACATATAAACATGCGGTCGTACACTAAATGAATGAATAACATCACTGTAAAATGTGTGCATGGTACACACACATGTACACACAAGCATTCGTGCATATGAACACGCACACACACACTAAAAGGATGAATAAACAAACAAGAAAAAGAAGAGGGTAGTGTCACCTGTCCTCCCAATTCCTCCCCACACACAGATGTGCAGTCACACGTCACACATATGAGCATATGTATGCACACATGCATGCACACACCGCGCACTCAAGCAAAAAAACCAAAAGGTTCTTCTAAATGGGACAATTGCTTGATTTGCATGGATTCTTAGCTTTAGCTACCTGGGCTGCAATTTTGCCTTTGATAGCCTATGTGAATAATATGTGTGGAAAAGCAGAATACCTGTTAATATTATTTTCCAGCTTTCCAGAATTTAGTAAGCCACACAGAGCTGTGTTCGATGCTGAATCATGTTCAAATCCCATACACCAGGAACATGTTGACTTTGCCCTGCCTTTGGGTTTGCTTGTTCAGTGTTACAAGCTTTGCACAGTGACTTGAGAACAACCTTGCCAACTACAACCGTCTTCCTGGTGGATGATGATTCGGGCTTTGATACCACACCGAGAATGTTAACGGTGCCCTCCTCCGACTGTTTGCTTCACGCACTGGCTCAGACTTGAACATCAACGTGCTTATCGAGAACTACCTTCACTTTTTCCTAAAGGTATTCTGTAGTTTCCTGAGCAAAGAATTTCAGACAAAAGACTTAGACAAAAAAAAAGTCACTTCTATTTGATTATCGTTTGTCCCTGGGGGAATAAGCTAATAATTATATTATTATATTATTATTATTATCATAACTATATTGAATGTGGAGGTAGAAAATACTATATATGCACTTTTATCTTTTATCCAATATTTACATACAGGTACATAAGCATATATGCCACATTATCACCATATTCAAGTGACATACAATCTATGTACTTTTAAAAACTAGAAAATAATTTCAAAGGCCATATATCTTGTCATTTTTTTGAAAGACAGAATGGGCAAGCTAGCACCTCTAACTACTGCAAATGAACTCTAGATGCATGTGCCACTTTGTGCATCTAGCTTTACATGGGCACTGGGAAATTGAACCTAGGTCCTTTTGATTTGCTAGCAACACCTTACTACTGAGCCATCTCTTCAACCCTTGTTGTATTTTTATTTTATTCTATTTACTTATTTATTTTATTTTTTCAATGTAGTGTCTCACTCTAGCCCAAGCTGATCTAGAATTCACTATGTAATCTCAGGGTGGCCTCAAACTCACAATGATCCTCCTACCTCTGCCTCCTGAGTGATGGGATTAAAAGTGAAATAGTTAACAAGCTTTTCTATAGCTCTTAAAGCTACATAAACATATGGTAGGTGAGCTACTGTTAGGTATTACTGACAGTATTCGTTACTGTTAAGGCTTTTATGTGCCTTGGTATATGCAAATTCAAAAACTTGATAGAGGCTGGAGAGATGGCTTAGCAGTTAAGGCGCTTGCCTGTGAGGCCTAAGGACTCATGTTCTACTCTCCAAGTGCCATGTAAGCCTGATGCACAAAGTGATGCAAGTGCACAAGGCTGCACATATGCACAAGGGGGTGCATGAGTCTGGAGTCTGATTGTAGAGGCTGGAGTTCCTGGAGAACCAATTCCCTCCCCCCACCCTCTCTCTCTCTCATAAAAAAGGCCAATCTGTTGGGCTTGCCTAAAAAAAAAAAAAAAAAAAGATATCAACTATATAATGTTTCTAACTATAAGACAATTAGAAAAAGTTTCAAAATGTATTGTATAAATGCATGAAATTGTCAGTAATAAATAAATTTAAAGTGAAAAGATTTTACTACTCTTTATATTTGTTAACATGGTTTATATTGACTGTCAACGTGACAGGACCTAGAATCACCTGTGAGGGATGCTGCAGATCAGGTGAGCCTCTGGGCACGTCGGTGAGGGATGAAGTTGGTTAGATTAATTGAGATGGGAACTTAACTTGGGGTAGCACCATTCCGTAAGCTGGGGTCCTGTGGCCACACCTTCCCCTCCATGATGGACTGTACCTGGAACTGTAAGTTGAAATAAACCTTTCCTCCCTAAAACTGATTGTTGTCCCAGGAATTCGAAATTAACTAGTACAGGTATCCGGTAATATAGAATTGTCACAAAATGAACGGTGCTATGGAGGGACAGAGAGTATGGGGGGTCAGTGAGAAAGGAGAGTGAGTGAGGGCACGATATAAGGACGCATGTATGGACATGTCATAATGAAACTGGTTATTTTGCGTGCTACATTGTGCTGACTTCACTCTCTCTTGGAGAATCTGCTTCTCTTTTTCAGATGGGAGCCGGACCTGAGGAGATAAAAGACCCAGCGCACTCCATCCCGGCCCCAGCTGAAACCACAGAGGAACTGGGGAAATGAGCAAGGGTGCTGCTTTCTCAGTGAACATGATATCAGCACAAGGGTGAAGGAAATAGACACTGAGGACACTCAGCACCTACCAAAGCAGAGATCCAGATACTTTGAAGAGTCCATCACTGAAGTAGACTTAAAATGCTCCCAACATGGCTCAGGGAATTTTGCGAAAGAGGGGGAAGAAAAGTTGTTAGAGCCACCAGTTGGGATGTCATGCTCAGAGACATTGCCTCACCCCCATAACTGTGATGCCCCCACAGTGCATGAGCCACAGTCCCCATGGGATGACCTGCATCCCCAACAAGGAGGGCTCCTTTGGAAAAGGGGAAGGGATGAGGGAAAGTTTGGTACCAACATGTGTTATTTCCATAATATGTATATCCATAACTAATAAAAATAAAATTTAAAAAACACAAAGAATTACAAAATGAAGACAGTCTCAAGGATTCCTAATAATGGCATTTTATATTTTATTTACTTATTTCTTTGAGAGAGAGAAAGAAGGAGAGTATGAGAGGCAGATAGAGAATGGGCATGCAAGGGTCTCCAGCCACTTTTAAATGAACTCCAGACTCATACACCACCTTGTGCATCTGGCTTATGTGGGTCCTGGGGAATTGAACCTAGGTCCTTTTGCTTTGCATGCAGGCACCTTAGCTGCTAAGCCATCTCTCCAGCCCATAATAATATTTTCAAATCATGGTTATCACGCACCATGAGCCAAATGCCACTGTCCCATCATTGTGGCAAATGCAACTCTGCCCCTTCCCTCAGAGGCATCTTCCATTCCAGTGGGAAACACACATGTCAGTAGGAGTGGATTCCTCATGGTGGGAGGGACAAATGCTCCCGGTAAGAGTAGACATACCTAATGGCATTAGGTGGTGCCCCTTTGCGCAGACCATCCACTGCCTATGTGACCTTCCTCTGTAAGTAGGGGCTGTTTTCAAATCCTGCCTCGGTAGCACATGCTGGGGGGAGGAAGCCGCAGACGTCAGTTATTAACACCTGTGCAGTATTGGGCCTATCACCCATCATGGGTGGTGAAGGAGGGACTGAGCTCCCATCTGTCCCTAAGAAGCTATCGACACTTAATGGCTGCTGAAGACGCGTAAGACATTTTCCCCACTGGTATAGCCCCTGGCCAATGCACGTGAACTGGTAAGTGACCCCACCCCCACGCATGCTCAGGAAGTAACATTAATGAAACTCAGTGGGTCTCACAGAAACAAAGGGAAGAAAAGACAGCAAAGTAGAAGAGGGAGTCGTTGGGAAGAGAGGGTTCAGAAGGAGGGGAAAGGGAAACTATTGGTACGGAGTTATGATTAGAAAACAGGTACGTACATGTAAAAAAATTGTCAATAAATAAAACAAGAGACACCTAGACTCAACTGTGCACACACCTGTGACCCCAGCATGAAGAAAGTAGACACAGTAAAATGAATTCAAGGTCAACCTGGCCTATACAGCTAGGCCCTTTCTCAAAAAAATAAAATAAAATAAAAGTAAAAATTTTCAATAGACATCTTCATTCCCACTATGCATCCTAGCTTGAAGACAGTCTAAGTTTAGCTTGGATGCTATTAAGCCTGGCTTCAGCTCCAAAGGCAATACCAAGATTAATCTTCCACGATTATGTGTTTAGCTGATTTGACCATCAGGGTGACTGCCAGCCCTTATCTTTTACACTGGTGTTTTCTTTCTCTTCCTTGTTGATTACAGATATTCATGATATATTCTGCACACTAATTGTGGGGTAGGGCGGCAAGGGTTTGTAAACTTTATCTCCAAGAATGTCATCTGAATGTCAACTATATGGTGTTCTTCATTGAATACAGCTCTTTAATCTTGATGTAGATGAGTTCACTATTATTTTCTGGCTTTATGAATTATAATGAAGGAGTGAGTCTTGATTTAAAAATCCTTTCCTATTATACTCTTATCTAGACCTTGTTAAAGAGCCTTCCTTCCATGATTTTAGTTTTGAAATGGATTATGACTTCATCCTACCTGTGAGTTTTGAAACAACTTTGGTATTTTCTCCCCCAATTTTCTATAATCTTTTGAATTTATGTACTATTTTTTAGAGGATCAAGCTTTCATACTGCTGTCATTGTAAATATATTTAAAAATGCACAGTTACCCAGGTATTCAGTTTCTTATCAATGTCCTACAGTTGATCTTAAAGGTTTTCTCCTTTCTTACTTTTTCTAATGGTGATTCTAAAGGCAGTGTAATGTTTGTAAGTTTCAAGGCCTATTTTATGTAAATAACATCTTATTTTATTATAGTTTGTTATCTATTATTACTGTATAGGACAAATCTTTTGCAAACTTATTTTCCTTTCTTTTTTTTTTTTAAAGCTCTCTTGTTGGGCTTGGGATAAAGCTCAATTGGTAAAATGCTTGCCTTGCAAACATCGAGACCTAAATGTGAGACCCAGAACCCATGTAAAAATAATGGTTTTATTGGAACATGCTTGTAACCACAGCACTGGATGGATGGAAATGGGTGAATCACTGGGGTCACTTGGCCAGCTAATCTAGCCTAATGGGCTAGCTCCAATGACAGACCCTGTCCCCAAGAAAGGTGGACAGGGTACCTGAAGATGTATCAAGGTTGTCCTCTGGCCTCAACACACACGCTCACACATGGGCACATGCACCCACCCATACACACACAATCGCCACTCACACAAACACACATGGGCATCAAGAAACAGGAAAAAAAAATGAAACTCTCTTATTAACTCTAATCATTTCTTGAGTTTTGCAGAGCTCAATGCAGATGACTGAGCTGCTTCAAAGAAGACTTTTGTCTTTCCACTGTCTGGGCTATGACTTTTATTTAGTCCTTTAATTGGACAGAGCCTCCCAACCCATGTTGAACTTTGTAGGGATAAAAGACCTCCTCTTCTTCTTTATTCTGGATTTTAAAAGAAACTAGATCTAAAGTTTCCCTTTATGTTTGATGTTCACTCTACGTTTCTGATGTGCAGCTCTCATGAAGGAAAAAGACGTCCCTTCTAATCATAGTTTTCTGAGAGTCTCCCAGATAAATAAGTATTGAACTTGTAGTTATTTTATGTGGCAGAGGAGGTATAGGTGTGTGTGTGTGTGTGTGTGTGTGTGTGTGCATGCACACGCGTGTGTGTGTTTGTTCTTTATTCTATTCTGTAGTATCTAGGACCAGGGCTAGGGCACGACAGGGGAGGTGCACTGGAAGCACTTGCCATGAAGGAGTTGACCTCTTTCCTCACAGAAGGCACCTCGGGTCTACCACCCTTCTTATCTCGGCTCCCACCTGACAGCGAATACCAGCAGAGACCGTCTAATATTGTCCTCTCTCCTTCCCTTTGAACAAGCCCTCGTTGATCACGGTTGCATTTCAAATTTCAGCCATACCTCGATTCCTACATTATTTAAAAACTTTGCAGTGCTCATGGTAAGTAAAGCATGCTGGTAGTTTTGTATCCTTTACCGTACTCAACTAGTTTTAGGAGCTTTGCATTGGAAACAGGATTTCTTTGCACAGTTTTTTTTTTAAAGGTTTTCACATTACAGACACTAACCAGTGCCTCTATAACTTTCTAAGACCATACCAAGAATACATTTGAACAAGTCATTTCTATCATACTAGACTTCTATTCCCTCATCGTCACAACAGACATGATGATACTTAGTTTGTACGTTTGTGAGGAAAGCAAAACTTTAATGATATTACGCAGCTTGAACCTGACCCAGGGTAGGTGGTTCAATGAGGGAAGACTGACCCTTGCTTGGGCGTTGCTAACTAGCTGGACCTGGACTTCCCCTTCCCTAACTTCGCTGGGTACGCATATGCCATAGGTCATTTTCCAGAGCCTGCTTTAATTTCGTCAGCCTTGTCTTCCTCTCATTTCAAAAACAGCCCAGTTCCTGATCTTTCTGCTAGGTTAAGATGGGATGGAATGGCATCTTTGAAAATTACCCAGCATGCTTTGTGTCTGCTGTATTTCTGTTTGCCTCACGGTCCTCCTCTGCAGGCGGATGCTTAGAAAATGTGGTGCTCACCACCTCGAGGGAAAGATGGGATTGCTGGAAGGAAATATTTAAAGATGCATGTATCCTTGTTTTCTTTCTGGATCTAAACTTTTAAGAGTAAAAAAAAAGTTAATGTGAACAAAAATTACAACAGAATTAGTAGGAAATGTGTTTTTTTTAATTTTTTTGTTTATTTTTATCTATTTATTTATTTGAGAGTGACAGACAGAGAGAGAAAGAGGCAGATAGATAGAGAATGGGCATGCCAGAGCTTCCAGCCACTGCAAAAGAACTCCAGATGCATGTGCCCCCTTGTGCATCTGGCTTATGTGGGACATGGGGAATCGAGCCTCGAACTGGGATCCTAAGGCTTCACAGGCAAGCATTTAACCACTAAGCCATCTCTCCAGCCCAGGAAATGTATTTTATAAGAATAAGACAAAGGGCATAGTGTGGTCACAAAATTAAATCACTTCAATTAGGTGGGAGTCAAGACACAGAGTTCTCAAGGAACAAAGGTCATGTGGTCTACTGAGGACCAAGTTGCCCTGAATCCTGCCCCTCTCAGATCAGCCTGAGCTGCGGGTATATAAAAGGAAACTCATGTCATCTTGGTAAATTCCAGGGCAGGGGGAAATTCTACTGCCCTCTGCAGAGATCATCTGGGAACTGGAAAGTTGAAAAACCTCTGCTGTCCTCCCTAGGGATCACTGGGAACTGGCAAGATGCCCAAGCAGGAAGGACAGTGGTGTGTGTGGTCAGATGGGATTTTAGATATGGCATCAAAGTTGCTACTGACCCAAGGTGACACAAAAACAGAAGCAAGCTTGTATTAAAGCCTGGAATAGAAACGATGAAGAGCTGTGTGGAGCTGTGTGTACTGGCCTCCTAGGAACATTATGGTCCAGATTTGGAGGTTCATTAGGAACTCTAAAAAGAGCCAGGAATTAAGAGAGCTGACTCAAAGGAACCTGGCTGCTGACACGAAGTTACTTGGAACAGATGGAGAAGGGCTTTCATGGATAAGCTCCTAAGTACTGACAGAGATGGTGGCATCTCAGTGGGTGTCCACAAGGAAAGCTGATGGCCCAGCCTCCATGCTTCTCTTTGAGCCTTGATACATCCTTATGGAAGCCCATCACAGAATAGACACCACCCCAAGCAATAGACAAAAGGGGGAGATTGGTTGATATAACTTCCAAGAACCCAGATATAGAGTTAATAATAAAATCATATTTTATATCGAAAATGGAAGTTGTTTCTTTTTAATGTATATTTATTTATTTGAGAGAGAGGAAGAGGCAGAGAGGGGGAGAGAGGAAGAGAGAATGGGTGCACCAGGGCATCCAGCCACTGCAAACAAACTCCAGACGCATGTGCCACCTTGTGCATCTGGCTTACATGGGTCCTGGGGAATCGAATCTGGGTCCTTTGGCTTTGCAGGCAAGTGCCTTAACTGCTAAGCCATCTCTCCACCCTGAAATTGTTTCTTATATACCTGTCCATTACCAGATTTATGTCCCTCCTTACCCCTGCCCCCCCATTCCTGTCAGAGGTGCAGCAGTGGGATCTATTGGAACATGTTTTTATCCCATTATGATTGCTAGAAGGTTAAACTCCCTTTGGCTCATTCTCCATACCAAAGCTATAGACATGGGCTTTATAGCCACTCGTTTGGTAATAAAGTGAAATAGTGTGCTTAATCATGTCTGGTATCTAATTGGTACTTGAATTTTACAACGGAATTTCTCAGCTCTAATTTAGCAGAGAAAAATACCCACAGAAATTCAAAAGGATGGATAGGGAAGATGGCTCCATGGTTAAAGGTGCTTGTTAGCAAAGCCTGCCAGCAGGACCTTGGTTCCCACGCTGCTCATTCCCATGTGAACTGGAAACAAATAAAAATAATAATAAATATGGCTGGAGAGATGGCTTAACAGTTAAAGTGCTTGTCTGTGAAGCCTAAGGACCCATGTTCCATTCTCCAGATCCCATGTAAGCCAGACACACAAAGGTGAAGCAGGTGCAAGGTTGCACATGACCACTAGCTGGCACAAGCATCTGGAGTTTGATTGCAGTGGCTGAGGTCCTGGAGTGACAATTTTCTCCCCCCCTCCAAATAAAAAAAAATAAAAGAACTGGATAGGTGGCTCAGTGGTTAAGGGTTTGCCTGTGAAATCTAACGACTGGAGTTTGATTCTCCAGTATCCATGTAAAGCCCTATGCACAAAGTGGCATGCATCTGGAGTTTGTTTGAGGTGGTTTGAGGCCTTGGCATGCCCATCTTCTCTCTCTCTCTCTGTCTCTCTCTTCCTCCCTCTCTCTCTCTCTCTCTCTCTCTCTCTCTCTCTCTCTCCCTTCTTGCAGATACATTTTTAATAATTTTGAAAAGTAAATAAAATAAAATGTAAAACAAAATAAAAGAATACAAGGAGCTTGGAGAAGGTACATGGTGGTCTTGGAGGCACTGAATGTGGTTGCTGATGCTCATGAGGTTGAGCGTCCGGCGGAGGACCACAGTCAGCAGGGCTGAGGGTCGATGCTTACTGCAATTAGCCAGGACAGGCCTGTTGACTGGTCCTAACACCAAATGTCAGCTTTTTCTTCTCAATTCTCGTTTTCTGTGTTTCAAGCGTCACTTGCGTAGGGACTTAACCCCTCCATGTCTTGTAAAGGACACCAACAGTATTTGCTGTTTATCATAAAGAGAAAAGTAAATCTCCAATATCTACCCTAGTGACAAGAATTTTTTTTCCTTAAGGTCCCATCACAGTTAACTACATTAAGACAAGAACTGGCAAGAAATGGTGTGTGCTTTGTCTTTGTGAGCAAATAGTTTGGGAAGTCCGTCTGTGTTTGCTTGTATCTATTTAACATGTAATATTGATGACTCAATAATGTAATTAAATGCTGTGTAATTTTCCCTCACTCATGCCCCAAATTTTATCATTAGATCACTGGAGACTGTATTCTGAATGGTATTCCACTGTCATGTTGCCTCCAGAAATGTGAAGGAAAAACTATTATTTTGTTGTTGATGTTGTTGTTGTTGTTACCTTCCTAACATTATGTGGGGATTTGTGAGAGAGACTTTTCTGGAACTGCCTAGCAGTGTCTGAGGGCTTTGGCTCACCTGTCTCCACAAAGAAAGGTTAGTCATTTCTACTTACCCAGAACACAAATCATACATTGTTAGGGACAGACTCCATTTGAAACGTTCTCTATCCTTGTTTCCATCAATAGATTCAATCTTTTCAGAGCACACAGTCCAAAAACAAACTCAATGCACTTTCAAGAGCACTGCTTCTCCTACAGACAGGAAAAGGAACTGTGTGGGAAGTGGAAATGGAGAAAACCTGTTGGGGATAAAGGAAAGATGAGAAGGGAAACCATTTCAGAACAAAAAATTGACTGCAGAAGATCATGTTCCAGGTCCTATTTTCACTCAGACATCCCTGGATTATTTGCCAAGACAAGCTTGCTAGTTTAAACTCAGAGTAACAAGGTCCTTTCTTCCTTTCTCTTTAATTGTTTCCTTCTAAATCGATCTAAATTAAAAATGACCTGCTTTGGTAATTGTGGTAAGCACAAGTGGAAAGGGTACTTAATGCTGTTAGAATCACTGATATTTTGTATTAGTTACTTTTCTCATCCCTACTGCAAATACCCACCTTGAGACAAAGGGTTCATTCAAGCTTGCAGCCCGTCGTGGCCAGGAAGGCATGACATGAGAAGCAGGGGGCAGCTGGTCACCTTCTTTTTATTTATTTATTTATATATTTATTTATTTATTTATTTTTATTTGAGAGCAACAGACACAGAGAGAAAGACAGATAGAGGGAGAGAGAGAGAGAATGGGTGCGCCAGGGCTTCCAGCCTCTGCAAACAAACTCCAGACGCGTGCGCCCCCTTGTGCATCTGGCTAACGTGGGACCTGGGGAACCGAGCCTCGAACCGGGATCCTTAGGTTTCACAGGCAAGCGCTTAACCGCTAAGCCATCTCTCCAGCCCCAGCTGGTCACCTTCTGTCCACAATCAGGGAGCAGAGAAGGGTGAATGCTGACATTTAGCCAGCCTTCCTTTGTTTATACAGTCCAGGAACTGCCCAGTTCATGAAATGGCACCACCCACATCAAGGGCAGGATGTCTCTCACTTCAACTAACCTAGTCAAAAAACTCACTCGCAGAAATGCCCAGAGATTCTTTTCCATGATTCTAAATCCTGTCCAACTGAAAAATCAGTTTTAAGTTCCAGAAATTCTTCACTCACCCATTCATTCTGTCATGCCTCAGGTGCTGGGGCAACTCTGTTTCAAAGGACCTCCAAGTGTTCAGGTGGGGCGGGGAGCGAAGGAAACTCATCGCTAAATGCTCCATAATGTGTGAAAGGACCTGAGAGAGCTCAGAGACACTAGTGATACTCAAAGAAAGCTATTAAAGAAGGGGGCCTTGGTTAAGAGAACCTGAACTCCAGCCTTTCTGTGGAAATGAGAACAGCATGCTGACAGGTAAGAGTACACGTCGGCGTGTTCCTCTCGCCGTGTACTTGGCTTGGTGTTGCCGTGTGTGAAGGCTGGTGATGGAGAAGAATCAGGTGTTCGGGGTTAGGCAGGTCAGGAAAGACAGGAGCTCCTCTTTAAAGCATTTGACTGTACCTGAGTGCTCATGACGAGAGCCGGAAACATTTGAGACAGAATGCGACATGACTGGGTTTGCCAGCAGCCTCAGTCCAATGGAAGGCCAAGGTGACTGACTTGTAGATGTGTAGAGATGGTTTTTGAGAACACAAATAATACAAAAAGAAGTGAGCACTCGTCAGGGACAAGTAGCCGTGGGAAGGAAAAGCCCATGGCTAAAGAGACGATTCGGAAAGAGTGGGATCTGGGAATGTCTGTTGTCGTTCTTGAACCTCTCCAGTTCATATAACTGAAATATTGGTGTTATAAGTTAAGGGGGCGTATTGAGTCTGAGGGACCTGTAGATATTAATATTAGCATGGTTCAGGAGACAGCATGATGGGAGATATTTAGAGATTGAAGTTTATCCAGGGTGCAAGAGAAAGCTATTGAGGAAATTTAACAAAATAGAAGTATAATCTGGAAAAGTGGGCCAGAATGTGATCACCCAAGGTACAGCCCACAATTTAACGCAACCTGCTACTGTGCTCTGGCATTAGTTTTCTAAATTCAGGAAAATTTGAATCGTTTTGAACATTGAAAAATTGGAAGGTCTCACATACAATTGGGGTCATGGGAGGCTTAGGGGATAATTTTGTTTGTTTCTTTGCTTTCAAAACTTCAAAGGTCTGACCATCCTGTGTCCAAATTCTTGAGCTATCAAAGATTAATTGGAGTTGAGCTTTCACAAAAGCAACCTTGAGTACAAGGTGAGAGGGTCTTCCTCCTGCCACCAAAGAGGGCCATTTGGTGTGATGTCATTGTGTTGGTCTTTCCAGGATGGAACATACACACTGGTGAACAAGATAGTTGAGCCACTTGCCTTGCAAGCATAAGGACACAAGTTTGATACCCAGAACCCACATAAAAATATGAGGTATGATGGCATGTGCCCATAATCTAATCTAAATTCTGTGAAGGAGAAAGGAAGGGCTCGCTGGTCAACCAGTCTCACCTAATTAGGTGATCCCCGAACAATGAGAGATCCTCTCAATAGAGAGAGATGAGACATGACACAGGAAGGTGACACTGAGGATGTCCTCTGGCCACACACACACACACACACACACACACACACACACACACAAAATCAATAAGATATTTGCATGGTTTTGAAATATCTCCACATATATGACTTTTTCATTGCAATGGAAAAAAAAATTCTGAAGATGGGCTGGAGCAATGGATCAGCAGTTAAGGCACCTGCAAAGACTAATGACCCAGGTTCAGTTCCCTAGGATCCATGTAAAGCCAGATGCACAAAGTGGTACACGCATCTGGAGTTCATTTGCTGTGGCTGGAGGCCCTGGGGCACCCATTCTCTTTCTCTCTGTGTCTCTCTTTGTGTTTCTCTCTACTTCTATCTCTGTGTGTTTCCCTGCCTGCAAATATATAAAGCTATTTTTTTAGACTGCTATAAAAAATCCCAAAGATGGGGCTGGAGAGATGGCTTAGTGGTTAAGCGCTTGCCTGTGAAGCCTAAGGACCCCAGTTCGAGGCTCAATTCCCCAGGACCTATGTTAGCCAGTTGCACAAGGGGGCGCACATATCTGGAGTTCATTTGCAGTGGCTGGAGGCCCTGGTGCACCCATCTTCTCTGTGTATGTGTGTGTGTGTGTGTGTGTGTCACTCTCAAATAAATAAATAAATAAAAATACCAAAGATGCTGCAGATAAATTGGACAATATCTTGATTGGGTAACCACAGTTAATTTGACAGAGAGCCTGGAACTCTATATGGGATGAACAAAGAAAGTCACATAGGTGAAGTGGCGCTTATGTGGACAGAGGCAAGGGCCACAGGATGCTGAATTCGACTCGTCAAAGAATGTGGGGGCTTTGAAGTCATACAAGGAACCTGCTTCTTAGCTCCAGATCATCTTGAAAGTCCCATCACGTGGTTGGACATAAGCCTTCACTTTGGTTCCTGAATTCAAAGTCAACTTAAACATAGTTCACGCATTTGAAAACTTTCTGAACTCTTAATTCAGACAGAGAACATCTAATGAGCATTTTCAAGATTTTCAGGAAATTTAAAAATTGAGAAAACAAATTCCTCTATGTCTTTTTGTAACTGGTAAGGCTCTATAGGCTAAAAATGGTAGCAGATGAAGGAAAAAATAAATCCACACTGTGCAAACTAAACATAAGAAAACCCATATATAAATATGTGGCATGTGGCATGCTCTCAGAATTATTTCATTTGTTATAAGGAATTTTCATTGTAACAAAGATTTTCATTATTAAAAAAATAATTCAAGTAAAGATTCTGCTTAAGAAGTCATACGAGCTGGGCATGATGGTACGTGCTTATAAACTCCACACACAGGAGGGAGGAGCAGGAAGATTGCAGTAAGTTCGAGGCTAGTCTCTAGATTATGCAGTGAGTTTCCAACCAGCAGGGCTACATAGAAAAACCCTGTCCCCCGCAAAAAAAAAAAAAAAAAAAGTTTTAAAAAAAGAACAATGAAAAAATAAGTTATATGAAGAATGAACAATAACATATCCTCAATTGAATGAAATAAATAAATGAAGTTATTATAAAATAAATAAATAAGCACAGTGAATAAACAAAGGATCAAGATTTCTTAGAAAACAATGTCTTCCTGGTATGGGCCAATTCAACTCAACAATGATCCAGAAATAGACATCCAAAAAAATTAAGTTTCAGAATACTACCAGAATAATAGAGATATTACTTTCTAAGTGCAGAAAAAAATCATATGTTATCAATTCTTATATACAATATCATAAAATTGTTCACAGCAAGATTCTAGCGGTGGCAGCAAGAAAATATAAGCAGTTATGTAAGGAATGGAAATTTTTACCAAGCAATAATGTTCATACGAGTAATCTAGGCTAGATATTATAGTTTTGTAAACCAGTTATTTACATGTCATATGGGGAGAAAGCCCAGTGGCAGAATGTTGGCCTAGCATGTGTAAAGCCCCAATACTGAAAAAAAATGGTGGAAATTTTTCATATTACATAAACTTTTTCTATCAGTAAAAATGATGGAAAGATTTTTTTTTAATTCTTTTTTTTTGTAATGTGTCTGAAATCTAACAGAAGGAAATAACACAAGAAAAATTAGAAACAAATTTCACAACACCACATTGCAATGAGTTTGTGACATGTGAACTTTCATTCATAAATGCCAAATATTTTTACAAGATCTTAGAATATAAGAGTATATGCTATCAATATAAATGATGAGCTTCTATGTGACACCTGGATTTGGCAGTTTGGTAAAAGGGAATAGATACATCATGAGATGATAAAAGCAGAGCATGGTGGTATAATCTCAGGACTGGAGGCAGGAAGATCAGAAGTTCAAGGTCATCCTCAGCTACACAGTGAGTTGGCAAGCAGGCAGCCTGGACTACATGAAACCCTGTCACAAAACAAAGCTAAAAAAAATGGCAAATAGGATATAGTGTAAAACTCATCCTTGCTCTGGATGAGATTAGAAGAGACTTCTGGAAATTGAGGTGTGAGTGATTCCTTTGGAGTGGCATGTGTGTTAGTTACTTGTCTCGTTACTGTAACCAAACAGCTGACAGGAGGCAACATAAGGAAGAAAAGAATTGTTTTAACTCATGGTCTTGGGGGGAGGGGGCATGATGGCAGGAAAGGCATGAACGGGGCAGGGGAGACTGGCTGTGGCGGCAAGGGTATGTGGCTACCTGATTACATCTCCAAATCCCAAGAAAAGGAGAGGAAGTGAAAGAAAGGAAATGAAGAGAGAGAGAGAGAGATTATCACTGTTCTGGCTTTGTTTTTGCCCATGTTTTAAAATATTATGGAAAGAAAAATTATCACAGGGGCAATATTCAACACTTATTTTGCCTAACCAAAGAAGAAATCAGAAACCAAAATAAATGTGAAATGCATGGTGTATGGAATGAAACACTAAACAAGAAAAAAAAAAAAAAAGACATTTGAATTGATTGATTTTCCAACCAGCTCAGGAGAGATCTCAGCATTGAAATGGGTCCGGGTGGTTTCTCACAGATGCATTGAGTATTTCCACTTCCTGGGGAACAACAAAGGAGGCCAAGGACCTGCTAGCAAACAGCGACAGGTGTGATGGAGAACAGGTGTGGTGGAGAAAAGACTGCACTCACAATTTACTATCTGTACTATTTTTCCCATGGAGCTTTTGAAAAAAAAAAAAAAGCCTATCTACAAATGAAATAAACATTCATCATTCATTAAACCCATCGAAGGAAATCTAGTTAGGAAAACAGCCGGGACATTTCACTGGGCTTTGCCTCTGAGTGTTTAAGGATCAAGACAGGCAGCAGGGTGACTGCAGAAACAAGAGACTGAGCGTAGAGGAGAGACTGGTGCTTCTCCAGAGAAACCCACCTGGCGGAAGGCTGAAGCCTCGTGGATGCTTTGATTTCTTCAGACTCGCTGAGCATCCTTCCGCCTTCACTCTGTCGTCTCTTGCCTCCATGAGTACCAGTGCCTCCGTCCCCTTCTCCTTTGGTCTCATCACTCTTTCCACATTGATTCTTGGGATCCTCCACACTGCAGCTGAGTATATTCTCTGTTATAATAGAGAAAATAAATTACACTTAAAATAGTCGTTGACAGTTGGAGAGGTGCCTCCGTGGTTAATGACCCTTGCTCATAAAGCCTGACAGCCAAAGTTTGATTCCCCAGAACCCCCATAAAACCAGACACACAAAGTGGCACATGCATCTGAAGTTCATTTGAAGTGGTAGGAGACCCTGGTGTGCCCATACTCACTCTCTCTCTCTCTCTCTTTCTTTCCCCTTCTTCCTTTCCAATCACTAAATTAAAAAAAAAAAATTGCTCACTTGAAACCTAGACTGGGGTTGGAGAGATGGCTTAGCGGTTAAGCGCTTGCCTGTGAAGCCTAAGGACCCCAGTTCAAGGCTCGATTCCCCAGGACCCATGTTAGCCAGATGCACAAGGGGGCACACGAGTCTGGAGTTCGTTTGCAGTGGGTGAAAGCCCTGGCGTGCCCATTCTCTCTCTTTCTCTGTCTCTCTCTGCCTCTTTCTTTCTCTGTCACTTTCAAATAAATAAATAAAAATAAACAAAAAAAATTAAAAAAAAAAAAAAACAGACTGGGCTTGGGAGAGAACCCAGTGGTCAAAACACTTGCCACTTAAGCATGCGGGTTTGACAAGACCTGAAACAAACCACCTGGATTTAATACCCCAGCACCCATGTAAAAAGGTGGGCATGGTCACAAACATCTGTAATCTCAGACCTGTGGGTAGCAGAGACTAGAGACTAGAGAATTTCTGGGGTTCACTGACTAACAAAATGGCATCTCCAGCTGAAAATCCAGCAACTCTAGGGAAACGGAGGGACTCAGCCTCAAAGAAATACACTGACCAGTGATCAACAAGTGTAACTGAGGTTCTCTTCTGGCCTCTGCATGAGGTGTGCACATCTGCACTCACACATGCATGTGTCACATGCCACACACACTCTACACACACCCAGAAAAGTAAATAATAAATAATTAAATAAATAGAGAGGAAATGATAAAAATTGATTATGATTGTTACGAGAGTGCATTTGAAGCCAACCTTGACTACATATAGTGAGGCCCCTTGGTGCTTTGAATCCGATGTCCCCACAAACTCATGTGTTCTAAAAGCTTGGTCCCCAATGGCAGTTGGGAAGCAGATCCTTGCTGGAGGAGGTGTGTTGTTGGAGGCGGTCTTAGCTCCCCTTTGCTAGAGCTTGGCTCCCTCTGCTGCTGCTGTTGTCCACCTGCTGTGGCAGAGGTGAGGTCCAGCCTCTGCTCATGCCATGGTTTCGCCTACTATCATGGAGCTCCCACTTGAGACTGTGAGCCAAAACGAACAATTCTCCTTCCATCAGCTGCTTTTGATCAAGTGCTTTGTACCAGCAACAAGAAGGTAGCTATAATAGAAGGTCAAGGAAAGAAAGGTAGCCAAGCCAAGAAGTAATCTTGGCAGCAGAAATTCTTCCATAAGCAGCCCCACCTCCAACCCACCCTCACCCTGCTCCCTAAAGTTTCCCTCAGCTCATGATGAGATATTAAGGGTGTCATGGATTAGGCTGCTTCTGAAAGGAGGGAAAGGTGTCCAGTCAAAACCTTCACTAGATGCCCAGCATGGGCTGGTGGGGAGGGGAGACCTCTGAACGACTCCCGAAGCGTGCAGCAGAGATCTCGCAAACTCTCATGGATACCGCAGTGGAGAAGGTGGGTGGCACTCTGACAGAAGATGGAATGGCGTGACATTAAATGTGTGCTTTCTACTAGCTGGTCTTTCCACCACTATGGTTTGTGGAGAAATCCCTACTTTTTCCGTAGGAAGCCTGCTGGTCAGACTCCAGCTGTTAGGTGCAGGGGGGACTGTATTCTGAAGGGACTGACATATATTCTACTGTCTTACAAATTACCTGCTCAAACCTGATGTGTTCCAGATGTGGCCAAGGTCAGGCTGCGCCAGATGAACATGTCATAATCATCAAGGTGGCTGTGGGGGTTTTATTCAGGCGTTCCCCATAAACTTAGGTGTTCTGAATGCTAGTCTCCCCAGATGATAGCAATTGGAAATTAACACCTCCTGGGGGCGGTGTACTTTTGCGGGGGTGGTCTCATGGGTACTACTGCCAGTTTCCCCTTACCAGTGTTGAGTACACTCTCCTATTGCTATTTCCCACTTTATGTTGGCCCGGAGCAGGGGGTGATATCCACCCTCTGCTCATGTCATCATGTTCCCTTTCCATCATGGAGCTTCCCCTTGAGTCTATAAGCCAAAATAAACCCCTTTTGTTCCCAAAAGCTGCTCTTGGTTGGCTGATTTCTGCCAGCAATGTGAACCTGACTGCAACAGTGGTCAAGATCTCCACACCAGAGGGATAACAGTGCATCACCAGGCATGCGTCTGCTCCTTTCTGTAATTTTTCTCATTCAACAGTCCTATCAAAAGAGAGCTTCTGGGGCTGGAGAGATGGCTTAGTGATTAAGCGCTCGCCTGTGAAGCCTAACGACCCTGGTTCAAGGCTTGATTCCCCAGGACCCACGTTAGCCAGATGCACAAGGGGGCGCATGCATCTAGACTTTGTTTGCAGTGGCTGGAGGCCCTGGCATGCCCATTCTCTCTCTGTCTTTCTCTATCTTCCTCTTTCTCTCTCTGTCTGTTGCTCTCAAATAAATAAAAATGAACAAAAATATTTTTAAAAAAGAGAGCTTCTGGGATGAAGAGATTGCTCAGTGGCTAAGGTCCATGCTTACAAAGCTTGATGGCCTGGGTTCGAGTTCCCCTACCCATGTAAAGCCAGCTGTACAAAGTGAAGCATGGAGCTTGTTTGCAGTTTCAAGAGGCCCTGGCATGTCCATTCTCTCTCTCTCTATCTATCTCTCTTTCTCTCCTTACAAATAAATGAATGAATGAATAAATAACTAAATAAATAAATATATAAATAAATAAAGTCAGCCTGGGCCAAAGAAAGACCCTACCTCAAAATAAAAATGAAAAAGAAGAAGAAGAAAACATAGGAAGCTTCTTTTCAAAATTAAATGTCAATATGTAAAATAAGAAACATACCTTCAGTGAGTTCCAGCTTCAGTCCAACATAGTCTCTGGATGATAACCAAGCAATGTAACTTAAAGTTCCCAAGGTAAAGTGGGGTGGTTTGAATGAAGTGCCCCCCCCATAGACTCATGCGTTTTGAACATTTGGTCCTCAGCTGGTGGCAACTTGAGAGAGCTATACAGCCTGTGGTGGTTTGATTCAGGTGCCCCCCATAAACTCAGGTGTTCTGAATGCTGGGTTCCCAGCTGATAGAGATTTGGGAATTAACACCTCTAGGAGGCAGTGTACTGTTGGGGGCAGGCATATGGGTATTATAGCCAGTTTCTCCTTGATAGTATTTGGCACACTCTCCTGTTGCTATGGTCCACCTTATGTTGGCCAGGGGATGATGTCCACCCTCTGCTCATGCCATCATTTTCCTGCTCTCGTGGAGCTTCCCCTCAAGCCTGTAAGCCAAAATAAACCTCTTGTTTTCCCACAAGCTACTCTTGGTTGGGTGATTTCTTCCAGACTGCAACACAGCCTTTGAGGGGCAGCACCTCTCTTGAGGAGATGTGTCACTAGGAGCAAGCTTTGAGGTTTACTAGTGGAGGCGCCCTGGATTATATAGCTAGCTTTCCAGATGCCTTCCAGCAAGATGATGTGCCAAGCTGCAGCACGATGCTCTCCCCACCATGCGGAAACTTCCCCTCAAAACTAAAAACCCCAAGCTGCATTTGGGCAGGTGTTTTGTCCCAGCAATGAAAAGCTAACTACTGCATAAGGGTCCTGTAATGAGCATGGGTCACTCACTCACAGCTAGTCATATGCAGTAGGTCCATTAGCACTGCCAAAAGACATGTGGGTTTGTATTGTCATAGGCAGCTTCGGTCAGTGCCAGGTACATCCACTGAATTTTTTCATAGCTGCAAAAGTAAAATGTGTTATTTCCGTTTTGATCCAGGAAGCCCTTGGAAAATTTACATTTAAAAAAAAATTCCCAAGCCTTTGTTTAATATAGCCTTGTGTATAAAATAATGAAGATAGTTGTCCAAGGTGAAAAGTGGGAAGTGTTCTCATTTTACCTCACCTTTGTTGATTTAGAGTTTAAAAAGAAAAGTCCTCAGGGTGAAACCACTTACCAACAAGAAGTCACAGCTCACCAGCAAGCAAAATGAAATCACCAATATGGTTCCTTTTCGAAGCAAGCAGTGTGCAAATCAATCATGTCCTGTAATGTGATTCATTTAAATAATTAAACTGGATTTTCAGGTCGCGTGTTGTTTGAAAAGAACAATGAGGTCTTTAATAAGAACTGCATGCTTCAATGTTCACATCTTGGGAGGGAAGAAAGCACGTGGTCTGGAGTGAAGGATAGAAATATCAAAGTTTTCTTTTTTATTGCCTTTTTATGTCCTCTAGATTGAGAAAAGATTCTCCAGAAATCCATTAATATTTAATGGAATAAGCACTTTACTGTCCTTTTTAAAAGCCCCTATGCTGCAAAATTAAGTAAAACAGAAATTATGTTCTATCTCATTACAGAATTGGGTCAGACTCGACCAGTGGGAGAACGATATGCAGATAAGCCCCTTGTCTGTGAGCTCCATCATGCTGACTCACTCCTGGTCCCGGAATTCATCAAGTTCCGCTCCTTGCCATGGGCCCTCTATGGTCATGCCCCGTCATGATGTGCTCTTCTGTGCGCTCAATGTCACTGTCTCCTTCTTACCTTCGCTCCCTTGGAGTGGTTCCTGGTGGCCTCCTAAGTGGCTCTACTCATCCCAGTGACTCTCCATCCCATTATTCCCTTCATTGCCTTCTTTGGACTTTCCCGATCTCAAATGATACTTATTATGGTTTACATATGAACTGTCGGGCTGGGGAGACGGCTCAAAGGTTAAGGCACTTGCCTGAGAATCCTAAATAATGCTGTTCAACTCTCCCAGTACCCAGTAAAACCAGATGCACAAGGTGGTGCATGCATCTGGATTCATTTGCAGTGGCTAGCCCTGGAGCATTCATTCTCATTCTCTCCTTCTCTCTCTCTCTCTCTCTCTCTCTCTCTCTCTCTCTCTCTCCCTCTCTCCTTGCAAATAAAAGACTTTTTTGTTTTTTTAATATATTTTATTTCTTTGAGAGAGAAAGAGGCAGACAGACAGAGAGACAGAGAAACAGAGAGAGAGAATAGGTGTGCCAGGGCCTCCAGCCACTGCAAATGAACTCCAGACATATGTGACTTGTGCATCTAGTTTAGGTGGGTCCTGGAGAGTCGAACCTGGATCCTTTGGCCTTACAGACAAATGGCTTAACTGCTAAACCATCTCTCCCTCCCCGCCGAACCTTTTTTGTTGTTGTTGGGTTTTTTTTAATACATTTTATTTATTTGACAGAGAAAAAGAGGCAGAGTGACAGAGAGAAAATGGGAAAATATATTTTTTTAAAAATATGAAATGTCCCACACGGGCTCTTGGGATGAATGCTTGGTGGCACCATTTTGGAAGATGGAGGAGACTGTGAAGAGGCTGGACCTAGCTGGAGGCAGGAGGTGACCAGATACCGACTTCTGAAGGTCATGCGTGATCCCCAGTCCCTTCTTCACCCTCGGCTTCCTGTCCGCAGTGAAGTGAGCAAACTCAGTTCCGCCCGCCATTGCCCCGATTTTCTTCCTCACCACGGAGCCCAGAAACCTCCAAAACAAGTGAGCTAGGAGGTTTTCTCCCTGGGATTTTATCCCAGTGAGGAAGTTTTACCAGCGCTCACAGTGCATATCTAACTAGTTAGTGGCTTTCTTTGCATCTCCCCCACCAATACTTTAAGACCCTGAAGAGGAGACCGTCGATCTGTCTTATCTCTTGCTCCCCTGAGCCACGTGCACTGAAGACTCTATGCTGCTTCTTGGTAACCAGAGATTCTTGGTGGAAGGGTTTCTAAGGAAGTTTCATACAATACATGTGGCACAGGGTTAAAGTAGGTGGGAAAGATGGTTATACTTTACTTTCTTTCTTTTTTTTGGTCTTTTTTTTTTTTTTTTTTTTGGCTTTTCAATTTTTTGAGGTAGGATCTCACTTTAGCCCAAGCTGACCTGACCTGGAATTCACTATGTAGCCTCAGGGTGGTCTCGAACTCATGGCGATCCAGCTACCTCTGCTTCCCGAGTGCTGGGATTAAAGGCGTGTGCCACCATGCCCAGCATTACTTTTCTTTGCACCTAATAATTTTACTGACAAGGTGCACTGGATTTCCTAGCTACGTTATGCATCTGTAGGTCCTGACGTGCGTGTTTAACAAGATACCCTTGTTGTCTTACATTTACCTTGCTACTGTTTTGTGAAGAGTGGCTTACTTTTTATCACACAAATAAAATTAACTGTTCTTTTGACTGCTTCCAAACCAAATATAAGTGAGGTGTCAAAAAACAACTGTGAAGGGCTGGAGAGATGGCTTAGTAGTTAAGGCAGTTGCCTGCAAAGCCAAAGGACCCAGGTTCGATTCCCCAGGACCCGTGTAAGCCAGACACACAAGGTGGCACATGCATCTGGAGTTCATTTGCAGGGGATGGATGCCCTGATTTGCCCACTCTTTCTCTCTCTCAAATAAATAAAAATAGAAATATTTTTTAAATGACTATGAAAAGCAACTAATATGACGTAAAACATGTAATGAAGGAAGGATGGGGTGGATCCACAGACGTGGGGCGGAAGACCCCCCATCCCGTGAGAGGAGACAGCACAGAGAAATAGCACTCAGGCAGGTTTTGCCCGGATGGCGGCGGCAGTCGGAGAAGGAAGAGAGACGCCTGTGAGGTTCGAACCGCTTAAAGTCAGCCAGAGGGAGTGCGCACAGGTTCCAAGAACAGTGAGTCCCATTAGACAGGAGAGAGCTGCAGCTTGACTGCTCGTGCCAGAGATGGGCACTCAGGTTCCAACTCAGCAAGGGGAGGGATCCACGAAGATACTCTAAATCAGAGTTCGCAAACCACTGAATCTATTTACCAGATGTCTGCTGTTTAGTCTGCAGTGTTGAAAGAATTCTAATTGGATGCCAACATTAAAAGTCAAGAAAGTTTTACATCCCCTTTGGAGAAATAACTACTCAGATTCTCGGCCTCATTTTCAAGTTGAGCTTTTATTTATATTCAGTCATAAGAGTTTCTTTTATACGTTAGATAAGAGCCATTCTCAGATATGTGGCATGCAAGACTCTCCCGTCCTGCAGGGTGTCTTTGCAGTTAGTTGATTATTTCTTTGCTATGTAGAATATGCGCAGTTAGAAGGAGGCATGCTTGCTTAGTCTTCCTTTTATTGTGTGAACTTTTGCTGTTACATCCAAAACAATTATTGTCAGACCAGTTCCAAGGGAATCTCCTTGGTCTTCTAGGAAGTTTTATATTTTCAGCTCTTGCATTTAAGTTTGTAGTCCCATTTAAGTTGATGCTTGTATAAGATAAAAGTCTATTTTCTTTTTTTAAAAAAAAGATTTTTTATGTTTTATTTATATATTTGCAAAGAGAGAGAGAGAGAGAATGGGAACACCAAGGCCTCCAGCCACTGCAAACGAACTCCAGACACACGTGCCACCTTGTGAATCTGGCTTATGGGGGTCCTAGGGAATCAAACTCAGGTCCTTAAGTTTGCAGTTTGCAGACATGCACCTTGGCTGTTGAGCCATCTCTCCAGCCCCAAAAAGTTTATTTTCATTCAATCACATGTGGTCACCAGTGTTTGCCTGTCATCTGTTACTACTACCCCGTTATAATTAGAAGTTCTTAATCTTCATGAAGGGCAATTGGTCATCCTCTTCCTTTATCCTCCGTGTTGTTCTGACCTGTTTTAAATTTTATTTTGGCATTCCTTGCTAGTATATTTTACTCCTGCATCTATTTGAATATCATGCCTACTTTTCTTTTATATTTTACTTTTATTTATTTGGAGAGAGAGAGAGAGAATGGGCACACCAGGGCCTCTAGCCACTGCAAACAAACTCCATCTGCATGCACCACCTAGTGCATTTGGCTTACATGGAACCTAGAGAATCAAACCTGGTTCCTTTGGCTTTGCAGGCGAACGTCATAACCCCTAAGTCATATCTCTTGATTTCTATGTTTCTACTTACTTTTATCTGGAAACTGTAATAAATGTACTTACTTATTATTTATTTTGTAATGACATCTTATTGCATGTTCTAGATGCTATAAGATAATGTCTCAAATTTAACATTAATCATTGCACTTAATTTCACTAGTAAATATGCTTTTTCTTCAGTTTTTAAAAAGTCCTCTTTTAGGTTAAGAAAAACTCTACTTTCAAATTGCTATAAATGGTTTTCAGCAAGAATATTTTGATTTTATCATTTTATCTGTATCTGTTAATCATAATTTCCCATGTGTTTTTGATAATGCGAAAAGTAATACTGCTATTATTTTAAACATTCATCTGCCTTGCTTTTCTGGTGTGAACCCAACTGGACTGTGATGCTAAGTTTTGAAAGAATGGTGGGTTTTATTTGCCAGTAGTTTGGTTAGGGTGATTTCACCAGTGCTCATTAGAGAGATTGGTTTGCAAGGTCGGTCTCTCTATACGTCAGTCTTCCCCACTCACTGCAGCTCCATTCGTGATGCCGAATGTAAGTCACCATTCTGGATGCGTACCCATAGAAGACAGTGTGAAGAAACCATTCCACATGTTTGCCTGTGTGTGTGTGTGTGTGTGTGTGTGTGTGTGTGTGTGTGTGTGTGTGTTTGTGTGCATGAGTGTGTGTATGTGTGTGTACGGATACATATTTCATTTTATTGTAAGAAAGATCCCTGTAATCCCAGCACTTGGGAGACTAAAGCAAGATTACTCTGAGTTTCAGGCCAGTTTAAGATTAAAAAAAAAAAAAAAAAACTAGATAGATAGAAAGATAGATAGGTAGATAGGTAGATATAGATATATGTGAATCAAATAGTATTCAGCCTAAAGAAAGAGGAGATCATCCCATTGGCCCCAGAATGAATGAATCTAAAGGATACTATAGTAGGTGAAATTATCCAGAAACAGAAAGAAAAATTTTACTTAGGTATGGAATTTCAAACATTGAAAGGACATCAGTTATTTTTTGTTCTCTTGAAGATAGCATGCTGTTATTCTTCTGGCTGCTTCTAAATAAATCATTTGTATTTAGTAGCAATTTAACAATAATGTGTATTAGTCAGATTAGAATGAATTGTATTAAAAAGGGGATTTATTGGGTTAGCTTTCAGCAGTCCAACAATAGCAGTCTTCAGGCCTGAGAGTCAAGGAACCTGGAAGCTTCTCGGTCCACGGGGCTGGAGGCCTCTGCAGTCCCCATCTGGCAACGAAGGCCTGGAGGCTTCCTGGAGAGCTGCTGGTCTCCAATCCATGCTGGAAGGCTGAGGAAACTTGTTCCAATGCTGAGGAAGGACAGCCGGACAGGACAGATGCACCATCAAGCAGCCCCGGCAGCCAGATGGGAGGAAGGGGCTCCTTCCTCTCAGGGCTTCCTTACATAAGGCCCCATTGGGAAGAACATGGACCCACTCTGCAGGAAGGCCTTCCTCCTTCAGTCAGTCCTTCCAGGATGCAACCTCAGAGACCCAGCAAAGACAAGGGTGTGCGGATTCCTAACCAGTATCAGGTTGAAAACAGAGCTTAACCACCACAGAAACATTTTATTTTGCATTTCTCTTCTTGGGATCACAGTAATTTGGGAATCCATGCCTTGATATTTTCCGTCAGCTTTAAGAAACCTCTTTGTCCATGCATCTTCAACTATGCTTCTGTCCCAGTTCCTCCCATTTCTCCCTCTTTTCAGCCCTCAGATCAAAACTGCTAAAACTTTTACTCCTGCGGCGCACACTTCCTGTTTGAATGAGTCAGTGTTGTGTCATAAACTATCCCAAAGATCAATGGCTTAAATCTGCAATAATAGTCATCAAGCGCACAATTTTGTAAATTGGGAATTTTCTCAAAACGTAAAGGGGACGGCTTCTTTCTGCTCCCGAGTGGCGGGTTACCTGGAATGACTTGGGCAGGTCAAAGACATGCTTCCCCGTTCACCTGGGACGGTATATTCAAGGCTCACTTCTGCTTGCTTCTGGGATCCTCAAGCCTCCTTCATGTGCTCCTTCCAAATGACTAACTTCGATTTCCTCAAGCCTGAGCTAATTTAAGAAAACATTCCATGCCGTCAAGCTTCAAAACCCACCAAAGATCAGTGATAAGACCCTATTGCTGAAGACTCCATACGCAGCTGACACGTAAAATGGAACGGCATGGCTGGAAGCCAGGAGAGAGTCAGTCCCCAGACAGTCAGCGTGTCTAGTGCCAGAAGGTGCTACATGGGCGACTGGGGAAAACGACCAATATCTGTCCAAGCAACCCGTGGTCTAACCTACTTAGCAGCAAATAACCTGGTGTGATGCCCACACAAGTGCAATAGTGGCACACAGCCATGGTGGGGAACCAACTGCGCTTGATTCGTGTAACTGATCCCCTCAGTGGTACAAGACCCATAGCTAGAACTGGGAAACAAGTCAGAACCATACCCAAACATAAGCCCACTCTCCAATATCAAGCTACCATCAATCATGGGGTACAAGAGGGCCTACATCTATTAAACGCTCTATAAAAAAAGTAAGGGTTATCTCATATTACCTGGTGTTAACTTACTCTCCATTGGAGAATCTGCTTCTCTTTTTCAGATAGATGCAGATCCTAAGGAGAGAGCCACCCCATCATACTTCAAAAGGGCCCTGACTGAAACTAAGGAAAATTGCCAAAACAAGCAAAGGTGCTGTTTTCCTGATGAACCGTATACCAGCACAAGGAGGAAGGAGACCAACACAGAGAAAAATCAACTCTTACCAAATCAGAGAGACAGAGCCTCAGAGGCCCCCAACACCTCATCACTGAAGCAGACCAAAAATGAACCCAACATAGCTCAGGGAAATTTTGCAGAAAAGGGGGCGGAAAGAATGTCAGAGCCACATGTTGGGTCATGATATGCAGAGACATCTACCATACCCATTACTCTGGGCTAACTCCACAATTCACGACCCATATACATCAACAAGGAGGGGTTATTGGGGAGGGGGTAGGTCACGGATGAGCCTAATAATGGTACCAAACTACCTGTATTTGCTGAATAGAAAATAATAAAAAAAATTTAAATAAATGAACGCCCTCATTAAGCTTTCGCCTAAGTTACTCCTTCAGCATCCCAGCGTCTAAAGAAAGTACCAGGGCTAAGCGCAGTGTCCACATGGGAAGGGGCTGTAAGAGGGTGTGGCCACTGGAAGGCATGGCCTGGTGGTTTCAGTGTAAATGGCCCCATAGCCTGAGGTGTTGGTGATGAAGCTCCTGACGTTTTCAGCAGACAGAGCAATGCTGGAGAAGGTGTGTCAGTAGGAGTGGACCTCGGAGTGGAGTCCAGCCCTAACGTTGGTCTGAGCCGGCCTGAACTCGGCCTGTTCTCTTTCTCTGCTGTGGATGAAGAGAGCCATGCTCTTTCACTCTGTTATAGCTTCCTCTGGAATCCGTAAGCCTGAAATGAAGTCTGTCCTCCCAGATACAAGCTGCTTCTGGCTGGGTATTTGTCCCAGCAATGCAAAGATAATTGCAATACATGGATTGGAGATATGTGAGACACATTCCCCCCACATGCAAAAATATTTTCACCCCAGTAAAGATCCTAGAAATTATCTCATGACAGCCTGAGGCACAGGCGTCCCCCGTGTGAATCAAGACCCATCGTTGCTAAGGCATCCTCAAAACGTGGTTTCTTGGACACAGATTTTAGGGCCTGCTTTATCTTGACATGTGTGCCAACTGAATCAAATATAAGTAACGATTCTCTCTACACTAAACGTAAAATGGAAACGTGGGGTTTAGGTAACTGGAAGAGAACCACAGGAGAACGGGAGAGGCATATTAATCATCTGTCTGAAGCAGCTCAGGAAGTTGGCTGGACTCACTGCGTTTCTTCTTCTCTGAAGACAGGGAACGTTGACCGCTTGGAGAAGGTTCTGTTCACCAGAATGGTCCTTGGTGGCTCTTGACTCTCTCCTCTCTGGTTGTTATTCATTTTCTCTTGTGTGACACATTCACTTTTGCATAAGAATGGGAGTCTGGGGAGAGAGCTAAATTGGTAAAGCGCTGGTTTTGCAAGCATGAGGATCTGAGTTCGATTCCCAGAACCCATGTAAAGAAAGAGAGAAAAAGACAGCAGAGAAAAGCCAGATGTGTGTGTGTGTGTGTGTGTGTTTAATGCACAGGAGAGAGAGTGGGAGGGATAGAATTGGAGCACTAGGACCTCCAGGCACTGTGACTGAACTCCTGACGTGCGCACTGCCCTGTGTGCATGTGCAACCTTGTGCACCTGGGTCGCCGTGTGCGTCTGGCTTACGTGGGATCTGAAGAGTTGAGCATGGATCCTTAGGCTTCACAGACAAGCATCTTAAGCCATTTCTCCATACGGGGTATGTGTATTTTTGTTGTTGTTGTTAATTTTTATTTATTTACTTATTCGAGAGCAACAGACAGAGACAGAGAAAGAGGCAGACAGAGAGAGAGAGAATGGGCGTGCCAGGGTCTCCAGCTGCTGCAAACGAACTCCAGACGGGCGTGCGCCCCCTTGTGCATCTGGCTAATGTGGGTCCTGGGGAACCGAGCCTCAAACCAGGGTCCTTAAGCTTCACAGGCAAGCGCTTAACCGCTAAGCCATCTCTCCAGCCCTTGGGCATGTGTTTTGAATGCCAGTGCTGGGGAGATGGAGACAGGTGGATCCCCTGGGCTCGCTGGCCAGCCAACCTAGCCTCCTTGGCAGCTTCCACATGCATGTGAACACACACACACACACACACACACACACAGCCGGTTCATAGTGTAGCTTAGTGGCTTTCTTGGCTTACTTGCTGCCCATAGAAGGTTGGATCCCAAGGTTCTCTTCATTCTGAACCCTCGGTGCTCTTGAGGAAGACAAAGCAGTATCAAAAACTCATGGGCAACTTTTCATCCAATTGCATCACTTCACTAAACACACCAACACATTTCTTTAAGATAACGCCTATGTCGGCTTTGTTCTGCTGTCGGCTTGACCAGACAAGGGACCCAGAGGCTTTCCTCTTGAGCTGCTCTTTGAGGTTGCTTCCAGCAAGACCTAACTGAAGCTGGAAGTCCTTCCCGAGTGGGCAGCTCTCCCAGGGGTGGGCTAAGTACAAGGAAGCTGCGAGCGGAGACAGTCCTTCTTTGCGCCTGGCTGCCTGTGTACTCACTGGTGGGCGTCTTTCACCTGGCTGTCCCCACTATTCACTCGCACGTGCTTCTATCCTGTCTGCCATCCCTCGGCATTGGAATCACGTTTCCCCCGCCTTCCAATGTGAACCGAAGACCAGCGCATCTCTACTTGTCCATCTGGCCTTGGCCGTGCGCCTCATACAGCCGTTAAACCGAAGAGGTCAGAGGACACCCTTGGGCGTCAGTCGTCACCTTCTGCCTTGTTTGAGGCAGGGTGCATTCCTAGCTGGCCTAGTGGGCTTCTGGGCCGTGCTCCTGCCTCTGTTTCCCTTCGCACCATAGGCACTTTAGGGTGACAGAAGCTCCTGCCGTGGTGTCTGGCTTTGACGTGGGTCCCGGGATCTGGACTCAGGTACTCAGGCTGGCATGACGCAATGTCTTTATCTACTGAGGTACTTCCCCAACCCAACTTTTCATTGTTTTTTCATTGTTCTCTTTCCATACTTATACTGGATATTTCTTACTGCTATTTATATGTCTCATATATTATTTCTTCTGTGTTTAATATGTTGATAAATGTACCTATTAAATTCTAAATTTTATTTATTACTTTTTTCAATGGCAACATTGCATGTTAAATCTTTTAATAGATTTTTTTGTGTGAGTGCAGATGAATGTCTCCATTTCATCATATAATTTATGAAACATATAGGTTGAACTTATTAAGTTTCATGGCAAATTGTGCTCACCCACGGATCTCCTCCAGGCTTTTCAGCTCAGTTCTTGCTCTGTCTGTCCTGTTCCCAGTTCTCCCTCTCGTTTATGTACCTCTCTTGTCTTCCGCCATGTCCAATAACGTGAATGAAATCTGATCATTGTCAATGAAGCAAGTCATAGAGCCTCTGCTCCCTCTCTTTCAGGTAGATTAAGGGGCAGACCCTTTGATCTGATGGAGAATTGCACTGATTCAAGCCAGAGGTGTTCTTTTGCTGAGGTCTGCTCAGCTCCTGCTTTTTGCTTTCCGCCTGGGATGCAGTCTCCCAGGCCTCCAGAGGAGGTCTTCGCATACTTACTGAACACGTCTCTCTCTCCTTTGAAGTGCCCCGACATTAACATTCCGTCTCCTCAGCATCTACAGCTTGCTACAAAGCTGTGCTTAACATTTTAGCTTTTAATCCCCCTCTGCTGCTTAGATGCTTCAACGATATGCAGTGTGTACAATTTCGCCAATGCTTTCAGGATAGAACCTGCACAGAATTTAATTTTTTTAATATTTTATTTGAAAGACACAGAGCGAGAACATGAACATACCAGGGCCTCTTGCCACTGCAGATGAACTCCAGATGCACGCTCCACCTTGTTCAGCTGGCTGTACGTGAGCACTGGGAAATAGAACCAAGGGCTTCAGTCTTTGCAAGCAACACCTTTAACCATGGAGCAATCTCCCTAACCCACATACAGAATTTTAGAATCATTTTTCTGGAGATCTGTTTTATCTGGGACTTAGGCCCTCAGGTTCTGACCTATCCAATAATCCTTAAAATTTTTGTCACGTCACATCTATAAGACAGAGGCGCGTTTGAGGCGCTTACATTTTGCCGGGCATCATGGCCCTGAAGCTCTTACAAGTCTGTAATGTTGAAACAGGCTCATGGCAGTAGACTTTTCTTCAAAATCTTGGTTGCTTTCCAAAGTTTCCTAACATATGTTTGTCGTTTTACCTTATCCAGCACTTATGGGTGTCTAGGCAGAAGGTGTATTCTGGTAGAAGATTTGCTGAAGGCATATTTTCTGTGAGTCTCAGGTCATCATTATTGGCAACTCTGTTATTTTAAGCCAATTTCCATGAAATTAAATCTGATTTGATGCTTTCTATTGATATGAAAATGTAATTCTTTTCAGCAGCAAATGTAACATTTTCTAAAATCGACCATATATTAGGACTGAAAGCAAATCTTAACAAATTCAGGAAAATTGAAATAATTCCTTGCATTCTATCTGACCGCAATGGAATTAAACTACAAATCAGTAGCAAGAAAGGCTATAGAGCATACACAAAATCATGGAAACTAAATAATACACTACTAAGTGATGAATGGATCAATGAAAAAATCAAGAAGGAAATCAAAAAAATTATAGAGTCAAACGATAATGAGAACACAACATACCAAAATCTCTGGGACACAATGAAGGCAGTTCTAAGAGGTAAATTTATAGCCTTAAGTGTCTACATTAAGAAATTAGAAAGGTCACAAGTAAATGACCTAATGCTTCACCTTAAAGCCTTGGAAAAAGAAGAACAAGGCAAACCAAAAATCAGTAGACAGGAAGAAATAATAAAGATTAGGGCAGAAATTAATGAAATAGAAACAAACAAAAAAACAAACAATCCAAAGAATTAATGAAACAAAGAGTTGGTTCTTTGAAAGGATAAACAAGATTGATAAACCCTTAGCAAATCTGACCAAAAGAAAGAGAGAAGAGACACAAATTAATAAAATCAGAGATGAAAAAGGTAACATCACAACAGATTCCAGAGAAATTCAAAAAATCATAGGGACATACTATAAAAGCATATACTCCACAAAGTATGAAAATCTAAAAGAAATGGATGATAAACTTGATTTATATGACCTACCGAAATTAAGTCAAGATGAGGTTAATCACTTAAATAGACCTATAACAAGCATGGAGATCCAAACAGTTATCAATAATCTCCCAACTAAAAAAAGCCCAGGCCCAGATGGATTCTCTGCTGAATTTTACCAGACCTTCAAGGAAGAGCTAACACCAATGCTTCTTAAGCTCTTCAAAATAATAGAAAAAGAAGGAATTCTACCAAACTCCTTCTATGAAGCCAGCATCCCCTGATACCAAAACCAGGCAAAGATAGAACAAAAAAAGAAAATTACAGACCAATCTCCCTCATGAACATAGATGCAAAAATTATCAACAAAATATTGGCAAACAGAATATAAGAATATATCAAAAAGATCATTCACCCTGACCAAGTAGGCTTTATCCCAGAGATGCAGGGATGGTTCAATATAAGCAAATCTATAAACATAATACGTTATATAAAGGGTTGAAGATCAAAAATCACATGATCATCTCATTGGACGCAGAGAAAGCATTCGACAAAATCCAACATCCCTTCATGATAAAAGTCCTAGAGACTGGGAATAGAAGGAACATATCTCAATATAATAAAAGTTATTTATGACAAGCCTACAGCCAACATATTACTAAATGGGGAAAAAATGGAAGCTTTTCCACTAAAATCAGGAACAAGACAAGGGTGTCCACTGTCCCAACTTTTATTTAATATAGTTTTGGAAGTCTTAGCCATAGCAATAAGGCAAGAGACACACATAAAAAGGATACAAATTGGAAAGGAAGAGATCAAGTTATCATTATTTGCAGATGACTTGATTCTATACATAAAGGACCCTAAAGACTCTACTAGCAAACTATTAGAGCTGATCAAAACCTACAGCCATGTAGCAGGATACAAAATAAATACACAGCAATCAGTAGCCTTCATATATGCTAACAACAAACACACAGAGGATGAAATCAGAGAATCACTCCTGTTCACAATTGCATCAAAAAAATAAATAAATAAAGTACCTTGGAATAAACCTAACCAAGGAAGTAAAGAATCTCTACAATGAGAACTTTAAAACACTCAAGCAAGAAATTGCAGAAGACACTAGAAAGTGGAGAAACTTCCCTTGTTCCTGGATGGGAAGAATCAATATTGTGAAAATGGCAATCTTACCAAAAGCAATCTACACACTTAATGCAATCCCTATCAAAATTCCAAAGGCTTTCTTCATGGAAATAGAAAAAACAATCCAAAAATTCATTTGGAATCACAAAAAACCTCGAATAACTAAAATAATACTGAGCAACAAAAATAAGGCTGGTGGTATCACCATACCTGATTTTAGCCTATACTACAGAGCCATAGTAACAAAAACAGTGTGGTACTGGCACAAAAACAGACATGTAGATCAGTGGAACAGAATAGAGGACTCAGACGTAAGTCCAGATAGCTATAGCCACCTGATATGTGATAAAAATGCCAAAAATACTCATTGGAGAATAGAGAGCCTCTTCAGCAAATCGTGTTGGGAAAACTGGATATATATCTGTAGAAGGATGAAAATGGATTCTTTTCTCTCTCCATGCCCAAGAATTAAGTCCAAATGGATTAAAGGCCTTAACGTCAGACCTGAAACTCTGAAACTGCTAGAGGAAAAAGTATGGGAAACCCTTCAACATATTGGTCTTGGCAAAGACTTTCTGAATACAACCCAAATTGCCCAGGCAATAAAACCACAGATTAATCACTGTAACCTCATGCAATTACAAAGATTTTGTACTGCAAAGGACACAGTGAAAAAAGTAAAGAGGCAACCTACAGAATGGGAAAATATCTTCGCCAGCTATATATCTCATAGAGGATTAATATCTAGGATATACAAAGAACTCAAAAAGTTAAATAATAAGGAATCAAACAAGCCAATCAAAAAATGGGCTACAGAGCTAAACAGAGCATTCTCAAAGGAAGAAATAAGAATGGCATATAAGCATCTAAAAAAAAAAAACGTTCTATATCACTAGTCATCAGGGAAATGCAGATTAAAACTACACTGAGATTCCATCTCACTCCTGTCAGATTGGCTACCATCATGAAAACAAATGATCATAAATGTTGGCGGGGATGTGGAAAAAGAGGAAATCTTCTACACTGCTGGTGGGAATGCAATCTGGTCCAGCCATTGTGGAAAACAGTATGGAGGTTCCTAAAACAGCTAGAGATTGATCTACCATATGACCCAGCTATAGCGCTCCTAGGCATATATCCAAAGGACTCATCTCATTTCCTTTAGAAGTACGTGCTCAGCCATGTTTATTGCTGCTCAATTTATAATAGCTGGGAAATGGAACCAGCCTAGATGTCCCTCAACAGATGAGTGGATAATGAAGATGTGGCACTTTTATACAATGGAGTTCTACTCAGCGGTAAAGAAAAATGAAGTTAAGAAATTTGCAGAAAAATGAAAATGTATAGCTATAATAAATCTCCCCAATGTATTCTTTTTTAAAGTTTTTCTCTGATTTATTTGCATTCATTTATTTATTAGAGACAGAGAGAGGGACATAGAGAGAAAGGGAGAGAGTTAGAATAGGTGCGCCAGGGCCTCCAGCCACTGCAAATGAACTCCAGATGTGTGTGTCACCATGTGCATCTGGTTTACCTGGGACCTGGAAAATTGAACCTGGGTCCTTAGCTTTCGCAGGCAAGTGCCTTAACTGCTAAGCTATCTCTCCAGCCCCTTCCATATATATTCTATTTCTTCCGAATCCCCTCACTTTACAAGCAGCCTTGCCAGTACAGAGAAACTGAGACGAGAATTGTTGCCTTCAGGCTTCTGATTCCTTCTGCCTTTTCCCGCCATGATGATGTCTCATAACTAAAGGCTAAAACACATCCTCAAATCTTACAATCTATCCTTCAAGAAATTTCTAGGGGCGGGTGAGGTATTTTTTTAGTCACACACAGGCTGAAGAATGAGTATATGTAAATGAGTCTCTAGGAATGTGCCAAAAATAGTCAGTCTGCCTAGTAACCAGCAGGAAACTAACCACCTCTCTACCCTTTATTACTTTTTTTTAAAAAAGCCCTTAAAAAATGTCATCCCAAGATAAATGAATAACGACATCTGCAGGCAGAAAGTTACTAGACAAATTTGGACATGGGTAATGAATGCAAGGCTGGGAAAATGTTCACTTCCATAGGCGGAACCCACTGGGAATGAAACCAGAAGAGCCCCATTAATCAAAACGAGCCATAGCACCTTGACCCAATTTCATCCACACAACTTCTGTGCTGGTACTTTTCTTGCTGGTACTCACTGCCTGGGGTGGCTTGCTTCAGGTGTCCCCACAAACTCATGTGTCCTGAATGCCAGGTCCCCAGCTGGTGGCAGTTTGGGAACTGGTGCCTCCTGGAGGCAGTGTGCTGTTGGGTTGGGCATATGGGTGTTAGCGTCAGCTTCCCCCTGCCAGTGTTTGGCACATTCTCCCACTGCTGTTGTCTGCCTGGTGTTGGCCACAAAGTGATGTCCAGGCTGCTCTTGCCAAATTTTCCCCTGCCATCATGGAATTTTTCCATGGAGTCTATAAACCCAAAACCAACCCTTTCCTCCCACAAGCTGCTTTTTGGTTGGGTGATTTGTGCCAGCTACAAGAAGGTAACTGCAACACTGCCCTTTAAGAAAGTTCATGTTGAGGCTGGAGAGATGGCTCAGCGGATAGAGTGCTTACCGTTCAAAGATGAGATCTTGAGTTCGGATCCCCAGGACCCACATAAGACCTGGGCAAAGTGGTACAAGGCTGCAGAGTGAGCAGAGAGAAGAGTTTCTGAGGATTGCTGGTTGCTGGTCTAGTCAAATCAATGAGGTCCAAGTTCAATGAGTGACGCTGTCTCAAAGAACCAAGGTAGAGAGCAACTGACGGAGACACCTGACACCTGCCTCTAGCCTCCACATGCACACAACTGCATACGTGTGCAGACACATGACTAGTTACACACACACGCAAAAATAAGTTCATGTTTCCTAGGAAGCCCACTCTAGTAAAGGTGTCATTGATTAAGAACATATAAGTCTCTCTCTCTCTCTCTCTCTCTCTCTCTCTCTCTCTCTCTCTCTCTCCTTTCTTCCTTCATCCTTCTAACAAGTGCTGTCACAGTCTGATGGTACGAACAGAACATGGAAGGTAGCATCCACATATTACATATCACTTTCATCGTAGACTATATTAAATAACTGCTTGCTGTAAAATCCACATTAACGGAATCAACAAGTGACGTTTCAGAACTTCCCTGTGAACCCTGGTTGGGTGACGCTGAGAACTCATCCCTGTCCCCTGCACAGCCTGCACAATGGTATGCATGATCCGTCCAGCTTGAAGACTTTTCCAGAGCCAAGTAGAAAAACACAGCATTTTGCCCATAGGAAACCTTATTTCCCCTGTGCTCATTCTCCCTGAAATCGAGTTTGCTCCTCTGAGAGTGACGGAGCTTTGCTTAGCCAGCAGCAAGAGAGTCATTTTATGATGGGAAAAGGCAGCTTCCAATATTTCCTGCCCCATAATGAGGGAACATACTTGGCATTAGGGACCATTCTGTTTAGTATACATCAATGCCGTTGCCTCTACAAAAAGCAAGCCAATGGTTGCATATTGAAGCCCTGGGCCTTCTGACCATGCCATCCTATTTGCAGAGCTCATTAACATCATCAGTGGAAAATTACCATCTGGATATTCATGAAGTCCTCCATCCGCCGAGGACACTGAAAGCACTGAGGGCTCACCTACACTCTCTCCATGGTGTCTACTAAAGGAGGGCCCCAAGTGTTGCTATGTAACCAAGGAAAGTAAATAATTTTTCTTAATCACAACTTACTTGGTTGGAGCTATCAGGCACCAGAAGAATTTGAAAAGATGTGTTGTCTATCTTTCTGGCATGAACAATTCATGTTATTCACCAAAAAAGGAAATAAAAGTTCTTCATAGGGACCCAAAGGGAAAGGCTGTCTCTCAAGAAATGCCATCCAGGCAGCCAGGCCACAGAGCCCTTTGCACCAAGTCTGAGTAGTCATGCTCATGAGAGTCCCTACTCCCATCTGGGTCATTCATATGGGCCACATCACACTCCTCATGTTAACTGGAGAACAGTAAGTTATCAATTAACCCAGTTACACCCTTCCACCCCAGTTTTCCTTCCTTGGTAATGGTCCAACCTCCCTGTACACTGAAGATGAAACTATGCAGGAGAATCATTTTGCTAGACCAATAGGAAATGATTTAAAAAAAAAATAAGAAAGAAATTCTGTGTTCAGTCACCTTCCTGTTTCTTTCTCCCCACCATCTGCCCCCTGCTTTCTGTTCTTGAGAATCAGAGAAATTACTTGTGTCACTAGGAGAACAGTTAAGGGAAAAAAAAAAAAAAATATATATATATATATATATATATATATATATATATATATATATATATCATGGAGAGATAGATGCTCTGGTGAATGTAAAGTGTCCCCCTGTACATGCATTTTTGTAATCAAGCCTCCTGATTAACCCCCAGCTGGTGGAGCCTTTGGGAGGCAAAGCCTTGCTGGAGGAGGTGTGTCGCTGGAGAAAGGTCCTGGGGTTTTCCAGGGTAGTTCACTTGCAGTGCTAGCCAGCTCTCTCTTGCTACTTCCTCCCAGCTGCTGTGACACGACATGACGCCTTCTTGCCATCCGCTTTCCCTGTCCCGATGAAACTTCCGCTTGAAACTGGGAGTGGAAATAAACCCCGCGCTTTCCATCAGCTGGCCCTGGGCCAGTGTTTTTCCTTAGCAACGAGAAGGTAACTGCTACAGATGCCGATTTAGAACAAAGCTGTCTTCCTGAAGTGACTGTGGAATAACCGTAGTAAGATAAGAACCTTACCAAAAGCAGTGCTGGAGCAAACAATATGCCCAGATAACTGCCCATGCTATTCTCTTTCAAGACCAGAGAGCAAACTCAGAATCAAACAATCCCATCGGCAATACACGGTAGGGCTCTTTCTTTAGCTTGCCTTGTGACCCTTCATGAAAGTTTGGCAGAATTTGAGGTGCCGTTTGGTAACTCGGGTTCTAGTCCACCAAAGGACATGACAGCTTGTTTGAAATTGAACTTCCTTAACCCCCTCATTTTCTTATTTAGTGTTGGAAAACTCATGACACAAAATGACTTATGGTAGCAGCAGAAAACACTCAGAATTAACATGTGCCTACGGCAGAGCAGAGGTTGAGGGAAGCTCTGTGAGATGAGCAGCTAAGGCAGTGATGGGGCCGTGGATGAGGTCAACTGCTGGACAGGAATTGAATGTCACATTCTACCTCCAACCTGCCCACTGACAAAAGGCTACATCCTCTGCAGTCTCTTTATTCCCCATTGTTAAGTTAATGTATCCTGAATTATCTATACCCACGTAAACCAGATGCCCAAGGGGGCACATGCATCGGGAGTTCATTTGCAGTGGCTAGACATTCTCTCTCTCTGTCTCTCTCTCTCTCTCTCCCTCTCTCTCTCTCTCTCTCTCTGTGTGTGTGTGTGTGTGTGTGTGTGTGTGTGTCTCTTTCTCTCCCTCTCTCAAATAAATAAGTATTTTTTTAATGAAAGAGCCAAATTAATAGTGAAAAGCAGAAAGGGGAGATGCATTCAATGTGGCCACATTGGGAATACAGACCAAGAGATCCAGTGAGTGCCCACTACCACTCCCAAGTCCATTGTGGAGGGGTCCTGATGGAAGATTTGGGTTTAACTGGGAAGCCAGAGGTGCACGTGGCTAAGCAGTCCTAGCTCAGATGTCCTTCTGCCAGTCATTGGGCACCAGACTCTCCTACAGGGTAAGTGGTCGGACCAGTCCCCAGCACTTCCTCTCTAGGGGAGACTAGTTTCTCCTCTGACTAGCCCCAGGCTTTGGCCTGTCCTTTCTCACAGCAAGAAATTCCCAGGGAAATTCTGGTTTCTTGGGGTTCATTGTTTCAATAGTCTTAAAGCCAAAGGGAACGGAATGCACAAGTATCTCTTAGAAAGTGTTCCTTCCTGCCAGGCAGGTTGTACTTGGGCAGGGGGGAACGGGGGTTGGTTGGCAACGGTGCCAGCCAACACCTTGGGGACATGTACAAGAACTAAACACAGTCCTGTGGGCAAATATTTACAAAGGGCTTGGAACACAGCAAGACGTCAACAAAAAAAATCTTTGGCTTATTTTATTCTCCATCCTCCTTTGCAGGTGAGAAAACAACCCACGGAAGGAATCTACATCTTCCCATGTTCATAGGTGCTTATGGGTGAAGTGGCTTGTACTTACAATGGGCTCACTCCTTCCCTGTGCCTGAGAGATGGATTCGTTGAAGTGACTCAGTCAAGAGTTAGGACCATGGGTTGGAGAGGTGGCTCAGTGATTAAGGCACTTGTCTACAAAGCCAAAGGGCCCAGGTTCAATTCCCCAGGACCCACATAAGCCAGATATACAAGGGGGCGCACACATATGGAGTTTGTATGCAGTGGCTAAAGACCCTGGCATGCCCACTTTCTCTCTCTCAAATAAATAAATAAAAATTATATATATATATATATATATGTATATGTATATATATATATATATATATATATATATATATATATATATATATATTTTTTTTTTTTTTTTTTTTACAAAAGTGCTAGGACCAAAGAATTCCAGCATTTTCTGGTTTCTGTTTCTGTTTCTGTTTGCCATTGTATTAGAAACTTCTTCCTGCTATGACCATGGCAGTGAACAGAGGTCCACGGCCCCACAGGCTCCGTGGAGTCCATCTTTGTTTGTTTAGGCAAGAGCAGGAAAGGTGCCTGAGGAGCTGGCGGAGTCCGCAAAGTTTTTGTTGCACAAGCATGAGGTTAAGGCATTTGCCTGCAAAGCCAAAGGACCCAGGTTCAATTCCCCAGGACCTATGTAAGCCAAATGCACAAGGTGGCACGTGTGTCTGGACTTCGTTTGCAATGACCAGAGACCCTGGTGTGCCCATTCTCTCTGTGCCTGCCTCTTTCTCTCTCTCAAATAAATGAATAAAATTTAAAAAACAAAAAGGAGAGACTGTGCCTAGGCAACAATCCAAGTCAGAGAATGACACCTTTTTCCTCCATGCATATTCTGTGTTCTAATTAAGATCCAAAGTGTGAAACCTCAGGGAAACCAGTTCTTCCCTTCACTCAGCAACCAAAGGCACCTTCTGGAGTGAGTGTTTAAATGACAGACACTTTACTAATGCTTATGGATCTAATTCTGAGAAAGGGTTACGAAGCCCGTGCCACAAAAAGCTCAGTGGGTAGGTTGCTGCTTGTCTACCATGCTGGAAACCTGGGGTTCAGTCCTCAGCAGTGAATAAGCTGAGCATGCGTAATCCCAGCACTGGGCAGCAGAGGCAGAAGGATCAGAAGCCCAAGGACATCTCAGCTATGTAGGAAGTCTGAGGCCGGCCTGGACTAAGTGAGATGCTGTCCAGACCAGATAAACACATGAGCTCAGATTTGATTCAAAGAGAAAAAAGTGAACCTGCAAGAAAGAAATGAATCTGTTCTATACTTTCAAGTATGGATAGGTACTCTAAAGACAGCGCAGGACAATGGTAAGATGGAGGGTAAAGGATGAGGTGACAAGGGTGGTTTGGATGGAACGTTCTGCAGCGAGGACTTTGAACACAGTTGTGAGAAGATGGAACCAGCATTTAGATTTGAAGCAATGAGGGCTGGAGAGATGGCTTAGTGGTTGAGGCATTTGCCTACAAAGCCAAAGAACCCAGGTTCGATTCTCCGGCACCACATAAGCCAGATGCGCAAGGTGGCACATGTGTCTGGACTTCGTTTGCAGCAGCTGGAGGTCCAGGTGCACCCATTCTCTCTCTCTCTCTTTCTCTCTCTCTCTCTCTCTCTCTCTCTCTCTCTCTCTCTCTCTCTCTCTCTCTCTCCAATAAATAAAATAAAAAAGAAAGCAAAATAACAGATTAGAAGCAATGGGCAAGCTAACAATAAGCAGCTGCAATGAAGCCTGGTTTGTGGGCCCAGGGTGCTCTGAGGAAGTGAAGGTGCGGCCCAACGTGGGGTTCGCACAAGAAGGTTAGGGCTAGACCAAGAAAAGCCAGCAATCCGGGGCTCCAGAGAGAGGATGGATCTCATCCCAAGTGGGTGAGAAGTTCTGGAGAGTTTCCAGCAGCCTCTGTGTCATTCTTTAAAACTTGCTTTGACTGGTTTTTGGAGGAAGAAAGGGGACACGTGGCAGTCCTGTTCTGACCTACTTGTAACATGGCCTGGAATCACGAAGTTTCCAAGTTCTCTGTGAACGACAGTCGTTACTTCATGGGAACCTGTGACATTTGACTTGAATATCGTATGGAAGAATGGGCCTGGATCAGAGGTATTGTAATACTGGAGAATCTGTTCTGACTATTAGCATAGCTTTGCCTTTTCTTTGAAAAATTTAAGTGATGTTGATCCCGGCCCTGCCCTATCCCACCTTTTAAGGAAATACTGTTCCATAAACTGGCAAGCCTAGCTTTGAGTCGGTTTTGTGACACTGTCTTGAGTCCCCTCTCCGCCTCTGTCTTCCTCTCCGTGATGGCTAATCCCTATTATCAGCTGGATTGGAGCAAGAATCAAGTACGAGATACACTTCTTGTCAGGCTATTTCCAGGAAGAGTGAGCTAAGGGGGAAAGACCCTCCCCCAGAGCTAGAAGTCCTTCCAGTGGCAGCTTGTATAAAAAGTGGTGTCAGGAAAAAAAAAAAAATCACTGGGCTGGAGAGAGATGGTTTAGCAGTTAAGGTGCTTGCCTATGAAGCCTAAGGACCCATGTTCAAATCTCCAAATCCCACATAAGCCAGATGCACAAAGGTGAGGCAAGTGTAAGGTCACACATGCCCGCTGGGTGGCGCAAGCATCTAGAGTTTGTTTGCAGTGGCTGAGACCCTAGAAGCCAATTCTCTCTCTCAAAAAAAAAAAAAAAAAAATCTTTACTTTTTTTCTCTGCTCACACTTACTCCTCACTAGCGAATGCATTTACCCTATTGCTGCCCTCTGAGCCAAGATTCCTAGGCCTCCCAACATGGACTGAAGGCCAGAGATTCTCGAGGAAGCTTCCAGGACGGCAGGAATCCTGCAGCTACTGACTTCACAGCCTCTCCAGCACACAGAGAGCCATTCTGCGATGATACCCAGTCTGTGCCATCTAAGTCAATCTAACCCATCCCCTTTGCAACAAGCCTTCATTCTACATTCTACAGGCTCTGCTCCTCGAGAAGACCCTACCTAGTACACTCTTTCTTTCCCCCCTCCCTCCTCTCTCTGCAAAGCACTTTGGTGTGGTGAACATTGACAGACCGTTCCTTTGCCGGGAGAGGAGAAAACATGAAGAAAGTTACACGGTAAGGACCTTCATAAGTGACAATGACAGAACATCCACCGAGTTTGCAAAGAGGGAGAGTGTTTGTCACATGTGGACCGCTCAACAAGTAAGTAGACAGTAAGAAAGAAATACTTGGTCACCAGGAAATGAAGTCCTCTAAATAACTGCACTTGGGAGGGAAAGCCATAGAAACAGGCAATATCCAGCCTCTGATTGAGGGCTCTGTGCACACCCCAAAGCCACCGAAGTTGCAGGCATCACATATCAGCTGCTATAAGGATAAATCTGGTCCCTAACTTGGTTTTCCTCAGGAAAACTTTCATGATAGCAGGTGCTCATCTTGCTGAAATCACCCTTCAGAGGGACAAATTCCTCCTCTATCCTAACACTATTAGTATTTTCTTCTGCTGAAAGATGCCGAGATAGTATGGTTTCCTGTGTTAGTAACTTTTCTCAGTGTTGTGATTAAAAAATAATCTGACAAAAGCAACTTAAGGAAGGCAGGATTTATTTGGGCTCATAGTTTGAGAGTTCAGTCCATCCCAGTGGGCAAGTCATGGAGGGAGGGGTGGGAGGAGGGGAGTCACGTGGTCTCTACAGTCAAGAAGCAGAGAGAGATGCATGCTGGTCCACTCACTTTCTCCTTATTCACTCTGGGACCCTATTCGGGGATGGGAGTAGCCCATATTCAAAATGGATCTTCCCTCCTCGCAGCTGGACATCTCATGAGAAATGACCTTGCAAACGTGCCTGGGTGACTCTAAATCCCACTAATTCAGATGGCTAGTGACAATTAGCCATCACAATCCCAGCACTCAGGAGGTGGAGGTAGGAGGATCGCTTGTGAGCTCAAGACCAGCCTGGGACCACAGAGTAAATTCTGGGTCAGCTAGGGCTACAGTGAGACCCTCCTTCAAAAGCGAACACACACAAAAATAAGATTAATCATCACAAACCCCTAAATAGTCTCTAAAAATTATTTTAAAACAAATTATTTTAAAACAAGAGACTTAATGGGCTAAGCACAGGGCATAGAAACATAAGAAGCTTAGACCGGGCCCCTCAAGCTGCATGTTTGTTTATTTGGTCTTGTATTTATTTACTTATTAATCTTTTTTTTTGTTTGTTTGTTTTTGTTTTTCAAGGTAGGGTCTTGCTCTAGCCCAGGCTGACCTGGAATTTACTCGGTAGTCTCAGGGTGGCCTTGAACTCATGGGGACCCTCCTACTTCTGCCTGCCAAGTGCTAGGATTAAAGGTGTGTGTCACCACACCCAGTTATTTTATTTTATTCTTTTTTTTTTGACAGAGTAACTCCATGCAGCCCTGGCTGGCTTAGAAGTCACCATGTCGTCCAGCCTGGCCTCAAACTAGCACTGTCCTTCTGTCTCAGTTTCCCAAGTGCTTGGATCGCGGGTGTGTGCCCCTCCACCTGGTAGAATATGTGTTTAATCTTATCTGAAAGTGCAGTTGCTAGATGTTGTAGACCATCCCTCCTGGATACACTGAACCCTGTGCTTTCCAAAATGTAAGAACAAGCCTGGAGAGATGGCTCAGTGGTTAAGGTGCTTGCCTGCAAAGCCTAAGGACCCTGGTTCAATTCCCCAGTAGCCATGTAAAGCCAGATGCACAAAGTGGCACATGCATCTGGAGTTCGTTTACAATGGCTACAGGCCCTGGCATGCCCATTCTCTCTCTCTCTCTCTCCTCTCTCTCTGTATGAGGGTGCAAATAAATAAAAATATTTAAAATGTAAATATCATTTTCTTCTTTCCACCTCATTCTCCTTTAAACTCCAGATTTTAGACAGCAATTTGACCCAGTGGAGGCAGCAGCAGTCATTCTGCAGTTAAACTTGGCCTGAATCATTTTCAATGGTGTTGGTACAATATCTCCATCCTGTATCCAAGGCAAACAAGAGGGCGCAATCAACGGAGCAGCCCACAGACGCAAAGATGTCAGAACAGCTGCAGGTCCCGCCCTGTGACAGGCTACAGGAAGTGTTGGCGTACAATGCAGCTGTGACATGTGTCTTTGGGATCTGTGCACCCTATATGGAGATCACGTCCCTGACTCACTGCAGGTTGCTCCTCATTAAATAACTTTTTACCAAGGAGCTGGGGCTGGAGAGATGGCTGAGAAGTTAAGGCATGTGCCTGTGAAGCCTAAGAACTCATGTTCAAATATCCAGGTCCTGCATTGTAAGACGCACAGTGCCTCAAGCATGCAATGTGGCACATGACCACAAGGGGGCGCAAATGCCTGCAGTCTGTTCACAGCCAGCTGAAGGTCCTGGCATGCCCATTCTTGCTCTCTCTCTCCCCCCACCCTCTAAAAATGAAAATAATTTTTTAAAGGAGACGTGAATCAGTATTTGGATAGAGTGATTCTGTGATTTACTACGCCAGCATAGTGTCAAAGAATCTCACAGTTGGGTAGATTTATTTTTCCTGTAACCTTGTGGTACACACACACACACACACACACACACACACACACACACACACACATCTGTTCCGTGAGTGGATAAAATAGAAAGGCAAAGTCTCCATGGGTACTCAGAATGAGAAGAGAGATAGGTGATATTTAGAGAGGAAAGAACAAGAGGGCTCCGAGGAGCTGCTTCCATATGCAAAGGAAAGGAACACAGCCAGGATTGCAGGCTCCATGCTGGGGAGAGTAACACAAAGTGGCTAAAGGTACTTGGTCCATGAGCCTGCTGAGCAGAGTTTGAATCCCCAGTAACCATGTCAAACCAGGGTGCCAAGTGGTAATAATCAAACCTGCCAAGAGCAATGGGAGGAGGAGTCTGCTGAATCCAGCTGGCCTCTCCCATAGCAAACCACAAGAGAGAAGTTTGCTGGAAAGGGTGGAAGGAGAGGAGCCACCCCGTAGCTGTCCTCTGGCCTGCACACCCCCATGCACTGCAGCGAGTGATAATAGCAATAACGATAGCAAAGACTGGAGGCTCGATCCTAATAATAGCAGGCATAATTTCCTAAGTGCCTCCCCCACAGAGCACACACCCTCTGTGAGCCGTCTTACTTGTGAAACGTCATTCCAAACTAACAGAAAGCAGTTTTCATCATCAACCCCCCTAGGTCTAACTTTCCAAAAATCCACCATTCATTCAACCAGAAAATAGCTCTGACGCCTTGCATCAAGACTCGGTGTAATATAACTTGCCCACCCGGGCATCGACTTTGCTTTCTTCTTACAGAGGCTGTAACATAACTGTGTACATGAGATGAGATAACTCTGGTATACTCCACATAGAGTGCTCCGTGTAACCTCTAGCCATGAGCCTTGGACTCCTGAGTACACACACATCCTCAGACAGCCTTGCTAAAATGCCTCTTGAAGAGTGCGTGGTTCTAGCAAGTTCTGTAGTGAGTGATACATCTGTGCCTCAGCCCACACACACTCGGGGAGGAAGGAGCTGAGGATGCTCTCTGCGCCCCCCTCCTGCGTGTGCTGCGTGCTTCCCGCCCTGCCCTTCCGTTTCCACTAAGGAACGTTCCTCCTATTCACCGACGCCTGACTCTCACTCCACGAGGTGTCATCAAAATATCTTAGGTTTGGGCTGGAGAGATGGCTTAGCGGTTAAGTGCTTGCCTGTGAAGCCTAAGGACCCCGGTTCGAGGCTCGGTTCCCCAGGTCCCACGTTAGCCAGATGCACAAGGGGGCGCACGCGTCTGGAGTTTGTTTGCAGAGGCTGGAAGCCCTGGCGCGCCCATTCTCTCTCTCTCCTTTATCTGTCTTTCTCTCTGTGTCTGTCGCACTTAAATAAATAAAAAATTTAAAGAAAAAACATTTTGCATGGCTTCTTTATTTTGGAATCTTCCTAGAGAATTGAAGGTGCCAGTTCATCTGCTCTCTTACCCCCATTACAACGAAAAGTCCTCAAACCTGCTCTTTCAGAAATCCTTTCGCTTTCACACCGTCAACAGCCACCGACTGGCCTTTGCTGCTGGTCCTGCTCAGAACACGCGGGAGGCTCCGGAAGCCTAGAAATGGGCGCCACGCCTGGTCATGTGCTCCATACGTTCGCTGACATTTGCAAATACGGGCTATGTTAAATACCATGTGCTCTTGGCTTTTTTTTTTTTAAGACAATGGAGGATTTTTAATTTTTATTCATTACAGTCAGAGAGTAAGAATAGGCTCTCCAGGGCTTCTAGCCATTGCAAACAAACTCCAGACATGTGTGCCCTGTTGTGCATCTGGCTAACGTGGGTCCTGGGGAATCGAACCTGGGTCCTTTGGCTTTACAGGCAAATGCCTTAACCACTAAGCCATCCCTCCAGCTCTGCTATTTAGGTTTTATCTTCAACATGTCACAATTGATTTCTGCTAAATAGAGCTTTCTAGACAAATGTTTCTTAAGTAAGCAGTAGAGCAGAGCCATCCAGAGCAAGATCCAATTGTGTCCTGGGGAACACACATCGAAGGACCATACACAAGCTGAACATCGCTTGCTAGTGTCTGAAATGCCAGCACGTGGGAGGCTGAGAAAGAGAATTGCTGCAAGTTCAAGGCTAGCCTGGGCTGCAAGGTGGCCTTCAGGCCAGTCTGAGTAAGAATGTAAGACCTGAGAAGAAGGAAGAAAAGAAAAAAGGAAGCAGGGAGGGAAGAAAGGAGAGTGAAATACTGAGAGGAACGTTGGCTGGAAAACAGCAACAGCCATTACCCACATCTTGTCCATCTGATTACACTGAGCACTGTGGGGTATTTTCTGGTCCCCAGGGACTCCGTGTTGAAAATTTCTTTTTTTTGTGGGGGGTTTCCAGATAGGGTCTCACTCTAGCCCAGGCTGACCTGGAATTCACTATGTAGTCTCGGGGTGGCCTCAAACTCATGGCAATCCTCCTACCTCTGCCTCCTGAGCCCTGGGATTAAAGGCGTGCACCACCACGCCCGACCAAAATTCCTTGATAGCTTTGAGGACAAGAGAATAGAAGTGGCACATGCATTTGTATCTTCATTAATTTTCCCAAAGAGAGCTACACCAGGCCTTACCTTACCATTTTCATTTCTGTTCATTTTTTTAACTTACTTAACATACAGCGTTTATTTCCTTGTTTTTTTTTTATTGACAGGTGACATTCTATGATTTTTTTAAATCTCATTTGTTTTCATTTTATTTTCTACAGAACTTACTGCAGAACAATAATTTTATATCAGATACAGTCATGTTCTCTCAATAATAAAAACATATTGCTGTTTGATGATATCTAACATTATTTCCTGGCTCACAGGTTTGTTACTCTGCATAAGTAGATATATTAACTGACAAGGGATGTCATCTCCACTATGAACTCAAGCTGTGGAGGTGTGGATTTCTCATAAATATTAGAAAACCTTCATTTTACCTTTATCATTTTCAGCTTGAGTTTCCTCATCTGTAAGATAATGATAACTTCCTTTTTAAAATTTGTATTATTTAAATATTTTCTTTATCTATTTGCGAGCAGAAAGAGTGGGAGTGAGAGACAGAGAGAAAGAAGTAATAGGCACACCAGGGTCTTTGCCACTGCGAATGAACTTTAGATGCATGTGCCACTTTGGGCATTTGGCTGTATTGGGGAATAAAACTTAGGCCATCAGGCTTTGCAAGAAAGCATCTGTAACCACTGAGCCATCATCTATCCAGATTTTTACTCTGTTTTTAACTTGGTAAGTGTCTTTAAAGTTGATTCAAAGGCACCAAACTAGGAAAAAGGAAATAGCTTGTTCATTAACTCAACTGAAAAACAAATCACTCTCCAAAAATAAGCCAGCTATGATCTTCAAGCACAGGGAGACAGTTAATGAAGCCCTATGCCAGAAACGAAACAATACAAGCAAAGGTTCTTGGTGGACAGATATTTTGATAGGTGTCCCATGACTGTGGAAGCTCTGGCAATGTAAAGTGCTATTTCATGATTCATGAGAACGTGCACGTTTAGTGAAATCTTGGTATTTCCTAAAACCACTCATATTTCCAAATAGTCTCTCTATCAGGTAAAAAGGAAACACAAGCAAATTAGAAAAAACAACAACAACAACAACAAAAAAACACTGTGCCTAGGCTGCATAAACGGGCCTAGATAATTTAGGCAGAATTACCCAGTAGGCTGTACTGGAAACTGCTGGGTGATACACATTTAGCCAACCCTAGGATGTCTGTGCACCATTATGAAATGTTATGATTTATATTAGTGATTAAGCAATATTAGAAAAATCTCCAGCAAGGGGGAAAAGGAAAGCACAGCACAGCTAGACAGGCTGACTCTGTAGCTGTGTTGAGAACCAAAGGCTGGTCACAGAACTTCATAAACTCAGCAGCTGCTGGGCGATTCTGTGAGAGCCTCCCAGGGACGCTGGGGTTCGCATTCATCTCGATGATTCAGTGCTGGATTTTCTAATCACCCACAGCCTGGAGTGCTCCGGACTTGGCTCTGTGAGTTCCCCGGTCCGTGCAAAGTCTCTGTTATGGAGTGACTACTCAGACCCAGTGAGAAGTCCGAGAGGCCCAGGGCAGCTGGAGGAGACAAAGCTGCTATTGCCAGCCTCCCAAGAGGGCAGGGGCTGGAGAGGAAAAGCACTGACGTGAGGACCCAAGGGAGCCAGCTGCTATTCCCTTGACCCCAACAAAGCGCCCTTCAGAGAGCGCACGGGTTCTCCCACGGAAACCACCTCCCCTTGCGCGCACAAAGCCGCACTTCCCAGTCCTGATGAAGACATTCTTGGGGCTCCTATGCAGTGCTTGCTGACAGAATGAGATGGTTGGGTGACAATAATGTCATTGTTGTTCCAAAGTATCAAAGAAGCCTTTCATGAGAAGCATCGTTTTGAAAGGCTTGCATGTTGGGCGAAATTAGCCCGTGCACGGCACTGAGCTGTCCTTCATCCAGGCTTATTCCACCCAAGGTCATCAAAATGCCCTCATGAGAAAATGGCAGCAAGGCTCCCTGAATTCTGAGGCTTTGTCCTAGATTTATGAAACAGAAAGTATATTAAAACCCAGATGCCCCAGTGTGGTGATGCACGCCTTTAATCCCAATACTCAGTAGGCAGAGGTAGGAGGATTGCTGTGAGTTCGAGGCCACCCTGAGATTCCACAGTGAATTCCAGGTAAGCCTGAGCTACAGTGAGACCCTATGTCAAAAAAAAAAAAAAAAAAAAAGAAAAAGAACATGATGGTAAATACCTGTAACCACAGCTCTCTGGAAGTGAAGGTAGATAGATCAGATCAGGAGTTCAAAGTCATGCTTAGCTTTGTAGCAAGTTTGAAGACAGCCTGGGTACATAACACCCTGTCTGAAAAATGAGTGAATCAATGGTGTCCAGTGTAAGGTTAGAAGGCAACTGTTACGTTTCAGAAGAACCAAGATTTTTCAATCTATAAATTGATTATTGTCAAAGACAATTGCCTGAATTTTCATTTTCTTCTCTGTTAAATTTTTTTAAGAATTCCATGTTTTCAAATTATCTCAGATGAGTAAAAGTTTAAAATGTTAATACTGGACTAGAAATATGGCTCCCTAACAATTAGAATTCAATTCCCCAGTAATCATGAAAAGCCAAATGCACAAAGTGGCACATGAATCTAGAATTCCTTAGCAGTGGCTACAGGCCTGAAATCCCCATATTCTCTCTGTCCCTCCCTTTCTTTCTTTCTTTCTTTCTCTCCTTTCTGTCTCTCTCTGCCTGCAAATAAATAAAAATAGCTTTGAAAAACATGGTAGTGCAAAATATAAACAGATATCCTTTAACTTTAATAAATTAAAATTAAAACTGCACTGATAAGGATTAGGAGCAAAGTATCTTTTCTCCTGGTAGATAGTTAGCTAGGGACTGTCCCACAGAAGCACAGAGGCCACCTTGCCTGCCCTGGCAAGACTAGAACCAGATCTTGATCCAGTCTCATCCAAGATGGCTGTAAACAACAACTTCCTAACCCCGACACAGACACACACACAAAAAAATCAATGTTCCTTTTTGGCCTCCAAACCAATCAGTTGATTCCCTACACACACAAGTCCAATGGCAATGCTCATTTAAGGATACTGGATTCATAGACATGGGCCTGGAATGCTTGTGTAAGCCCCGGCCAGCGCTTAGCTCTCTGACCTGTCTTCACTCTTTCCTTACGTGAGGGGGGATCAGCTCCGTCTCCCCTGCCCCTTTCTAGCTGGCTGGGAAGGGGAGAATTTCCTTTTGCCTGGGCATTTCCTGTTTTGCTGAGACTTAGTTCTCACCCTAGGTGAGAGGGGTTTGCTTTGTCTCCCCTCCTCTTTCTCAGGGGCAGAACTGGGCGACGACCAATACTGAGGTTGTGCTCTGACTACACACACCTACACACACACACACACACACACACACACACACACACATACACACCTTCCCTTGGCTTTGGGTTTCCTACTTGCTTTCCGTCTTATGGTTCATTTATCCTAAAGAAAATCTCACAGTTAATGATTTCCCCCGCTCTGAGTGGCTATTCACAATTCTCGGTTAATGTGGGTAAGAACCCGAGACATGAGAACTGCTCTCGAAGACTGGTCACTCCTGCATCGGGACCACATTTGCCCTATTCTGATGGGCAGATGACCCAAATCATCTTTGATTGGGTGTCACAATAGCATCTAGGGTTTGGAGAGAGGGCTCCATAGTTAAGGACACCATCCCCAAGCCTGCTGACTGAAGTTCAGATCCCCAACATCTAGGTAAAGTAGTATGCAAAATGGCACCTGAGTCTAGAAGCCCGGTGCACCTGTGGCAATGGGTGGCAGGGGGAACGGGCAAGAGAATCCCAAACCTCATGAGCCTCTTAGTCTAGCATTTGCAGAAGCAAAATGACAGTCCGAGGGCTGGAGAGATGGTCTAGTGGTTAAGGCATTTGCCTGCAAAGCCAAAGGATTCAGGTTCAACTCCCCAGGACCCACATAAGCCAGATGCACAAGGGGGCGCATGCACCTGGAGTTCATACGCAGTGGCTGGAAGCCCTGGTGTGCACATTCTCTCTTTCTACCTGCTTATTTCCATCTCTCTCTCTCTCTCTCAAATAAAATAAATAAAAATAAAATAATTTTTAAAAAATGGCAGTCAGAGACACTCTACCTCAAACAAGGTGGAAGGAGGGGACCAAGGCCCTGAGGTTGTCCTCTGACCACACACAGGCCATTCTGTGTGCATACATGCAGACACACATCACAAACACACAAAGAAATATGTCTTTTCTTCCTTTTTTTTTTTTTCTCTCTAGTTAGGGTCTCACTCTAGCCCAGGCTGACCTGGAATTCACTATGTAGTCTTAGGGTTGCCTTGAACTCACAGTGATCCTCCTACCTTTGCCTACCGGGTGCTAACATTAAAGGCATGCACCACCACACCCAGCTTTTAAGAAAGAAATACTTTTTAATAACCATCTAAACTTGTCACATAGCTGACACTAAACTATTGGTTATTTCCCTCAAAATTCACTCCCAGAGTTTCCAAATTGAGACCCAAGTAAGAAGGAGAAAGTCACATGATACTGGGAATGAGGTGCGGGGAGACAGCTCAGTCAGCTGTGTTTTCCATAAAAGCCTGAGGACCATCCCGTAAGAAAAGCAAATGAGGAATACGCTTGTCATGCCAACTCTTGGGAGACAGACCCCTGGGGCTTGCTGGCCAGCCAACGTCACCCGTCACCTAATTGGTGAATTCCGGGCCTGTGAGATCCTGCCTCAAAAAAGTGACCCGTACCTGAGGAATTACACCCAAGGCTATAGTCAGGCCTACACACACACACACATCTGCACATACATTAATACGGGCACACCACCGGGCACATATGAACACCTATACATACAGACACATAATATAAAAATAGGAACGAGGGCTGGAGAGATGGCTTAGCAGCTAAACTGCTTGCCTGCAAAGCCTAAGGACCCAGGTTAAATTCCCCAGTTCCCACGCAAGAGAGATGCGCAAGGTGGTCCTTGTATCCGGAGTTCACTTGCAGTGGTTACAAGCCCTGATGTGTCCATTCTCTCCTTCTCTCTCTCTCTCTCTCTCTCTCTCTCTCTCTCTCTCTCTCTCTCTCATCTCTATCTCTCTGTCTCATAAATAATAAATAAAATTTTTTAAAGTTTTTAAAAATAGGAGCGATAATAGTAAAAAGATAATAGTAAAAAGAACTACCTCCATACTGCTTATACTTTTACTAGTTGTGACCTAATACCTGGTAAAAAGGATCTTAACAAAGGAAAAATTTATTTTGGCTAACAATTAGAGGCACAAACATCCCAGAGGGGAAAACATGGCCTCCGGTGGGTCCAAGGTGGCAGGAGGTCTCAGCACTCCACCTTTGGGCCCAGCAGGAGGCAGAGCTGGACCTCAGAACCTCCAGGCTGGAGCCCAGTGACCTGCTTCCTGCAGCAAGACCTTCACCTCCAGCAGGTGCTGCGACCTCTTCAAACGGCGCCACCAGCTGGCAACTGAGGGTTCAGACACATCAGTCAGACCACAACGTCAATTACCCTTTCCAATATCATCAGAATCAAATAACAACAACAAAAATCAACTATCATGGGCTGGGAGATGGCTTAGTAGGTAAGCGCTTGCCTGTGAAGCCTAAGAACCCCAGTTCAAGGCTTGATTCTCCAGGACCCACGTTAGCCAGGTGCACAAGGGGGCGCAAGCTCTGGAATTCCTTTGCAATGGCTGGAGACCCTTGCTCTCTCTCTCTCTCTCTCTCTCTCTCTCTCTCTCTCTCTCTCTCTCCCTCCCTCTCTCTCTCTCTCTGTGTGTGTGTGGTGTGTGTGTGTGTGTCGCTCTGAAATAAATAAATAAAAATAAACAAAAAAAAAATCAGCAATCACCCTATAAACGCAAGTCCAGTACCACACAGGATTGCCAGCCCTTCTACAGATCTATGTGAGAAATCTGGTTTTATGAAATGTACTGAACTTGACTGGCAATCTACAATGTTATATATGCACCTGTACCCTCTCTTTGGCTTGCTATTTTTAACATAAGCATTATTCAAATTAAGTTGAAAAGAATCACAAAACCGCAGGAAAGCTTGCTGGCGTGAATCAGAGGGCCACAATGCACTCCATGCAAGTAGCTTGCGCACCGGCTATGAATGACTCTGATTCCTGTGGCATTTTTCCCCAGGTCCACACAGTTAGTGGTCATGTTATAACTGATGCTGGTCTGTACATACAGACTGTGCTTCTTAATCGGGTGATTATATTACACATAATTTTCCTGAAGGAGCCCAAGCTGTCAAAATGACACTTGTAATCCGTTTCTGCTCTCTGCAGTTACTAACAAGGAGATGGCTCCAGCATGAAGCAGCTAATTTCTTAAAATATATCCGCTATTATTAATGACTTCATAGGAAGTCAGGGGCTATTGAACACACAATAGTTTTCACCCACTGATTCTAAATTCTGTCCTCCAGAGTCATAAAAAGAAAAAAAAAAAGAAATAGAAAGGTTCATGTTTCATTTTTGTTTTGTTGTTTTCTTTTTTTCAGTACTGGGTATCAACCCATGTCCTTACACAGGGGAGACAACTCTCTACCACTGAACTCTATCACTGAACATCTTTGTTCTGTTCATTTTGAGACATGGACTCACTCTGTAGCCCAAGAAAGCCTTAATTTATAAACCTCCTACCTCAGCATCCCAAGTAGCTGGGGTGAGGCGCTTATACCACCAACTCCAGTTTAGATGTTTTTGTTTGCTTGTTTCTTCCATCCTGGGTTGACGCATTCCTGGTTTGAAGTAAGTGTCTTACCAATAAAAATGCTGACAAAATGGCTGGAGAGATGGCTTAGTGATTAAGGCACTTGCATGTGAAGCCTAAGGACCCATGTTTGATTCCTCAGTGTGCATGTATTTATAAAGAAATAAAATATAAAAGCTTTGAGAAAAAATGGCGATAAGGATGCCAGTTTTGATGCCTTTAGGTCGGGCCAAAGCAATTTAGGTGTTAATCCCAGCCAAAGACCTTGGTCTATCTCCCTGTCTTCCAGACCTTTCCTGGCATCCCAGTTTCCTGTTGATAAATACCAAGTCCATGTTTGTAGGTGCCACTGTATAATTTTTACCCCATTAGGGCTTCCATCTAAATGCTACGGACCTATAACCATAGACTTATATGTCAAAATCAATTGGGGTAGTCCCTGTGAATATTTGACATTGAATGTCAGCTTGACAACACTAATGGTCATCTTGTGAGGGGCTATCTCAATTAGGCTAGCCCCCTGAATCAGGCTATGCTTGTGGGGGATGATGTCACTTAGGTTGGTTGGTGTGGGAAGACCCATCTTAACTGTGTACAGGAGCATCCCAGGGGCTGGGGTCATGAGCCGTACAGCAAGCGGATAGCTGGTCAGTCTCTGCTTCTTCACTGTGGACTTCCTTCAAGTTGTTTCAAACACTTACTTCATTTCCCCAGTAAGATTCTATATCCAATAACTCCAACCAATTTGGAAGCTGTCATGGCTTTCCACCTTTGATGTTCTCATTGTCTCCATGAAAAATATCCTATTTCTCAATTTCCAAGGCAGCTTTCCTACCCGCAAGATGGTCTTGGCCAAGAACTCAGGTTAGAATTTCTGTGTTTAACAGCTTTACTGAGTTATAATTGGCATACAGGATGTAAACTGTAGGCTTTGGAGTTTCAGACATGTATATATCCATGCAAAGTTATCATCATAAGCAGGATAATATCACCCTCTGAAGTCTCCTCATGCCCCTTGTAAATTCCCCTTTGCTTCACTTTCCTTCCAAACACAAGCAAACATGGGTCTCCTTCGTCCCTGTAGATCCAGCTGCGTCTCCAGAGTTTTGAACAGGTCACATCATGACGCAGGCAGACTGGGTTCAGCTGCCTTCTTACACTCTACAGGATTATTTGGAAATTCAATCACAACGTGGCACGTAACATCATGCCTTTGAGTTACTGAATGGCAATCCATTATGTGGCTATACCACATTCTTTTTGTTCATTCATCTAATAATGAGCAGCTGGTCTGCCGTCGGCCTGTGGACATAACAAAGGAAGCAGAGTTCTTTAGATCTCTCTTGAATGTGTAGGTTTCCTCTCTGATCTTCCTTCTAAAAAATATTTGCAGGCTGGAGAGATGGTTTAGTGGTTAAGGCACTTGCCTGCAGAGCCAAAGGACCCAGGTTTGATTCTCCAGGATGCACATAAGCTAGATGCACAAGGGGGCACACACATCTGGAGTTCGTTTACAGTGGCTGGAGGCCCTGGTGTACCCATTCTCTCTCTCAAATAAATAAATTAAAATATTTAAAAAGAAAGAAAAATATTGGTTTATTTAGGGCTGGAGTAATGGCTCAGCCCTATTAAGGCACTTGCCTTCAAAGCCCAATGACCAAGGTTTGATTCCCCAGGACTCACTTATAGCCAGATGCCCAAAATGGCACATGCGTTTGGAATTCTTTGGCACCGGCTGGAGGCCCCTGGCTTGCCCATTCTCTCTGTTTCTGTCTCTTTCTCTGCCCGTTGCAGTTGCTGTGCAGGTTGCGGGAAGAGAAAAGTTACCCATGGCCTTCCAAGCTGTGAAACCTACATGCTATGCAATCAGCTTACTGGGAAAGGTGGGCCCACTGGAGCATTCGTGGATGGTTGCTATTGGGTAACCAACTGCTTTCTGTTCAGATTTGAGGCCTGTTCCACAAGTGGGAATTCATCCCTGGCACCGTGGCAGGAGACATGATATACCCTTGGGAGAGAAGTGACAGTTGCTACAAATGCTGAACTGTCTTCAAATACTTGTGCCCATGCCCACAGTTTAGAACACCTAAAACACTCCTCTAAGACTCAGGAGACATCATCACTAGCACTGAAAAGCAACCAGGATGAAGCCAAAATCTCACCTATGAGGAGAGGTGCGCGGAACACTGCCTTCCAGACATGCTGTGCCCATTGCATTCGCGATCTCACAGCAGCTGTGGTGACCGCACAAGCCTCTCACAAGATTGCTCTTGTCAAGCTTTAATCGTGGATGGGGGAAGGGCTTGTGAGGGCCTCCCAGCCCTTCTTGAGAAGATATTTGTAGGTCGTGGTGACTAGAGAGGGAGAGGTGTTTTCTTTCATTTATTTATTTATTTATTTAACAGAGAGAAATAGGGAGGGAGAGAGAGAGAGAGAGAGAGAGAGAATAGGCATGCCAGGGCCTCAAGCCACTGCAAATGAACTCCAGACACATCCGCCACCTTGTACGCCTGACTGACGTGGGTCCTGGGGAATGAAACCGTGGTCCTTTGGCTTTGCAGGCAAGCGCCTTAACTACTAAGCAATCCCTCCAGCCTGAGAGGTATATTCTTAAGAGTTGTAGACACTAGTACATTGCTCATGATTTATTAAATAGCTTCCCACCCATATTCAAGCAATCAACCTTAATTAAACTGAGTGGGTCTAAAAATAAATAAATAAAAGGACATCCCAGCAGAAGGCACTTGGGAAAAAGAACTCAGTAGGAGACAAGAGAGGAGATAAGAGGTGAGTAGATTTGAACAAAATACTCATATGTTTGTATAAAACTGTCAAGATATAACTTACCAAAAAAGTAGAAATATCAGGTACCCTCACTCACCATGTGTCTTTTTGCATTTTTAATTAAACTTTTTATTAGCTTGCAAAGAATTAAGTTTTTTCAAACAAATACTTTGTAGTTCTTCTCAAACAATTTTAAATATATTTTGCTTTTTGTTTATTTATTTGAGAGAGAGGGGGAATGAAAGACAGAGAGAGGGAGAGAGAATGGGTGCACCAGAGCCTCTAGCCTCTGTAAACAAGTCCAGATGCACACACACCCATTCGTATCTAGTTTGCGAGGGTACTGGGGAACAGAACCTGGGTCCGTAGGCTTCTCAGGCATGCTCTTTAACTGCTACGCCATCTCTCCAGTCCCAAACCATTTTGTTGTTGTTGTTGTTTCTCTTTCCCTCCACGTTTGCTCATTTCTGCGCCTCCTAACTGCATATTGTTGAAACCATTCTTCTCTTAGAATTTTCTGAACTCTGAGAAGATGTGAACTTATCCTTCCTATAGGTTGGCAAATCAACTTATCTCTTGCCAGGGAGTACTGGGCCCTTTCTTGTCAGCTCAGCATCATGTAAGTGGTCTCTTCTATAGAGCCTAGGGGCCGCCCTAAAAAGACTCCCCAATAATTACACTGTTGTACCAGAATCATCAAGGTAAATACTCCCTTAGATCCCCACACTGGTTCTCCCTATGAATAAACAGAAGAGTTTCCCACTCCTCTTCATGACATCAGAGTTCTCACATGTTAATGACTGTCCTCTGATAGTCCTTACATCTGCCACACAGACTTCTCTCTTTTCTTTGTCATCCCCCAAGTCCTATTGCAAGCCAAAGCTCCTCATAGAATAAGGAGAGTTGTGAACGCCAGTGAGATGAGTTTTCCCATTCTGTTTCTTCTGTGTCGCCACAAGTCTTCTGACTGGAGCCTTTCTGGAAATTCAGGAAGAGAAGCACGCTTTCCTGGCAGGGAGATGCATGTACAATGAGGCTGCCGTCTCCGAGAAGTGCCAGCTTCCTTGAGGATGGTTTCAGGGCTACCACTTGTTTGGAAAGCTTTCTCCTCCAGGAGCTCCCAGATACACAAGTGACCATTACCCCCTAAAACAAACTTGTAGCCCCCCACTACACATTATCATGTCAGTTTTTTTTTTTTTTTTTTTTTTTGAGGAATTGTTTAGCTCTAGCCCAAGCTGACCTGGTATTCACTATGTAGTCTCAGGGTGACCTTGAACCCTCTGCAATCCTCCCACCTCTGCCCCCGAGTGCTGGGAGTAAAGGTGGCATCAGCATGCCAGGTAACGTGCACAGCCCTTTCCTTACACTCTGGATGGTCTCCGGTGATAGTAGAAAATGCTCTGTGTTCACATAAGCTCTAGAAGCCTAATAAAATTTGAACTCAATTCTGGAAAGTATAAGCTCTTCTTGAAAGGCTTGGATAAGGCCTAATCCTAACCTAGTATGTTCTAAAATCAGCAACATTGAAATCAAATGGAACAAAGGAACCAACACCAATACCATCACAGCTGTTCAAGCAATTCATGAGAACAGGCTGCTCTCGGCTTGGGCATGAGGCACACTTGGTGAAGTGCCTGTCTAGCCTGCACAGAGCCCTGGGTTCGAGCACTCCGTATGTGGAGCACAGTAGCGCGTGCGTGTAACCCCAATCGGGAGATGGAGGATCACGAGCTTATGTCACCCTCAACTACACAGTGAGTTTGAAGCTAGCCTGGGACACATGAGACCCCGTCTCAAAAATAAATGAGGGCTGGAGAAATGGCTTGGCAGTTAAGGCGCTTGCCTGCAAAGCCAAAGGACACAGGTTCGATTCCCCATTGTAAGAGCAGACACACAAGACGGCACATGCGTCTGGAGTTTGGTTGCAGTGGCTAGAGGCCCTGGAGTGCCCATCCTCTCTTTCCAGACCTGCCTCTTTCTTTCACTCTTTCTCTCTCAAATAAATTAAATAATAATAAAAATAAATGGAACCAATCTCCATCTAAGAGACGCTGAGTTCAATTCCCAGCATTACAAGAAAAAGAAGAAGGAGGCTGGCTAAACTAAAGAGAAGACCATGAAGGACAAGGAGACAGCGAGATTTTCAAAAGTGAGGTGAAACTCAGGATGTTTTCATGTGGATTCCTAAACACTTTCATGTGGATTTCTAAACAGAGGCAGGAATTATACAGGTCAGACTCTCAGGTCAATTAGTCAAGAAAAAGAAAAATCAAGGTCCATAGGAGAAAATAACCCCCTGGAATCTCTGGAACTCAATGCTTGGTTAATAATAAGGAAAGAGGAAGAGCTTTTTATTTCTAAGTATCTCAACTATTTCCCCATCTTCCCACAAATCAGAGAGTTAAGTCATTTGTTAATAAACATCAGCCCCATGTCTGTTCCACCAAGAACAGATGGTTCATTTAACTGGTCTCCAATATAACTATTCTCATTTATGACTGGGTTAGTGGGTTTCCTATTTGGATAGCTTTGTGGCCTGCTTGGTTTTCCAAGACAGCTGATTCTATCAGTAAGAGAAAAAATGGTGAAGGATGGGGACCAGATTTCCCAAGGCTGATTTTGACTAATGCTAAGGACTAGGGTGGAGGAAAAAAAAGGTTTTGAATTATTACTGTTGTGACTTTAAAAAAAAAAAGACTTAATTTTTATCTATTTGAGAAAGAGAGAGATTGAAAGAAAGAGGCAGAGAGAAAGAGAGAGGGAGAATGGACAGGCAAGGGCCTACAGCCAATGCAAATGAACTCTTGTGCATTCATCTTGTGCATCTGGCTTATGTGGGTCCTGGGGAATGGAACGAAGGTCCTCTGGCTTTGCAGGCAAGCGCCATAACTGCTAAGCCATCTCTCCATTCCCTACTGTTGTGATTTTTACTCTGAGCGGGGATGGGCTTAAATCCCTGACCACAGTCCTCCATCAAGGGTCTTTGTCACTGGCTTCCTGCTCATGGGTGATGGATACTGTGACAAGATGGGTTAACGGGCTTGCTATGTAGTGGCCAGCATCGGCTCCTGTGTCTACGTGGATCTCCAAGGAGACACATTCATCAGAGTCACAAGAAGGCTGACTTTAAATCAGGACAGGTCTGGCTTGCGCTGGGTATACACCATCTCTTACCTGTGATTTCCAGCATCGGTTAGGACAGCCACTGTCACCTAGGTCGTCTTTGTTCTCAGATGTTAGTGACACGTGAAGGTCCTTTGGCAATGGGCTGAACAAGCACAGTAAACGGGGGCTGATCTGTCTGCTGACACTGTGGCTGTGACATGTAATCTGTAACTCGGGCTCCACCCTCTCGTGACACACACCAGGAACTTACCATGAGAGCCATCTGCCTGACCCTCACACTGCTTCTGCTGGGAACCAGCGTGGAATTTGGCATGGGCGAGAGAGATGAGCATTGTAAGCCCTACGGAATTAAGGTCAAATTTGTTTTCCAGCATCCTTTGGCTCACTTGAGAGTTGGTAATAATAAGGCTTTCTCCCATCAAGCTGTAGTTAATATTTAGTAAGAGAATTACAGTAAACTCCATGGGGTTGGGGGACTTTCTTCACTGACACAGCCCAAGAATTTTACCTGCTAAATATGGCATGAAGTAGGGACTCAATCTAGCAGGAAATGGTGCCTTAGTTAGTTGGTTGGCTAGTAAGCTACTTGTTAGTTAAAAGTTTAGCTCTCTTGAGACAAGACTTCTCTGTGTATCCCAGGTTGGCCTAGAACTTACTATGCAGCCCAGGCTGGTGTCACAGTTATAAAAGTCCTCCTTTCTCAGCTTCTCAAGTGATTGGATTAAAGGTGTGAATTGCCAGACCCAATATGTATCAGATATTTTTTCTTTTTTTATAATTTCCATTTTAATATTTTTTAATCCAGGAAACTTTATAAAATACTTATTAGCTGACGTAACATAGTGAAAGATAAAAGTACAATTCTTTTTTTAATATTAATTTTTTTTTCATTTTTATTTACTTATTTGAGAACAACAGACAGAGAGAGAAAGAGGCAGATGGATAGATAGAGAATGAGTGTGCCAGGGCCTCCAGTCACTGCAAACGAACTCCAGACGCGTGCGCCCCCTTGTGCATCTGGCTAATGTGGGTCCTGGGGAATCGAGCCTCGAACTGGGGTCCTTAGGCTTCACAGGCAAGCACTTAACCGCTAAGCCATCTCTCCAGCCCAAAGTACAATTCTTTTTAAAGTACCAATTCTTTTAAAAGTACATTAAAAAAAAGAGAAAGGTGCAAAAGAGTTATATAGAAAGGAAGAAGCAGAAAATAATTGTCTCAGAAAAGTAAAATATTACAAGTTACATGCTTGGGTTTTCAGTTTTCATTATTTGCGTTTCCTCTTTGTCTCCAGAGACTGACAGAGGCTCCCTACACAGCTCTCCATCCCTTTCTGGGTAAACTGGGAAAACGCTGGTTTATTGAGAAAACGTTGGCATTGCCATGTTAACCCCATCATCCAAAACACGTTCCCTTGCTAAGTCTCCCGGACCCCAGCCTGTGGAGAAGTGTGGAGCACAGGTGAGGTGAGCCCTTCCTGCCTCAGTGGACCTAATCTAGATCACCCCCTCCCACGCATGCTTCAAGGGTGGTTTCCTGGGTGATCCTGGGTACGGTGGAGAATACATACTAACCATCACAGATGGATGTGATTTGTGGTGATTAATCTGCCTTGTCAACTTAATTGGATTAATAAATGCCCAGGGCATTGGTGAGGCATACTGATAAGTGCCTCCTAGGGCTTTTCTGGAGAAGATTAAGTAAAGGGAGAAGACCCGGCCTGAATGTGCGTGGCACTGTCCCATGGGCTGGGGTCCCAGAGTGAGAAGAAGGGAGACAGAGAGAGCCAGCTGAGTACTGGACTTCCTTTCTCTGCCTCCTATCCGCCCAGATGTGAGTGGTCCTCTCTTGTTCCCGCTACAAGCAGCTGAAATTCACTCTCACCCACGCCCCTTCTATATCCTCCAACCACGAGCCAAAATAAACCTTTGCTCCCTTAGACTGCTCCTAGCCAGGTATTTTGGTCACAGCAACAAGAAAAGTAACGGACACACCATACCAATCCTGACATATTTGAGATCACCACCCCCCCCACCCCGGGTACTTTTAATGTGTGGACATGTCTATAAAGAGTGGCTGGGCCTGTGCTTTAAAACTCAACCTCAAAAGTGCCCAGGGGCCAATAGCATCTGAGGGGAGTCTGGCAGAGAAGGTGACAGACAGATGGCATTTGCTGCTCCAATGACCATGGCCATCCACATGCCAAGTCTCCCGCTGTGCCCTTCCTGGTCTTTGTTTATGTAAATTACTGCTTCACCGTCTCAAGAATGTTAAGATTACTGTTCTGGGAAAGACTGAGGGGAAATAAGAAAACCATGTTTTGCCACTAGTTTGTGGATGTCTGGTTTTGTGTTTTTGTTTTTTTCTTTTTTTTCTTTTTTTTCCGGGGGCCGGGATATGGCATAGATAAAAGTAATTTAAAATCCAAACAGAGAGAGAGAGAGAGAGAAGGAGGAGGAGGAGGCAGGCGGCAGGGGAAGAAAATGAAGAAGAGGAGGGGGAAAGAAAGAGAAATTTCGGAGCCAAAGAATTCTCGTGAAGTCATCAAACAAGACAACAAAGAGAGAAGGGGCTGAGAAAAGGAAAAGGGCAGGTGGTAATGGCATGCACTCTAATCCCGGCATTGGGAAGAGGGTATAGGCGGGAAGGTCAGGAGTTCAAAGACAGCTTTGTCCACCTAACTAAGTCTAGTCCAGGTCAGCCTGGGCTTCATGAAACATTGTCAAAACAAACAAACAAGCAAACAAAAAACCTTAGAACAAACAACAGAAAGAAAGGGGGGAGGAAGGAGGAAGGAAGGAAGGAAGGAAAGAAGGAGGGAAAAAGAACAATGTGAAAGGGAACAGCACTGGGCCTTGCTTGATGACTTTAGGTAGGAAAGCTCTCGCCTTACAAGCACGAGGACCTGAGTTCAGATCCCAGCACCTATCCTGGGCAGATGTGGTAGAGGCCTGCGCACCTATAATCCAAGCACTTCAAAGGTGAACAGAGGGAATCCCCTCATCAACATGGCTACCTAGACTCTCCAACGCAGAAAGTTCTGGATTCAACTGAGAAGTTCTGACTCAATAAATAAGGTGGAGAGTGATAAAGGAAGACACTTGACCTCAACCTTTGGCCTACACACACACACACACACACACACACACACACACACACACTTACACACTTACCTGCAGACACATGTGAACACACATACACACATACATGCACCTTACACACACACATAGAAGCCAAAAATATCAACTGGTAGTTGCTTGCTTTTTTTTTCTTTTCCTTTACTTTTTGTAATACTTATTTCTGTGTGTGTGCAAATGTATGTATGTGTGTGTGTGTGTGTGTGTGTGTGTGTGTGTGTGTGATTATAAGCTCGGCACACCAGATGTGTGCAGGTCAGAGGACTTGTCAGTGCCCTGTTTCTTTGAGGCACAGGCTTTCGCCACTGCAAATGCGTCTTTGTCATGGGTGCCGGGACTTGAACCCAGGCCAGCAGACTTTGCAAGCAGATGGCTTTCATCACCGAGCCAACTCCCCAGCCCACTTCCCCTTTTTATATTAACAAATTTTATTAGCATACAGAGAATTCATTTTTATTGTGGCAAAAAAATAATTATTTTCTTTTCCCTCTCTTCCCCACCTCCCCCAGCTCCTATGATCTCTCCCTGCCAGAGCCTCACTTCCTCTTTCATTCATGTTCCTTTGCCCGCCCCACCCTTTTAATTATTTACTAACTTTTAAATATTTAATGCATCTATTTATTTGAGAAAGAGAGACAGAATGGGTATGCCAGGGCCTCAGCCACTGCAAATGATCTCCAAATGCCTGTTCCACTTTGTGCGTCTGGCTTGTGTGGGTCCTGCAGAATTGAGCCTGAGTCCTTAGGCTTCACAGGCAAGTAAGTGCCTTAGCCAATAAGCAATCTCTCAAGCCCTCACCCCAGTCTTTTAAAAGTAACAAATATGAAGATTATAGAGAGTCTTTAAGTATGTCCTAGTTGATGGACTATATTGGGCCATGTCACTCTAGGAAGCCATGAGACTTTAATTCAGGGTAAGTATTCTTTTTTAAAAAAAAAGATTTATTTTTATTTATTTATTACAGATAGACAGAGGGAGAGAGAGACAGAGATAAGGAGTGAGAATGGGCACACCAGGGCCTCTAGCCATGGCAAACAAACTCCAGACGTATGCGCCACCTTGGACACCTGGCTTACGTGTGACCTGGAAAACCTGGGTCCTTAGGCATCGCAGGCATGCGCCTTAAACACAAAGCCATCTCTCCAGCCCGGGACTTATTCTTGATTCATAGTTATCTGCATACTGGAAGTTAGCAATACCTAGCATTTGTCAGTATTTCCAACCACTCTCCCTCCCCATGTTGCCAGGACATAAAGCGTCTTTCCTCAGGACTCAGTTCAGTCCCAAATTGATCTCGAGTGTTGTGCTTGATTTTATTAATAAACAAATTTTAAAAAGGAGGGATTGGGGAATGTAACCAGAAACTTGATTACGGCCATAGATCCAAGCCACTTTCTAATCTGCCGTAAATAAAGTTAACATGTTGATGTTGGTCTGATTAATCCATTTATCTAGTCTTTACTTCTGTGCTCAGAAAGGCAGGGAGAAACGTTATTTATTGTTTCATAAAACTCCCAATTAGTGAACCAACTGGGAGCCTTGATAGATAGCAGTAAACACTGATATTCAAACTGAAACGGTCTGCGGATCCCGTGGAGACACGAAGGTTATTGGTTCCATCAGCACAAGGAGATGAGACTTTAATCTTCAGTGTTTCATAAACTCCGGCGGCCTGGTCTGCTTTCCTAGCTTAGAAATTTGTAGCTGCTTCCATGGTGATGATGATGCATGGATATATTTTTTGTTTGTTTGGGTTTGGTTTCCCTTGTTTCTTCCTTTATGACGAGCATGGGCTGGGGGCGGGGCGGGGGAGAGCGACTACTGCTAATGGCCCTGAACTATTTTTATGACCACGGATGGCCGTTACTGGGGATTATGTCAAAATTCATTCATTCAAATGCACAAATATTTAAGGACCTGCTCTAAGTACCAAAGAATGCTCTTAGTTTCCAGTCAATGAACAAAATGTAGAGAAAGAGAAGGGAGATTAGGAATTACAGAAGGAGGAGGACGGTCCTCAATAGCAAGGAATCCCCTACACCACATTGAAAGGGACTATCAGGCAGATGTGGTAGCATCAGCCACTGACCCTGAAGAAGGAAGGGAGAAAGCAAGCTCCGTTTAGGCAGTTTCAGTTGGAGACTGAGGTCCAAGGAGAACCAGGAGATTCTACCTCACCCTGGCACAAGCATGGGAATGGAAGTCGTGTCTGATCAAAACAGATCTGTCACACCCCTGTGGCCCTCGGTCTAGCCCCGTGCCTCAATAAATAGCCCAGGTGGGCTGGCCCTGAGGTCCACCCTCCAAGTCTCCAAACCAATCAGGTCTTCCCCTTGCATACCCCCAACTCTGACGCTATAAATGCTATGGACAGAGGCTGGAAGGATGGCTTAGCGGTTAAGGCATTTGCCTGCAAAGCCAAAGGATCCCAGTCTGACTGTCCATGTTAGCCTGATGCACAAGGTGACACATGCATCTGGAGTTCATTTGTAATGGCTGGAGACCCTGACACACCCACTCTCTCTCTCCCTCTCAAATAAATAAAATATATATTTTAAAATTGTCATGTGTATCTCCCCAGCTTTTACCCTGTGCTGCTTAGATATGTGAGAGTCTGGCTTCTACCCCCACCCAGCATGGAGGGAAAGCACAGCACTGTTTCTTGACCTGAACTTTTCTGCTTACCTCTCTGTTATAACTTGGAATAATTTCCCACCTTGATTACTGGTGTGATTTTCCTCTGCTCTCCAGATCCACCTGTGTACTTCCCTTACAGTCCGGATCTACCACGTAGCTGCTCTCCCCAACTTAAGCCTTGCTACCCATGTAAATTTTTTAAACTTGGAGTAGCCATCAATGTAGCTCTCACTACTCATTTCTCCTCTGAATCTCTCTATCTCTGCTTTCATATCTGTCCTCTCATTTTTCTTTTCTTTTTTGTAATATTTAATTTATTTCTTTGAGAGAGAGGAAGAGGCAGATAGAAAGAGAGAGAATGGACGTGCCAGGGCCTCCAGCCACTGCAAACGAACTCCAGATGCATTTCCCCCTTGTGCATCTGGCTTACATGGGTCCTAGGGAATCAAACTAGGGTCCTCAGGTTTCTCAGGCATGCACCTTAACCGCTAAGCCATTTCCTCAGCTCTGTCCTCTCGTTCTTCCTTGTGCCGTACCATTGTCCTCTTAACTCTCCTCCGTGGGAAAGCACCTGGCAGATGCCACGCAGGTTCTTCCTGAGTTTCCCTACACAAGCTCCTGGATTCTACTTTCCACACGTTCACAACTCTACTCCAGCCTTTCTCTAAAAACCTCAATTTTTCTTAAAAGTAGTTGCATAAACTATGCAGCATTCTCCAGATGACATGAGGTTTTCTACCTCCCATGTGAGTAGGACTGTGTTCTAGCATCCCTTCCTGGGACCCCACTGTCTCTTAAATAAACCCCACAATTTGTGATTTCCCCCTAAATAAACTTAAGAATTCATAATTTATCCTTCTTGAGTTCATCTTTATAAATTCTTTAAGGTAGGACAGAACCCAAAACTTGGGGATCATGAATTCTGGGAGACCCCCCTCCTCAACCCCTCCAAATCCTGCATCAATCCCAGGGTGAGTGAAGGATGGTTAGGAGTTCAAGGTCACCCTGTGCTACACAGGAAGTTGAAGGTCACCTTGTGCTGCATAACTGTATGGGAATATGGGGTGCTGTGGGAGCAAGTGGGCCTTTCTCAGCTCCTGAGCTGTCTTGTAAGTCAGGGGTCAGCGTGCAGGACACTCACTCAGTCACACAAAACGTCCACCGGGCTATTGGCCTCCTGCTCTAGTCTCGTGAATTAGATGAATAAAATCCACGGGTCACAGATAGTGAGGTTTAGAATGATTTTATTAGTGGAATGACCTTTATTGGTTAAGTTAAACTATATAGAAAGGACTTCGGTTCGTTGGTAGATCAGGGAGAAGAGTGAAGATTCAGAATAAGGTTGTACTGGATAGCCGGTCAGTCCAGCTCCCTTGCCAGGTGTCACTCCAGGAAAGGGGAGCTTCTTCAGGGAAAGGGAGACAGGAAAACACCAGAACTTTCACTTTTGCCAATTCCTTTGCCAAACTCCAGCAATGCTCAGGTTTCTGAGAATTCCTGTAGAGAAAAAGGAAAAAGGGAAAATAAGTTCTCCCTTAGGAGCTGGAGGACAGTACAAGCTTCAGGGCCCGAGGCTCCCCGGCAATCTCTATACTCTAGTCTTCATCAAGAAGACCCTGCCTCAAAAATAAAAGAAAAAGATTAAAAAAATAAAATCCAGTACAATATTTGAGCAAAGACTTAAGGGAGGTGATATGGTAAGCCAGGCAGCTGTACGCAGAGTGGTTTACAAAAACAGCCTAGAGAGAGAACAGATAAAAAGAAATGGCAATCTCAGAGAGAACGTGGAGTTGGGTGTTGGAGAGGAGTAAGCAAGCAGAAGGGGGTTGGGGGCGGAGGTCAGAAAAGACCAAGGAAGTCTAATAACATGGACTCGTTACAGTTTTGCAGATGTTGAACTAGAGATGTGAAGTTACTCAGGTGTTTCAGGATCCAACATGTTTGTACAAACAAAAATTATGTGTGTGTTTGTGTGTGTATATGTGTGTGTGTGTGTGTGTGTGTGTGTGTGTGTGTGTGTGTGTGTGTGTGAACTGTGCTATTGTGTAGCCTTCTCAGTGCTGGGACAAAGCACTGACCAAAAGAAGCTGGTGGAAGGAAGGGTTTACTTTGCCTTACACTCCCTCGGGGAAGCTTCATGATGGCAGGGGAAAGCATGGCATGAGCAGTGGCCAGACATCACCTCTGCCACATCAAGTACAAGACAGCAGCAGGACAGCCAGCAGACTTCTGACAAGGGGGCGCTGGCTGTAACACCCTTAAGCTGGCCCCAACAACACACCTCCTCCAGCAAGGCTCCATCTCCCTCATTGCCACCAGCTGGGGACCAAGCTATCAGAACACAGGAGTTTCTAGGGGGCATCTGATTAAAACCACTATAAGATGCCACCGAGATGACCACATTAGCCATTACTAAAGGCATCGCCAAGGTTAGGACTGTCAGAGGAAGCACAGCGGGACCAGCCCCTCTCAGCTCAGCTGAGTGAAGATGGCTCCTTCCTGAGATTTCATTGTCAGTGAGGTAAAGGATGTGAAAACAGGTTATTGACAGAGGATAGGAGAAAGCAAGCTTTGTTTTTAGGCAGCTTCAGTTAAGGACTGAGGATCAAAGAGAAAACCAAGAAAGATGGACCTGATGGCGCACTCCTTTAATCCCAGCATTTGGGAGGCAGAGGTAGGAGGATCTCTGTGAGTTCAAGGCCACCCTGAGACTACATAGTGTCAGCCTGAGCTAGAATGAGGCTGTAACTCAAAAGAATAAATAAATAAAAGAGAGAGAGTGAGAGAGAAATAACCAAGAGACCCCCCCCCACGTGGCATCACACCCTAACACAAAGGCCAAACCTGGCAGAAGTGGAACTCTGCTCAGGTTGAGACTGGTCCCCAGCGCCCCTGGCTGCCAACTCTGGCAGGCTACCCAGACACATGACCCACATGGACTGGTCCAAAGACCTGCCCTCAATTTACCTACCAAGTAGGTCTTCTCCTTGCCTACAAAGGCTCCTGACCTCTTCCCGTCTAAAACTGTGCAAATCCGCCCTGCTCTGCGCAGCTCAACTCTGCTTCTATGCTCGGCTGCCCACACCCCTCTGCACTCAGGTCACCAGGGTGCACGGGAGTCCAGCTTCCCCTTCCCTCAGCATGGCTGGATGGGGGGAGAAGAGCACAACACTGCTTCTTGATCTGATGGCTTTTCTGCTTCTCTCTGCTTTATACTTTGGGGTAACTTCTCACTTTGATTGTATGCATGATTTTCCTCTGCTTTCTGAATCCACCATGTGTGGGTTCGTCCCAAGTTTCCTGCACAAGCTCCTGGATTCCATGTTGCAGGTGCCAGAAGCTTTCCCTAGCTTCTCTTTAAAAGCCTCAGTTTCTTTCAAGTACACATGCTTGTGGCTCTACTACCTATGTTTCTCCCCAAGAACCTCAAGTTCTCTTACACTAATCTGAGAAACTATGCAGTGTTTCCACATGAGAGCATCTCCTGAACCCCACAAATTGTGATTACCCCCTCAAATAAACCCTACAACTTATGATTTTTCCCCTCAATAACCATAATAATTCACAATTTAACCTTCTTGAATTCATGCTTATCAATTAATTGTTAAAGGTAGGGCAGAAAACTTGAGGTTCATAAACTCTGGGAGAGCCCCTCCTGAACCCCAGAATCCTGCATCAGTTTCACTGAACCAGCTGCGGTTGGCTGGATCTCAGTGTCTGGCACTGGGGGGTGGGGGTTGAGGTTTCCTTGTCCCATCCTAGTGGGTGTTCACCAGGAGGGTCACCCTGGCTGCTTCCTCCCCACTCCTGTGACGAGATGTGATGCTCAGCCTCTGCTCTGCCGTGCTTCCCCGGCCATGATGGAAAGCCTGCTCAGCTCCCCACTGTCAGCTGAAGTCAAACCTTTCCTCCCATCGGCTGCTTTTGGTCAGATGTTTAGTACTGGCAATGAGATGGTAACGGCAATCCTAGTCCATTGGTATTTCCATACTGAGCAGAGCAAGGTGTGAGAGAGGAGAGTTTACACTTGAATTCCTTTATTCTTTAATTTAAATGTGCGGGAGAATTTAATTTGGGGAACTTTGATTTCACCCCAAGGGTTTAATAATAAGAAAGAGATTATGCTATTCAAATGAATATGCATTTTTTCATATTGTTACTATGCTCTCAACCTCAGATGGTTGTGCACTGCCATTTTAGGCTAACACCTCTTGAGTTATATGAGGCGATGTGGCTGGGCATAATTTGAAAAGAAAAGGGCGAGTAGGGAACAATATTTCAGTTCTGGACGCAGCATGGTTTCAGAGCTAATTTAATAAATGTCTCCTTCTGCACCATTGCAGGAGCTTTTCTCACAGGTAAAAATAAATTGCCCATCTAGTGAAGGTGGGAACAAAGTCACTTCATTAAATGGCCGCAGCTGTTTGCTTGAGAAATAAAGACATACAAAGTTGATGTCAGGGAGAATTCTCTAGGCAAGCTCCTTATTCCCAGAGAAGAAAAAAATGGTGTACCAAAATAGCCTATGCTATCATCTGTGACTCATACTCTGTCTCTTCTTTTCCTACCCGCTTTCTCCATTCTCTTCTCTCTCCCCACTCATCTCATTCCTCTCTCCTCTATCATTTCTTCTCTATTGACTATCTGGCTGCTAGACATGGGGAGAATATGTGAGTGTCCATGGCTTGGTACAGCTCCAGGTGTAAAGAAATCATTGAAATGGCCAAAGACTTCTTAAAGCAAGCTTGGGCCCATGATGGCTTTACACATTGATGCCTCGGAATCAGTCATGCCTTGTAGGAGTTCTTTCTGCAGACCCAAAGTCACTTTTCAGTGGACTGTCACTAAGTCAACGTTTTTGGAAAGTTCAAATTCATGACTTAACCATTTGGGGTCTGATTCCAGAGTGTGTTTCACAAATACTCTGAGCTTGGAAAATGTCAGTTAGTTATTTTTCTTGGTACTACGATCAAATATCTAACAAAATCAACTTAAGGAAGGAAGAATTTTTTTCCCCATTTATACCTTGAGAGGACTTCAAGGGCATCAGTCTGCTATGGTGACAGGAGCATAGAGCCCTAATCTGTGGGATGATGCCAACCACACACAAGGTGGTGCTACCCACCTCCAACAGCCTAACAGGAAACTTCCCCTAAAGATATGCCCAGAGATTGTTCCCATGGTGATTCTAAATCCCCTCAGGTTGACAATCATGACTCACAGAAGGGTTGGGTAGAGAGGACATCACTAATTGGACCGTGAGGTGAGAGGAACGTCAGAAAGGATACTAACTCACAAAGGAGAAGGATTGGCATGGTGGTTTGAATCAGGTGTCCCTGTGAATTCATATCTTCTGAATGCTCGGACCCCAGCAGGAAGAATATTGGGAGGTGGAGACTTGCTAAAGGAGGTATGTTTGGGGGACCATGCTTACGGGTATTATAGCCCAGCTCCCCCTTGCCTGGGTTTGTCTCCTGCTGCTGTTTTCTACCTTCTGTGGCACAGGTGATGTCCAGCCTCTGCTCATGTCTTCCTTTCCCCTGCCATCATGAAGTTTCTGCTCGAGACTGTAAATCAGTAAAAACCCTTTCTTCCATCAGCTGTTTGGGTTGGGTGCTTTGTCCCAGCAACAAGAAGGAAACTACTTCTATTGAGGTTTTGTTTTGTTTTGTTTTGTTTTTCCAAGTTAGGGTCTCACTCTAGTTCAGGCTGACCTGGAATTCAATATTTAGTCTCAGGGTGGCCTCGAACTCACAGTGATCTTCCTTCCTCTGCCTCCCGAGTGCTGGGATTGAAGGCATGCACCAGCACACCCGGAATATGTTGTTTTTTTAAAGAATGTTATAAGAGTATTTAAAGGCAGAGTGGATGTTGTTTCTACTCAGTAGGCTTTCCCTGCCATCTCTTTTGTTTTAGGAAGAGCACTTTATACCTGAAAGTTTCATTTGTCAAAAGCAAGTACTAGGAAGGGATTAGATTGTCATCAGAATGCCTCATGTACATATAGGAAAGTTGTCAGTAGAAAGTTTTCTGAGGGTTTCATTTGCGCGTGAGGCACAGACGAGCCCAGACGAAATCCACTCCTGTTCCGCTCTCGTAGGCGCAGAGGCCACAGCTGTGCTAAACGCCCTGACAGGAGGCCACGCTGAGTTTAATGTCTTCATTCCAAATGCAGCCACTGTTCCTCAAAGAACACAGAATTGTTTTCCAATCTTTTGTTCATTTGCTTGTTTTTTGTTTGTTTTTTTTTAACTCACAATCTGAGGCACTTTCCTAAAGCAGACTGCCATTTCATACAGAAATAAGCATTGTGACCAATTTAAGAAAACCAACATCATCCTGTTTTTTTAAATGCTTTGTTTATATTTATTTATTTATTAGTGAGTGATAGACAGAGAGAATGGGCACGGCACGGCCTCCAGCCACTGAAAATGTACTCCAGACACGCACATCACCATGTGCCTCTGGCTTACATGGGTCCTGGGGAATCAAACCACGGTCCTTTGGCTTTGCAGGCGAGCTCCTTAACTGCTAAGCCATCTCTCCAGCCCTCATCCTGTCCTTGTCGTGTCATTCTAATGACTGAGAAAGCGCTGTCATATTTTCATTCCAGGTCTGGTTTCTCTTCCCTTTTGCCCATCCCACTCTCACCTCTGAGCCTCCTCACAGGAAGGACACCCAGCATGACTCCTGCTGGCTCAAGGGTCCCATCCTCGCTGCTGGGTAAGGATGTCACACCCTGGAATACACATTATTGCTCTGTCTCTCACACATCCTCTGCACGTCACATCATTGAGCCTGAGTTTTCACATCGCTGGTTCATTGTGACATTGGTGTCACTCTATTATCCTTTTTAATCTTCTTGACAACGTATGAAAATGTCTTATATCATCTGTGTATTACTTTGTCATGGCCGTGAACAAATACCTGACCAGAAACACTTTATGGAAGGAAATGTGTTTAATTCAATTGACAGTTTTAAGGGGAAGTTATTACGAAGCAGAGCTGGTCACATCATCAGACAGGAGAGTGAACAGGAAGTAGAGAGGGTGGACAGGAAGTAGAGAGGGCAGATAGGAAGTAGAAAGTGAACAGGAAGTAGAGGATATGGCAGCTCAAGGCCCTCGTCCAGTGACCCACTTCCTCCAGGAAAGTGCCACCTCCTAAGGGCTCCATGATTTCATAAACAGTGCCGCCAGCTGAGGATCAAGTACTCAAACTCATGAGTCTGTTGGGGGAGGGGGCATTTTACAATCCAGTGCCTACAACCTCTCACTTCTTTATGGAGAAACCTGCAGGAGAGAAAAGGCATCGCTTTGTGTTCATCCCAGAGGAGTATCTGGAAAATAGGAGGTGAATAAATGTTCCTAAAAGGCCAGTGAAAGGAGATGCCTTTTTACCTTGTTTTCCTGGTGTTTTACATTGCTCAGTGGCTGTTATGGGTTGAATGATAGAGGTCCACCATGGGTTCGAGCCACTCTTCCACCAGGCCTCCTCTGACCCCTGCTGGGATTCACTGAACTTCCTGTCCCATCCCAGGTTGCACACGCATTATTTGGTGATTGGTTCACATGCCTGTCATGTGGCCCTCTGAGCCTTAATTATGTCATTCGTTTTTTTTTTTTTTTTGGTTTTTCGAGGTAGGGTCTCACTCTGGTCCAGGCTGACCTGGAATTAACTCTGTCATCTCAGGGTGACCTTGAACTCATGGCTATCCTCCTACCTCTGCCTCCCGCGTGCTGGGATTAAAGGCATGAGCCACCACGCCCGGCTCAATTATGTCATTCTTTAAAGGGAGGTGATGAACTTTCTCTTCCATGATCCTAGTGAATACTACTATTACCTATAGATATGATATGAGCCTTTTATTTTTTTTGAATATTTTATCTATTTGTTATTTATTTATTTAGGAGAGATAGAGAGGCAAATAGAGATAGAATGAGAGAATGGGCATACCGGGGCCTCCAGCCACTGCAAACAAACTCCAGATGCATGCGCCACTTTGTGCATTTGGCTTACGTGGGTCCTGGGGAATTGAACCATGATCCTTTGACTTTGTAGGCAAGCCCCTTAACTGCTAAGCCATTTCTTCAGCCACGATATGTACCTTTTACTTCCTGGTCCTCTGGTACAAGACAGATTAGATCTCTATCTTCACTGTACCAACGTGGAGCCCAGTTGGGTGTGGTAGCACATGCCTATAATCCAAGAACTCAGGAGGCTAAGAAAAGGTTTGCCATGAGTTTGAGTCTGGCCAGGGCTACATAGCGAGTTCAGCAAGGGTTACAGAGCAAGAATGTCACAAAACAAAACCCAAAGTGAAAATAGGGCAGAAGAGAAAGGCTTAGTGTTTAAGATGATTGCCTGAAAAGCCTAAGGTTTGATTCCCTTATATCTAGGTAAACCAGATGTACAAGGTCACACATTCATCTGGAGTTTGTTCGCAGTGGGTAGAGGCCCTCTCATGCCCACTCTGTCTGTCTGTCTGTCTCTCTGTCTCTAATTACTTCTCCCTCTCAAATAAATGAAATATTTAAAAAGAAATAAACAAATAAATAACTAAAATTAAAGAATCAATTCATCAAAGTCACAAAGCAAAAATTACTAATTCCTTAAATGAAGGACAAAGAAGATGTGCCGATGAGAAAATTCAGCCACAAACATGTTCAGTTAACCGTAAGACAGAAGAGAAACTCCTATTGTCTAGGAAGGCCGCAGGCATGGTGGCACTTACTTTCCACTACTAATCCTGGTATTCCAGACACAAATGCCACATAAACCTCATTTGTGCCCAACAAGTGCTCTGCCATTGAGCTATACCAACAGCCCAACAATCTCTCTGTTTCTGGGGGCCGGGTGGCATTTTGAGGTAGGGTTTCATTCTAGCCCAGGCTGACTTGGAATTCACTATATAATCTCAGGGTGGCCTCGAACTCACGGTGATCCACCTACCTCTGCCTCCCAAATGCTGGGATTAACTAACAAGCTCTTAATAAAGAGAATGTAGAGGGCTCGGAAGTTGGCTCAGTAGTTGAAGGTTTTTTGTGTGTGTGTGTTTTGTTTTTTTTTTTTTTTTTTCTGAGGTAGGGTCCCACTCTAGCTCAGGCGGACCTGGAATTCACTATGTAGTCTCAGGGTGGCTTCAAACTCACCGCAGTGCTCCTACCTCTGCCTCCCAAGTGCTGGAATTAAAGGCATGCTCCAGCACTCCCGGCAAAGGTGCTTTCTTACAAGCTTTCTCACCTGAGTTAAATTCCCCAGCATCCAGGTAAAGCCCGATGGGAAGGGGGCACACATTTCTGTGACCCCAGCATAGCAATGGGAAGTGGAACCAACAGAATCTGGAAGCTTGAAGGCCCAGCTAGTCTGACCATCCGTGGCAGGCTGGCCATTCGTTTGCAGTGCCAAGAGTCCCTTCCTCAAAGAAGGTGGGGCTCAGATATCTCGACCTCTGTCATGTGCACCCATGCACACACTAATTCATTGATTGAATGATTGACCAACTTATGGAAGGAGAGAAACTCAGAGGAAACTTAGAGGAGCTCATCTATTTATAACCTGCTAGAGGTGAGCTTGCTTTCTCAGCGGAGAAACTGCTTCATAGAGCAGCACGTCCACCTGGATCCAGATACTCTACGCTCCCTCTGTAACCTGGGCCCCAACTCTATACCAGTGGCTCACACACAGTTGGACTCGTTCACACGTCCTGATTTGGAAAACATCTGGAGACCTCCTTCACACACACACACACACACACACACACACACACACACACACACACACAGAGGTGCCAAGTGATAACACAGCGCCCTCATCATGCTTAGGACTCTGAGATGTTGGGTTCCCGTGGGATGTTGTAGAAAAGCTGTTGCCATGGCACGCTTGGCCCAGACTGTCATTCATCATAAACCTGTAGCACACATCCTCTGTCTGCCTCACCTGTAACTGGATCTCGTGTGTTCGCAGCCAGACATCGCTCATCTCCAGTTAGTCACACTGCATTACAGAATCGTCGTCTTTCCACTTGTGGCATGTGGAAATCATGCCATGAAGGTTCTGCTGCGTACAAATCTCCCAGTGCACAGCTGACGTGCAGTAAATGTCGCTCACTGCCCTAAGCTTCCAATGGGAAAGGTGCAAGAACAAAGCCAGACTTCTTTTATACATGTTCCCCAGATTAGACATTCTTGTGGCTAGAAACCCCTGGCTTCTAAAAACACGACAGACTGTGTATTTTTTTAAACCACTGATCATGACTACTGAATCACATGTCCACCTTACTTTCTTCTCCTCATTAATCCAGAAATGAGATGCCTTGGTTTTCAGCCCAGGTGAATTCCCAAACCTCACTCCCAAACAAAGCCAAGGATAGAGAGATAAAACTCACAACCAAGAAGGTTTAAGAACAAACTTTCAGAGCACAGCCAATGGCTTGTCAAGAAGGCACAATAAGTTTGTTCAAATCTGTGAGCTCATTATTCCCAAGCTACATCTTTTTAATTTATTTTTTGAGACAGGGTTTTATGTAGTCCAAGCTAGCCTCAAGCTCACCATGTAGCTAAGAAAAGCCATGAACTTCCAATCTTCTAGCCTTCACCTCCTGAGTGCTGGCATGACAGGTGTGTGCCACAGCGCCAGGGTTACGTAGTGCTGGAGAATCAAACCCAGAACTCTGTGCATGCCAAGCAGGCACTCTACCCAGTGAGTTTCACCATGAGCACCAAACTAGTTTCCTTTGCTTGGGCAGTTAGGCTACTTCCACTTTCTAGATGAAAGCTAACTAAAGAAGTACGAATTGGTGGGGCTGGGGAAATGACTCAGTAGTTAAAGGTACTTTCTCACAAAGCCTGCAGGCCCTGGTTCAGTTCCCCAGCCACCCATGTATAGCTAGATGTGTATTAATTTGGAGTGGACAGAGACCCTAATGTGTGCGTGCATACGTGCACACACACACGCGCGCGCGCGCGCGTGCACATGCACACATGCATGCACACACGTACAAAATTAATTTTAAAAAGTAAAGGCTGGAAAGATGGCTTAGCAGTTTACCAGTTAAGGCATTTGCCTGTGATGCATAAAGACTCATGTTTGACTCTCCAGATCCCGCATAAGCCAGACCACATGATGATGCACACATGCAAAGTCACACATGTGTAAAAGGGGTACACACATCTGGAGTTGGATTGCAGTGGTTAGAGGCCCAGCATGCCAATTCATTCTCTCTCTCTCATTTAAAAAAAAAAAATTTAGAGAGCAGTTGGTTTCCCCCATAACAGATGTGCCACTATTGTACCCTAATTTGACTAGAGGCCCTCTCCATGGGAGGGAATACATCCCTGATACTGAAAACCTACAATAAGGGTGGTCATGAACCCAAGGGGTATAATGTCTGCTACTTGCTGGCTAAATGTATATGCTATGCTTATCAAACTGCCCAGTAAGTACTTCTTTCAATGTTCATACCTTATATTAATGCTACTCTCACTGTTGGTTAGAGAAGCTTCTCTTTTCAGATGGCAGTGACCTTGGGCACCATGGTGCTGAGAAGAAGTGACAGGAGTGCTCAGCACTGAAATATCTCAATCATACCGTCCAAGGCTGAGGGTCCATTGTGGAAGAGGTGGCAGAAAGAATATAGGAGCCAAAGGAAGGGTAGGACGGCTTACAATGCACTCCTCCAGACACAAAAGGGCCTGGGTACCCATGACCTCACAGTGCCTGACACTACCTACACAAGACCATCATAACAGAAGGAAAAGATAATGACATCAAAATAAAAGAGAGAGTAATTGAGAGGGGGAGAGTATATGATGGAGAATGGAGTTTCAAAGGGGAAAGTGGGAGGAGGGAGGAAATTACCATGGGATATTGTTTACAATCATAGAAGTTGTCAGTTTAAACAAAAAAGCCAATCTGTTGGGATTGCCTCCAAAAAAAAAAAGATAAATGGAGGTGTTTGGATTGGTCATCTGTGTTTCCTGCTGCTAGCTGTCCATTGGAAGAAAGTGAGGGAAGAAGGGTTGGGCATAATGACACAAACCTATAATCCTAGCACTTGGGATGCAGGAGGATTGGGTGTTCAAGACCATCCTTGGTTATAGAGTATGTTCAAGGCCAGTCTGGGCCACATGAGACCTTATCTCCAGATAAAATGGAGGGAGAGTGTTAGCAGAATGTTGTCTCAAATAAGACCAGATCACAATCATGGAGGACTTCATGTAGAGAGACTGTGGTCATGGTTCACCATAGCCTTGCATAGCAGCTCTTGATACAGAGCCTCTCCAAGCGGCATGCATGATCTCACTTGAAATCAGTGGTTGTACTCTGAGGCAATGGTGAACAGACAGCATCATCATATGAATGTTGCAGCCAAGGGAAGATTGGGGTGACTGGGGGCTAATGAGTGGCAGACCTTGAATTCAAACTCATGTAATGATGAAGCATGCATGCCCACTTAAAACCAGAGTTTTCTCCATAGTATTCCTCAAGCCCAACATGCAGGAAAAATGTATACTTTTCATCTGGGACAGGCTAAGCTACTTACCTTTGAAATGCATGTGTTGTATTTTGAATGTGAAACGCCCCCAACAGGCTCGTGTATTTGACCACTAGGGACATTGTTTGGGAAGGGTGTAGAACCTTTCAGAGATGAAGCCACATTAGAGGAAATGGGTCACTGGGGGACAGAGGGTCCATGAGGTTTTCTAGTCTAGCCTCCCTTCCTGTCTCCTCCCTGCTTCCCGAGTCCAGACACAATGTGACCAGCCACCTCGTGCTCCAACCACCATGTGTTTGCCACCATGCTGCGTCATATCCCCTTCCAGTATGACGGAAATTAAGCCCTTCCTCCTTTAAGTTGATTTTTGTCAGGTATTTGATCATGGGAACCAGAACAGCATCGAATACAACATGGAGAGTCCAGGAGGACACGGGAAAGGAGGGCATTCACTGCAGGGAGGCTCAGACCATTCAGTCAGACGGGTGCAAACCTGATTCACATAGGCAGGAGTGGAGTGGGCCCAGGACAGTCCAAGGATGTTGACTTGAGTGTCGCCAGAACTTCCTCTGGCTCGTTTCTTCTTCATTTCTCTGAGAGTTTCATCTTCTCTCACTGAGTACAACTTCTCCATATGGCAAGTGTCAGAATTGCCCGAGTCTCCTATGTGTGTCTCACACTAAATGAGAAGGTATTTAAAAAACAAAAAAACAAAAAACAGCTGGTGTGGTGTCATACACCTTTAATCCTGTCACTTGGGGGCAGAGGTAGGAGGATCCCTATGAGATCAAGGCCACTCTACAACTACATCGTGAATTTCAGGTCAGCTTGTGCTACAGTGAAACCTTTTCTAGAAAAACCAAAATAATAATAATAATAATAATAATAATAATAATAATAATAATAATAGTGGCTGGATGGATTGCTTAGTGGTTGAAATGCTTGCTTACAAAACCAAAGAACCCAGGTTTGATTCCCCAGGACCTATGTAAGCCAGATGCACAAGGTGCCACCTGCAGCTAGAGTTTGTTTGCAATGACTGGAGGCCTGGTGCACCTATTCTGTCTGTCTGTCTGTCTGTCTGTCTCTCTCTCTCTCTCTTTTTCTCTCTCTCACTCTCAAGTAAATAAAATAATTTTTTAAAGTTTATTCTTTAAATAATAATAATAAAATCCAGCCAGGCATGGTGACCTCGAACTCACAACGACCCTCCTACCTCTGCCTCCCTAGTGCTGGGATTAAAGGCATGCGCCACCATGCCCAGCTCCAAGTATCTATACTTTTTTTTTAAATTTTTTAATTTGAGAGAGAGAGAGAGAGAGAATGAATGTGGGCATGCCAGGGCCTCTAGCCACTGTAAACAAAAAGCAGACTCTTCCACCAGTTTGAACATCTGGCTTTACATGAGTACTGGAGAATTGAACCCAGGTCCCTAGGCTTTGCAGGCAATAGCTTTAATGGCTGAACCATCTTTCCTGCCCACTTTTTTTATAAAGAGGATGGCTGGGCAGGAGAGATGGCTTAGCCGTTAAAGCACTTGCCTGCAAAGCCAAAGGACCAAGATTTGATTTCCCAGGACCCATGTAAGCCAGATGCAAAAGGTGGCGCATGTGTCTGGAGTTTGTTTTTGGTGGCTGGGAGGCCTGGTGTGGCCTTCCTCTTTCTCTTTCTAATAAATAAATAAAAATTAAAATTTTAAAAGAGGATGGTTGAAGCCTGAAGACAGAAGGCTAAGACTAAGAAGAGGCAGCTGGTGTCACATTATAGGAGCTAAGTGATGCAGTCTTAACACACTTCTATGGAAAGGGTAACTGAAAGCCAGAAAACGTTTTCACTTGCCCCGAATCACGAAGCCAGAGAGTGGCCACAGCAGCCTTCACACCCAAGCTGTCTCCAGAACCTAGGTCCACCCCTGGAAGCTTCTCGGTCAGACTAGAGATCAGGAACCCAGTGCACCAAGCAGGACAGAGAGGCTGGATGTTGAGGCAGCCTGAGGGCTGCAGCCCAACGTTCAAGGCGCGGGGCTGACGGTGCGGTGCTGCGGGATGGCTGTGTGATCCAGTGGAAGCCAGTGCCTTCCTGTTACCCATTTCTAGAGTAGATGAACTCCAAGATCCCGGGTCTTTTATGCTGTGCACAACCACACCTTGAAATCCATCGGGTAGCTTGGTGACATCCCCCACCCCGGAGCCAAGTCCAAATGAGTTGCAGAGCAAGTTACCAGCCTGCCACACCAGCTATGCGTGGCATTCGGGGGTGGGGGGTGAGGGGGTAAGAGAATCTATTCTATCTGCATGAGCAGATGCTAGGCAGACCACAGATCACGGGTAGGGGAACTCAAAGAGGGAACTGGAATGTGCAAAGCAAATCTCTCAGAACACAGGACCCAAGGAGACCACACATGAACCATTGCAGCTTTTCACTCCAAATCATAAGCTTACATAGTGCCCATCACCGGTCTTCATGCCACACACCTGCACGCCCTTCCTCAGCTCATACAGTCCCCGTCCAGGTCACCATGTCCCTTTCTTCCATTGCAAATCTTCATCTCGGGGACTGTGTTAGCTCAAATGCAGATCCTAACCTAAGAAGCCTTGCCTCCCAGACCCAGGAAGGTGATGACAGAATTAGCTGAAGAAAGACAATCTTAATGAGTTGTCTACTGAATAATGCATGTGCTGTCTGTGAGGCTAATTAACTGAATTCACTTATTTGAATAATGGTGCTAAGACAGCAAGGAATGGGTTGAATCAGGAAGACATCTACCTGACAGTGCGCCCCTGGCTCTTGTCACTTGGAAGCCGCAGCAAGCCTCCTGACGGTACTGAATATCTATGCTTCCAGATGCTTTTTAGCTTTGTACTTACAGGATCCAACAACCTTGATTTGACTTTTTAACACCTTCCCCTCCCCCACTTGCCAGCACACAAGCAGAAAGCTGTCCCTCCCCCAGCCTGTCGGACAGAAAGCTTCGCGACGCAGTGGCGAGGTAGGAAAGCGACTTCTTTCCCATCTCCAGCATTCTAGCCAGAGTCACATGTTGTCATTACCCATTATTAAATACTAGCTAGGGAGTCTCCAATTCCTTGTGCATGGATTGTTTTCTGATTTCAAAGCCCTATAAAGGCCAAACTCACCCAGCAATGGGGATTTATTTCTGAAAACTCTAGAGACTATGGAAATGTCTCTGGGTTGTCATTCTCTGACATTTCCATCAACAGCAAGGACAAGGTTCTTATATGTGGGCTCTCTCAGCTGCGTCACTTTTTCTAAGGAGGCATGAACCACTATCTCTTCACCCCATATAGGGCACTGAAGACAGACCAAAGTAAATATCCCACTCCAGCCCACCTTAGGAAACCAGTGAGTTTCCTGAGCTGAATTTAAAAGTATGGGCATGGGGGGAAATTATTTACAGAAGCATAGGTGTGGTGGTTTGAATAGAATAGATGCCACCCCAATATATTCAGTTGTTTATTTGTTTGTAGATTGCATCTGCAGCCACCTGGCTGGAGGCAGTGTCACTGGGTGGATCTTAAGGTGTGGTGGTGGGTTTCAGATTTCAATCTAAAGATATGTAAAGTGTGCCTAGCTGGAGTTCCTGAAGTGTGCTGTGGTTTTTGGCTTTTGGCTTTTTGGCTTGTGCTTCACTTTCTCTGCTTGGTCCTGTGGAGAAGGTAGGCCAGCTTCTTCTGCCATTTATGGAACTTTCCCTAGATCTGTGGGCTTCAATAAATATTCCTTCCTCCGTAACTGTGCCTGGTCTGGAAGTTCATCTCAGCGAGCCAAAAATCTGTCTGCTGCAATAAGTGACCCCAAAACAGTCACATGACCAGAGTCCCACACTGGCATCAATGACAACCTCTTGGAAACAGCATCATGGAGCCCCACTTTCAGTTACTTCCCGAAGGCTCTAGATCTCCCAAGATCCCTTGCTGCTGATAAGGCAGGGTGAGGCCAAGAGGGAATGATGGCTGGAATCCCAGCTGAGGATCCTTTGACCTCCCTCCTGACCTTCTAGCAGCGAGGGCAACAGTGTCGCTGTTATTACCCCAGACCTAGTTATCACTGTCCTGTCCTACCTGGACCTGAGGGTGACCTTGGACTCGGAACCTCCCAGCTTCTATCACCTCAGATGAAGAAGCTAAGATTAGAGGCACGCCACACCAGACCTGAGTTGCTTCCTTCTGCGCCTCTGTTTCTTGTGTCACGACAGTGGGTGCAACAGCGCTTCACTGCCAGCACGTTATTGGCTGCAGTCAGAGTCCAGCTTTCACACTTGCAAATTTGAGAAGCACCACTTGCTGTTCCAGGGCCATGGTTTCCTGCTTGTGTCCTGGGGCTGCGGGGAGGTGACACAGGGAAGTTGTGTAGTGGAGACTGAAATAGAGAGGTGGGGGCTGGAGAGATGGCGTAGCGGTTAAGCGCTTGCCTGTGAAGCCTAAGGACCCTGGTTCGAGGCTCGATTCTCCAGGACCCACGTTAGCCAGATGCACAAGGGGGTGCACGTGTCTGGAGTTCGTTTGCAGAGGCCGGAGGCCCTGGCGCGCCCATTCTGTCTCTCTCTCTATCTGCCTCTTTCTCTCTCTGTCGCTTTCAAATAAATAAAAATAAACAAAAAACAATTTTCTTTAAAAAAGAGAGGTGGGATATGTGTTCATGTTTTACGTCGTAGCTGGGTCACTGTATATTTTATGGAAAACCAGAGGAGAAGAGCTCTGAGGGTTCCAAACAAAGCAACCGAGGAAGGGCGCAATCTCATGATCATGGCGTTGTGCGCACACACTGAAATGCCGTGCTATAAACACACACACACAGTGGACTAAAAATGGAAGAATGGGCTAGGAAGATGGCTCGCTGGTTCAGGAGCAAGTGTGAGGAAACCAAGCTAGGTCCCTGGCACCCACATCAAAATGCCAGAGGTGGCAGCACACACCTCAGATCCCCTGCCGGGGAGGCAGACACAAGAGGACCCTAAGCCTGGCTGGCTGACTAGGCTTGCCAAGTCAGGGATCTCCAGGCTCAGTAGCTCAGTACAAGACCCAAGGGATGGAGAGATGACTCAGTGGTTAAGGCACTTGTCTGCAAAGCCTAAATACCCAGGGATTGATTCCCCAGGACCCACATAAACCAAGATGCACAAAGTAGCACTTGCCTCTGGCCTTTGCAGTCGCTAGCAGCCTTAGTGTGACCATTCTCTCTCTTTGCTTACAAATACATAAATAAATAGAAAAAAAATTTGAGGCAAGCCCAAGAGACTGACATTGTTTTATGTGAGAAAGATAAATCGATAGAAAGAGAAAGAGAGAATTGGCACACCAGGGTCCCCAGCCACTGTAACCGAACTCTAGAAGCATGTGCCACTGTGTGAAAATTTGCTTGCGTCACCTTGTGCGCCTGACTTATGTGGGACCTGGAAAGTTGAATCTAGGTCCTTAGACTTCACTGGCAAGTGTCTTAACTGCTAAGCCATCTCTCCAGCCCTGAATAGAAATATTCTTTTTAAAAATGTGGAGAGTAACAGAGAGAGACACCCTATATCAACCTCTCACTTCCATACACATGCCTGCACACGCATGTATACATGCATAAAACGAAAATATATTACTGGGCTGGAGAGATGGCTTAGCGGTTAAACACTTGCCTGTGAAACCTAAGGACCCCAGTTCGAGGCTTAATTCCCCAGTACCCATGTATGCCAGATGCACAAGGTGGTGTGTGCATCTGGAGTTCATTTGCAGTGGCTGGAGGCTATGATGTGCCCACACGTTCTCTCTCTCTTTCTGCCTCTCTCTCTATCTGTCATTCTCAAATAAATAAATAAAAATAAACAAGAAATGAAAATAGATTACAAATTGAAATGAAATAACTTACACGAGTCATTCATCAAGGTGTGTTGACTATCCGTGTACCAAGGCTTATAGACGAAGCCCTGATCCCAGTACTGTCCAGGGAAAGAAACGGATGAGCGTTTGATTAGAGGAGTCATGTGTGAACAACTGTCCAGGAATTTGCTTTGAAGAAGTGTCTTGGGCCACTTGTGGTTATCAGTTACCTTATCCTTTTTGACATACTGGTACAGTATTAGTAAGTCCAGGAGAATAGCTCTCCTGATACATAGATTTCATCTTGTTTGCAGTGGATTAACTCAGCTTTAAACCCACCCAGACAGACGTTAGTTTATTGAATAGATAATATGCATTTCATAAATTCCCTTCCACAAAAGACTGCGATGCGTCAAGCCTCACAAAGTGCCCGAAGATGGATGCCTGCCATGGGACGGACTTGGTGGCTCTTTGGGAGGCCTTACGCAGCCTGTTGGGTAAATAATACAAGTTGTATAAATCACATCAATGCTTTGTTTACACAACAGAACATAAATACTCCTGAGGAGCCCAAACAATCCAATACATGTGTGGTTTATAAATGATGTAAACACAGTGCGGCGTCTCAGTTCATCAGAGAAGCAGCGCCCAAGGGAGACAGGCTTGTCGAGGAGGCCTGAGAAGGTGAGATAAATGAAATGAAATGCCTTTGGAAAAAGTTGAACAGGTTAAGTCACCTGACACGCATTTAACTAGTCAACCAATCCCCTTGGCGGACAAGGGAGCAAGGCTGGGATATAGTTCTACACGGGAGCCCAAGCTGGCTTAGAACCTGGGGAAGAACCCCAGCTCTGCTAAATCACTGGTTAATTATTAAATAAACAAATGGAGAAAATGGTAGGCAGGAATCAGACCATTTTCATAAAGTTTTTAAAATATGACATTTATTTATTTACAAGCAGAGAAAGAGGCAATCAGAGAGAGTGAGAGAAAGAATGAGCATGCCCAGGCATAGAGCCACAGCAGGTGAACTCCAGATGCACGCACCACTTTGTGTATCTGGCTTCAGGTGGGAAGTAAGGCATCAAACCCAGGTCATTAGGCTCTTCAGACAAGCACCTTACCTGGTGAGCCATCTTTCCCAGCCCAGATCATCTTTTAAAAACAAGAAAACTTAAAAGAAAAAATAAAAATAAATTTTAAAAACAGGTCTGGAGAGATAGCTTAGCAGTTGAGGTACTTGCCTGCAAAGCCAAAGGAAAAAGGGTCATTTCCCCAGGAACCACATAAGCCAGATGCAAAAGGTGGCACATGTGTTTGAAGTTTGTTTGCAGTGGCTAGAAGCCCTGGAAGGCCCGTTTCCCCACCCCACCCCCTCTTTTTCTGCCTACTTCTCTCTCTCTCTCTCTCTCTCTCTCAAATAAATAAAAAATAAAAAATAAATTGTATGCATGTGAGTGTGTGTGTGTGTGTGTGTGTGTGAAGTATATAGGGGGGACAAGTGTGCTATAGCACATATGTGGAGGTCAGGGGACAGCTTCAAAGTGTCTGTCCTCTCCTTCCACGTCTTTTGAGATAGCTGTCATGTTATTTGGCCACTGTATGCACCAGATTATCCGGACCAAGGGCTTCTGGATTCTCCTGGCTCCATCTCCATTGCCTTGGCAATGGCAGCATACACCTGTAATTTTGCCACATGCTGGGATCACAGATGCGTGTGTCGCTTTGCTCCCCTGCATGTTCATACTGGGGCGGATTGGGTTTCAAGCAAGCTTCTTTATCCACTGAGCCATCTCCCATCTCCCCAGCCCTGGAGTCAGATCGATCATCTTTTACAAATGCAGAAAAGGGCTGGAGAGATGGCTCAGTGGATAGAGCATTTCCCATAAAAGCATGAATAACTGAGTTTGGATCTCGGGTCCCTACATGAAAGCCAGGCACTGCTGTGGGTGTCTGTGACCCCGGCACACCTATAGCAAGAAGGGAGGCAGGGTCAGGAGAATCTGCCGGAAACTCACGGGCGAGCTAGCCTGGTGAACACAGAATCGAACCAGAGGCATTGTTTCAAAATAGGTGAATGGCTGGAGAGATGGCTAAGCAGTTAAGGCACTTTCCTGCAAAGGCAAAGGACCCACGTTCGAATCCCCAGGACCCATGTAAGCCAGAAACTAAAGGTAGTGCATGTGTCTGGAGTACATTCACAGTGGCTGTAGGCCCTGGTGCCCCAGTTCTTTCCCTCCCTCCCTCTCTTTCTCGCCCCACCCACTCTCTGTCTATTTCAAATAAATAAAAATAAAATAAAGTGAACAATAAAGGCCAACTGATGTGTACCACGGCATGTACATGCCTATACTCACACACATGAACACATACACACACACCCCAAAACAAATGTGTCAAGGTACTTGTGAGAAATCAGAACTCAGAATGTAGCTGGAAGCCAAGTTAGAGAAGGGAAGCATACAGAGCCCCCTCCCGGCTCTTCCTTCCCATCACAATCTTATTCTACTCGCTCCCCAAGCCTGGTCTGCTCAGAGCCGGGGAGATGGTCCAGTGACTACAGGAGCTGAACGTGCTTACAAAATCTGCAGGTCTGGGTTCAATTCTCCACCCTCCATGCAAAACTGGATGCCAAGTGGCACGTGTATCTAGAGTGAGAAGACGCATACCACACACACACACAAACACACACATAATTTTAAAATCCCTTCACTATAAGTGTGTGCATGCCTGTCATTCCAGAGCTCAGGAAGCAAAGGCAGGAGGATGCAGAGTTCTAGGCTAGCCTGGGCTACACAGTTAAGACCCTGTCTCAAAACACCAAAAACAATAAAAAAATTGGCTTTCTTTTAAAACAATATAGCTTAATATATTTATTTGCAAGCAGAAAGAGAAAGAGCATGAATTTGCCACTGCAAATATATATCATACACCCGCACCCTGAGCGGTTCATGACCTCAGGACATAAGCAAGAGAGACAGCCTGCGACATCCCGTCAGCTTTTGTTTTCCTGGTGTCTGCCTGACATCGCAAACACCCTCCCAGGTCAGGATCACCCTGGGAAGTGGTTCCTTTCCATATGTCCCAGAAGGGGCACTGTACATTTAGAGAATGCAAACACCTTGTCCAAAGAGACATTACTGAATATTCCTGTTGTCACTGGAGGACACAGATTCTCTTTCACAGGCTCCTGGTCTCTTTGATGAAGTAATTTTGAAAGAGACTCAGCAGAGAACTTGAGGGCCAAAAATCATTACGGGCAAACTGGAGATCCTGGTAACTGTTAGGAAGAGGGAGCCAAAGAAAGAAAGGAGGAGACGAACAGGGTACCCGGGGCCTTGGTTGCCTTATTTAGTATTAAAGAGACACATTACTGTCCATAGTTTAGGGTGAGGTGGACCTTAGCTGCAAAAGTACCGCTCCACCCTTTTAGGCCACCAATGAAGAAATATTCAACTTTAATATTATTTATCCTAGCCTTGCAGTCAGCTAACAGCTGCCCTGTGTGACCTGCAAGTCAGGATTTGTCTAAGATAGAAAGGAATGAGAGTTAATTGTATTTATTGATGTCAGTTCACCTTCTAATTCTGTTAGTTTGGGGCCATCGAATAACCCTTGCCTTGTTTAATCTCATGATTCATTTTAAACATCCTGGCAACCTTTTCCCTCACTGAGTAGCCGGTGCTGGTCTGTCTATTTCTAATCTAGCTGTAGAGGTAGAGGGTTGGTGCTCAAAAGTGAGTTATGGGCGAGGTGAGGGGCGGGGGGCTCAGTGGGTGAGACAGCTTACCACGCAAGCATGAGGACCGGAGGCCGCCTCCCACCTGCCACATAGACAGTGGGCTTGCCTCCTGGCTGTTAGGCAAGTGGCTTGTTCCACCACATGCCCCGCCCAAGTGGTTTCTTATAAGAAGCACAAAGCAATGGAGGCTCTTGATCCACAGACCAGAACTTCCAAAACCAGGAACCAAAACCAAAGTTGCTCTCTTTTTTTAAAAAATTAATTTATTTATTTGCAAGAAGAAAGAGCACGAGAACAATGGGACACACCAGGGCCTCTTGCCACTGAAAACGAACTCCAGATGCATGTACCACTTTGTGCATCTGGCTTTCTGTGGGCACTGGGGAATTGAACCCATGTCATAGGATTTGCAGGCAAGCGCCTTAACCACTGATCCATCTCTCCAGCCCCCAAACATTTCTCTTTATGAGCTTGTTTCCTCATTTTTTTTTATTATAATGAAAGAAAACTAAAAACATATTTTGTAACTTATCTTGGATGTTTACCAAAATATTATGTTTTAAGTGTGGATATTTGGTGCCTAGGCATTTCAGCTGTTGAATTTGTCTGGTCTCACACTACAACGAGGTTAAAAAACAACTTTTTCTATATAAGATCAAAGAGTAAATACATAAGATGTTGTGGGAAAGTTGTTTCATAACTATTTGTCACAACTATTCCTCTTCTTCAGAAGCAAAGATATCAGCAGAGCTGTGGTTCAAAACACTCTACTTTGGGACATGAGCTTGAATTTTATATAATTATTCATGTCCTAAAATATATCCCCTTTTGATTTTTTTATGAGGTAAGCCCAGCATACTGGTCTTTTTTTTTATGTGAGAGAGTGACAGTGAGAGAGAGAGAGAAAGAGCATTGGCATGCCAGGGCCTCCAGCCACTGTAATTGAACTCCAGACATCTGCGCCCCTGTACGCATGTGCGACCTTGCGTGCTTGAGTGACCTTGTGTGTCTGGCTTATGTGGGACTGGAGAGTCGGACACAGTGCTTAGGCTTTGCAGGCGTGGGCTTTAACCGCTAAGCTGGAGCCCATGTATACACTAGTCCAACACTTAGCCCTTGAGTTACACTCCTCGCTTCTTATAATTTCGTTAGCTCTTCCATTTTATCTTCTTTTCTTTTATTACCAAAATTAAAAATATATATATTTATTTATTTGCAATCATAGAGATGAGAGAGAGAGAGAATGGGCACGCCAGGGCCTCCAGCCACTGCAAATGAACTCCAGATGCATGCACCACATTGTGCATCTGGCTTTATGTGGGTACTGGGGAATCAAACCCAGGTCCTTATTCTTTGCTGGCAAACCACTGGGCAATCTCTCCAGCCCTTATTACCTCATTTTTAGTTTTACTTTCTAAGTGCCCCTTTATAACACATAATTAAGTGTCATGTTTCAGATTTAATATTTCATCTTCTTAGTGACAACTGATGACTGAAGTTTTGAGGTTTCTTTCTTTTTTTCTTTTTGGTTTTTCAAGATAGGGTTTCACTGTAGCCCAGGCTGACCTGGAATTCAATATGTAGTCCCAGGCTGGCCCCAAATTCAGGGTAATCCTCTTACCTCTGCCTCCCAAGTGCTAGGATTAAGGGTGTGAGCCACCATGCCTGGCTTGAGGTTTCTTTATTCCAGCAAATTATCTCAAGCTCCTTTACTTTGTTATCTTGTTAATTTCTCCTTCCACCTATCTTTCCTTTTCTCTTCCTGCATCTCTCAAATATTGATCTTTTTCTCTTGCCTCTCAGTGCTCATATTTTTTGAGATAATGTCTCACTGTAGCCCAGACTAACCTGGAACTCACTTTGTACCCCAGGCTGGTCTGATGCTTACATGATCCCCCTACCTCAGCCTCTGAAGTGTTAGAATCATGGCCATGAACCTCCATACCTGATTAACCTGTCTGCATTTTCCAGAATGTAGCAAAGCCAGGTGATGTGGCGCACACTTGTAATTTCAGATCTTGGGAGGTTGAGACAGAAGGACCTCAAACCTGAAGCCAGCCTGGGCTACACAAAGAGATCCTTTATACATGAACACAGCCATCTCGAAGGAGGCTGGATCAGACTTGGCTTATAATCCTGTCAGAGAAGACAAGGTGGCATCTCCTTTGGCCTCTGTATTAGTCAGGATTCTCTAGAGGAACAGAACTGAAGGGATGAATTGTATTAAAAGGGGAATTTAGAGCTGGAAAGATGGATTAGCAGTTAAGGCACATACCTGCAAGGCCTAAGGACCCAGGTTTGATTCTCCAGGTCCCACATAGGCCAGATGCACATGGTGGCACATGTGTCTGGAGTTTGTTTGCAGTGGCTAGAGGCCCTGGTGTGTCCATTCTCAATCTTTCTCTCTTTCATTATCTCTCTCTCTCTCTGTATCTCTAATAAATAAATAAATAAAAATAAATCTCGGGCTGGAGAGATGGCTTAACGGTTAAGCACTTGCCTGTGAAGCCTTAGGACCCCAGTTCGAGGCTCTATTCCCCAGGACCCACGTTAGCCAGATGCACAAGGGGGCGCACGCGTCTGGAGTTCGTTTGCAGTGGCTGGAGGTCCTGGCGCGCCCATTCTCTCTCTCTCCCCCCTCCCCCCGTGTCACTCTCAAATAAATAAATAAAAATGAACAAAATAATAAATCTTAAAAATAATTTTAAAAGGGAAATTACTGGGTTAGTTTAATGCAGTGCAACAGTAGCAGTCTAGCAATCTGTAGGCTTGAGAGTCAAGGAACCTCTTGACACTTATCAAAAATGTCTTATCTGAAGTTAGATTTGGTGGCACATGCAAGTAATGCTAGCATTTAGGAGGTAAGAGGATCCTGACATTTAGACCAGCCTGGGGTACATATGAGTTTTAGGCCAGTCTGGGCTCCATAGCAAGGCACTGCTTTTAAACAAAAGCAAGGGCTAGAGACATGGCTTAACGGTTAAGGCACTTGCCTGCAACGCCAAAGGACCCAGGTTCATTTCCCCAGCACCCATGTAAAGCCGGATGCACGAAGTGGCGCATGTGTATGAAATTTATTTAGAGCGGCACAAGGACCTGACATGTACATTCATGCACACGCACATACTCCTGCACACAAGTGTATTTGCATAAATTCAATACGCATACACCTTACACACACACACACGCACACACACAAATATAAAATTGTAAGGAAATTAGAGAATCAACCCAACAGATTCACAATATGAAATATAAGGATTTAAAAAAAAATACTTTATTTATTTATTTATGAGAGAGGAGAGAGAATGAATATGGGTGTGCCAGGGCCTCCAGCTACTCCAAACCAACTCCAGATACGTGTGCCACTTGTGCATCTGGCTTTATGTGGGTACTGGGGAGTTGAACTTGGATCCTTAGCCTTTGCAGGCAAGTGTCTTAGCCGCTAAGCCATCTCCCCAGCCCACATAAGGACTTTTATTTTGGACATGAAGCATGTTCTTACTTCTCCGCCTTTCTGCCTCAGCATCTCAAGTGCTGGGATCACAGGGGTTACATCATGGCCAGCTCTGAAATAGAAGGGATTTTGTGTTTATTAGATTCATTTATAAGAAAAAAAACATAAAATATAATTAAAGAAATTTCTTTTGGAAAGTGAAGGAACCTTGTTTCTGAGTTTCCTGATTTAAAAAAGTTAAGTTAAAATGGATTAACTAAAATAGATTTGCACTGGGTCTCTTTAATGAGGAATTTCAAAATCTCAAGATTCAAAAGAAAAATCTACAAGCTTCCAAACAGAGAAAAAATGTGTATTTACATAAGTTTGGGGATGATTAATGCACCAGAACCTCACAACTTAAAAACAATAATGCCTTTGAAGAGTCAGGCAAAAAACAAATGACTCCACCTTTCAACTGAACATTCAGACAATGTATGGAGTAATGAGCATGGAATAAGGATAGTGTGGATATATAGACCTCATTTTTTTTTTCTCTCCCTGCTCTTTATTTCTCAGGAAGCTACTAGAATGTATGTTTCCCCGATGCAATGGAGTAAATTCCAGAGAGAACGGAGGCAGGAAATAAACTCCATTTTTTTTTCCTACCTGTACATGATTTCTCAGGAAGCTCCTGGAAGGTATGTTTTCCTCGTGCAATGTAGTAAATTCCAGAGAGAAGGGAAGGGGGCAGTTAAATAGGTGATCTCACAGGGGAAGGAGCCCAAGTCCAGTGGGAACTCAATGCCTGGTTCAGGCGCAGGTGGCGGCTCCCCACAGAGAACAGCCCGACAGATGGGAGCAGGTCTGACCGACAGCCCCCAGAACGAGGCTCCCCAGTGGCTCTCACAAAGTGCCTCATATGTGTAATATAGCAGAGAAAGCTTCATCGTGCCAAGTTGGGGATTGAACCAGTGCAATCAAAATGAGATGGGGTGGGGAATGAAATTCAGTGGTAAAGCGCTTTCCTGGGGAGAGGAGAGAAGAACAGAAAGAAATGGAAGGGAAGGAATAGAGGGGAGGGAAAGGAGGAGAGGAAAGAAGAGGGTTCAGGAGAGGAGAAAGGGAAGGGAAGAAAGAGGGGAAGGGCGGGAAGATGGCTCAGTGAGTGACGAGCTTCCCTGAATTTTAATCACTAGATACCACATAAAAGCCGGAAGCCATCTCTTCGGGGAAACGAGACTTCCCCAGAAGCTCCTGGACCAGCCAGCCTGATGAACACAACCAGTGAGCAATGAGAAAGGAGGGGAGAGGTGGGAACAACATCCCAAAGCTGTCCTCTCAGCTCCACAGCATGCCATGGCATGTACGCATATGTACCCACAGTCACCACATGAACACACACACACCATACATGTACATGCAATACCTAAAATAAATAAATAAATAAATAAATGAGAAAAGTTAAGAAAAAAATGTAGATAAGGCCGGCATTAATACCAGAGGAAACAGAGTGCAGGAAAGAAATCAAAATCAGCCACGTGACTCAGCTGTGAATGATACTGTCCAGTCATTAAAACACACCAGTGCTTGGCGTCGTGGCTCACAGCTTTAATCCCAGCACTCGGGAGGCAGAGGTAGGAGGATCGCTGTGAATTTAAGGCCACCCTGAGACCATAGATGAATTCCAGGTCAGCCTGGACTAGGAGTGAAACCCTACAGTGAAAAACCCGAAACAAAGAAACAAACAAAAAGCATACTTGCAGCAAACATTATTATCCTACCACCCTGCCAGGCCAGCACTGCTGCTCAGAGACGTGCCGCAGGCCTTATGTGCAGGGAGAGAAGTCAGATCCCAGGCTCCACAGTGAGTGAGTCAGCAAGCAAAACAAACTGGTGGTGACGAGCCTAAAAGCCTGGGTTCCGGACTGTGAGGAAGCCTGAGGGCGTGCCGGGAGATGGCTCAGTGGGTAAAGCACTTTCTACGCAAGTTCCCAGATCCCACATATGTGTTAGCTGTCACGGAGCACGTGTGTATCCTCCATGCCGGGGAGGTGGCGACAAGCGGATCCCCAGGACAAGCTGGCCCGCTAGGCAAACCTAGTGGACTAGCTGTGGGGGCAGTGAGAGGCACTGCCTTAGCAAATATGGGGGACAGTGATACAGGGAGGCACCTGATGCCAATCTCTGGCTTCCATGAGCACACATAGACATGTGCATGCACACACAC